>NC_136067.1:2125335722-2125825843 GCF_964261635.1 Lissotriton helveticus | reverse complement strand
TGTCTTGTTTGGTATGCGGTGTGTTAAGCCTCATGTCTTAGTCTTACAGACACAACAGTGGTCCCTAGCAAGGAGACAATAATAACCAACATAAATATAGACCCAGTCAGTTCTATATTGTAGAAGACATGCCCAGCCGGACAGAGGTCTTCAAGTTTTATATTTCAATAAACGTTTTGCGAAACAATAATGCACCTTCAACAATTCACTTTCGTGGGGCACAAGCCTGTACCAACCCACGACAATACATAGACACAGACAACATACACAGAAGGGCTTACAAGGCAAAGTCAAAAAAGTCTCTGTAAAGTTTCAAAATTAAACAGAGAGATTCCAGTAGGTACCATTACATACTTTCATGTAGTAAATCATTGTACTGGTATATGGTACACAAGGTCGACGACGTTTCGGACCCCCTTACTAAATGCTGGGGTCCATCATCAGGACAGAACAGTAGTTGCCTTATTAAGATTTGAGCCTCTTTAGCCAAGGGGCATAAGGTTAAAGAGCTCACAGGCGAGCTTGAGTTAAAAATGATGGGACAAGATCGGTAATATAGTTAGTCATCGGTATGACTTGGTGAATCGGGATTACAAGAATAGTGTGCCAAGGTCCGGGGACGGAGCGGGCAGATTACCACAATACCGCTTGTACCTTGCGGTCCCGGAGATACTGGGAGCGCAGAGTCGCGCTTAGGTCCTGGATCCAGGGGGTGGCCGGGTTAGTCGGCTGCACCGGGTTTCCAGGAAACCCGGTGCAGCCGACTAACCCGACTAACCCGACTAACCCGGCCACCCCCTGGATCCAGGACCTAAGCGCGACTCTGCGCTCCCAGTATCTCCGGGACCGCAAGGTACAAGCGGTATTGTGGTAATCTGCCCGCTCCGTCCCCGGACCTTGGCACACTATTCTTGTAATCCCGATTCACCAAGTCATACCGATGACTAACTATATTACCGATCTTGTCCCATCATTTTTAACTCAAGCTCGCCTGTGAGCTCTTTAACCTTATGCCCCTTGGCTAAAGAGGCTCAAATCTTAATAAGGCAACTACTGTTCTGTCCTGATGATGGACCCCAGCATTTAGTAAGGGGGTCCGAAACGTCGTCGACCTTGTGTACCATATACCAGTACAATGATTTACTACATGAAAGTATGTAATGGTACCTACTGGAATCTCTCTGTTTAATTTTGAAACTTTACAGAGACTTTTTTGACTTTGCCTTGTAAGCCCTTCTGTGTATGTTGTCTGTGTCTATGTATTGTCGTGGGTTGGTACAGGCTTGTGCCCCACGAAAGTGAATTGTTGAAGGTGCATTATTGTTTCGCAAAACGTTTATTGAAATATAAAACTTGAAGACCTCTATCCGGCTGGGCATGTCTTCTACAATATAGAACTGACTGGGTCTATATTTATGTTGGTTATTATTGTCTCCTTGCTAGGGACCACTGTTGTGTCTGTACGATAAGTTCCCCGAGGTCCCTCGCTGATACTAATTGGGGTCCCCTTGTTGTTTTAAATAGATCATGTCTTAGTCTGTCACTTGTTGTTGGGAATCCATTTTTATTTGGTTAGGAGTCCATTTTGCTAATGACTTGCTCTGTGATGCTCAATGATGGCAGGACATGCAGAACATATGCAAAAGGCAAGTGACATTCAGTGAACCCATGTACCCTTTTGTTATAAACAGCTTTTACGAAAGGCTAGCTCGGAAAATGAAACTTATTACACACCGCATTTAGACATGCCTAGCAACAGCTATCAGAGTGCACCATATGTAGACTATGTTTAACATTCCTCCCTGATTGGGTAAAAGAATGTGGCACAATATGCTATTTTTAAAATACTTTGAAAGTACAGGTCTAAATCATTGAGCATGTGGAAATCACGAAGGCCACCATCTTGGACCATGCCAGTGGCACAAGCCATTGCCTTTCTCTGACTGGTTATGTTCTTGATAATCATGCTGAACTTCTCTACAGATCAACAGCATAAGATGCGATTGTGCATGATATGTAGAAATGCTCCTTGTGACTGTATGTTCATTGGATGTATATTAAAATGCTCTTTGTGGTTTACAACAATAAAAGATTGCACTGGACTTCTGCAAACTGGAAACTGGGTTGCTTAGCCTATGGTCCCCGTGTACACGTATATAAAAGTTCTTGATAAAGTCTTGGTCTATTTTTATTCCAGCTTCTACATTGTCATTTAGTGTCTTCGTGGGTACTGCAGAGTTTTAGAGATTGGTGTTGGGTGAATTAAATGAGACATGTTGAAGATGGAGTGGTTGTAAATGATCTTTCCAGTTGCTTTTATGCAATGGAATAGCTGTTTTCTGTTTGGTTAGTAATGATGAGAGGCCAGTGGTATTCCTGTGCTCCCATTCCCTGTATGGCTGAGCTGGTGTCTGGAATGTGTGTTTTATCCTGTGCTCCCATTCCCTGTGTGTCTGAGCTGGTGTCTGGAATGTGTGTTGTATCCTGTTGTCCCATTCAATGTATGTCTCAGCTGGTGTCTGGAATGTGCATCATATCCTGCGCTCCCATTCCCTGTGTGTCTGAGCTTTGGTCTGGAATGTGGGTTGAATGCTGTGCTGCCATTCCCTTCATGTCCGAAGTGGTGTCTGGAATGTGTGCCATGTCTTATGCTCACATTCCCTGTATGTCTGAGTGGGTGTCGGGACTGTGTTTCGTATCCTGTGTGCTCCCATTCCCTTTATGTCTGAGCTGGTGTCCAGATTGTGTGTTGCATCCTGTGCTAACATCACCTGTACGTCTCAGCTGGCTTACAGAATTTGTGACGTATCCTGTGCTCGCATTCACTGTATGTCTGAGCTAGTGTTTAGAATGCGTGCCACAATCTATGTGCCCATACCATGTGTGTCTGAACCGGTGTGTTAAATGTCTTGTATCCTGTGCTCCCTTTCCCTGTAAGTCTGAGCAGGTGCCTGGAATGCTGTGAGTGAAGGTTGTAAAATCACTCTTTAAATGCTTCCCACAGAGGGAACAGAGCCCTGGTTCAACATGTAGTAGAATAAAATCACCTTCTAGGGCATGGCCAAGATGGCGTCTTGCTAGGATGCACTTTCAGCGTTCTCCGCTCCCACCGGTCTACCTGCTGTACTCTCGGCGATGCAAGGGTGCTGATATTAGCCCGGGGTCCCTCCTCAGAGCTGTGCTGCCTGACGGGGGAGATGCTGTGGTGGCGCCAATGCTCTGGTGCTGCACCGAACTGCAGCAGCAGGACCGTCCAGCGGTACTGCCATCTGCCTGGAGAGGCCCACAGTGTTCCCGGCAAAGTGGGTGAGTGACCGACATACCGCAGCTGTCCCCCGTGTGCGCTGGGTGCTGCCGCAATGCATCTCCAAGGCAGCCTCTCCTAATCGGAGTCACGGCTGATCCAGGACCGGAGCTGCATAGGCTGACTCGGACTGCGATGACCACACGAGACCCCGGCGCCGCAACAGTGTGAAAGCCTCACCCTCGAGGTCCTGAAGTGGGAGTGGCCACAGTGCCTGCGGCCTGCACTGCGCCCCGGGTCCCTTGAGCAATCTGCTCATTGATGCTGATTCGCCTGGATTGTCTGGGGTCGGTGCAGCCCCGAACGGCAGAAGCGGAGAGGAGTGCGCGTGGGGCTGTGTCACACATGAGGCCCTGAGACCCGGCCTAGCCATCTGCTTGGCCCCGAAGGTAAGCACACACTGCGGGGCTCTCTGGCTGGGCCCTGTCACCCATCGGCCTGGCGGAGGAGGATCCTTGGGCCCCATCACACCACAACCAGCCATTCCCTTCCTAAGGGGCCCCTTGCACGCCTCAGCACCAGACTGAAGAGCTATGGGGTTGTGCAAGCTACCCGGCCAAATCCCAGCATTTTATCTTGTGCAGCCGCAGCTTCTTCTCGCTCGGGAATGTGGCAAGGCCCCCCCCATACATTGCTCAGGCCACGAGGACTCTTAGACTCCGGCTGATGTTGTTTGAACCCTTTGTGAGCAGTGTCGCTGAAACGGGGCGCAATCCCGGGGCCCCAGCTGCGAGATAGATGCCATTGCTGCTGCATGGAGGAGGTAAGACCCAGAAAAAGGCCCTGGTGGCTACCACTCTTCCGCTGTGCTGTGCATGTGAGGTGACTGAGGGGAGTTTGAGCGAGAGGACACATAGCTGTGGCCTACTGGCCTCATACTACTCCCTACTGCTTGCCCACGGCCTCCCTCACAGGCAGACCCCTGTGTGCTTCGCTACCATTCAGGCGCTGGGCCCTACACGTGCAAAGGACATGGCTGCCCCCAAAAGCAGGCAGGACAGGTCTGTGAAAGAGCTACTGATCAAGTCTACTCAACAGCTGTGGTGCCTGACAAGCCCGGGATATGCGGACAACACTGAGGGGAGTGAGGGCCCGATCAGACGCTTCTTCTTGGAGTCCCTCTTTTCCTCTTTCCGAGACGACATTGCCACCATGAAGCGCATCCTCCAGGCTGACCTACGGGACATACGTCGCGACGTGGACTCACTAGGGGAACAAGTGCACACGCTGGAAGAGCACGAAACTGGAAGGGATGAGGAACTGGAGAACCTCCAACAGGAAGTCATTCGGCTACAGGAGCAGAATCTGGACTTGCAGGCCCATACCAGGGACTTAGAAAACAGGTCCCATCGGAATAACATCTGCATCCGAGGTATGATGAAGATGACAGTGATGGGGATATCTAAGCCCTCACGTCATGTCTGTTCTGCTCATCCTTGGGGAAACCCTGGAGTTCCCGGTCAAGCTGGATTGCACTCACAAAGTGGGGCCACGCAGGGCGGCCCCTGCACCTCCAGCATCAATCTTAACCTGGGTCCACAATTACCAACTAAATTAAATGATCCTCCGCGAGTCTCGGCGGAATCCAACCATCACGTACCCGGGCCAGACTCCCACTTTATTCCAGGGCTTGGCTGCCTCCAAGCTGCTCAAGCGTAAGAATGAGAGCGACCCCTGTCATTTGTACAACTCTTTGAAAGTGCACCCTCGCCTCTAGCCGATTGAGTTGTTCATTTCTCATGAGCCTTCTGGTGGGAGCGGGGAGCTCTGGGTCACAAGCACCGTTTTCTCTAGGAGCAGTAAGCTCTGGACATTGACTTTAATTTTATGATTCTTCTGTTTTTGCTTTTTCTGGGTTTTGTTTTTTCTAAGTTGGGATCTTCTCCTCCTTGCTGAATCTCTTTTGTGCGCATGCAGGTTAGTTACCCATGCATACTATATGCGCATCATCTGGACTACCTTGCTTCACAGAGACCTACCGTTAGTCTGGACTTTAGACTCCTGCAGAGCATGGTTCTCCCCCCTCATAGTATAGATGAGTGTTAAAATTCTTACTCTGAATGTGAAGGGGCTTAACAACCCAATTAAGTGTAAATCAATCCTATCTTATCTGGAAACTTCTGGGGCCCATGTCTGCCCACTGCAGGGAACCCACTTGATGCACAGCGACACCCACAGAATACGCTCTAAGGCTTTCCCACACCTGTATTACTCTTCCTTACCCACCAAAAGGGCTGGGGTAGCCATCCAGGTTGCACGTATGTTTCCTGGGAGGGTGGGGGCCAAGGTGATGGAGATTAAGGGGCGGCTCCTGGCATATTCGGTTACCATAGGAGGGGATACCTTGACACTGGCTACCATTTACGCTCCTAACGAGGGACAAGAGATATTTCTCCACAAAGCAATAAGTGACTTAACCTCCACTCCCGATGGACAAATGCTCATTGGTGGGGATTTCAATATCATGTTCGACGGTCAGCTTGACTGCTCCGCACAGCGGCAGGGACTGACGGGGGCTCTCTCCAAAGCTCACCGTCGATGGCTGCATGACATAGGATTAGTAGATCTGTGGCGCCACCTCCACCCTCATACACTTGACCACACATTTTACTCTCATGGCCGGGGGGACTTACGCACGGCTCAACCACTTCCTAACGTCCTGCTCTCTCCTCCAAATAACGTAGTCCTCAGTCATTGAACCTCAAGCGCTCTCAGACCATGCGGCTCTCACTACGACCCTATTGTTTTCCCCCATCACTAGACCACCAAACTCCTGGAAACTTAGGGATACACTCCTCCACCGCCCTGAAGTAGTCACGCGCCTCACAAAAATGCTGGAAGACTTCTTAGCTATCAACGACACGCATGACACTTTTATTGTCTCCCTTTGGGAAACCCTCAAATTAGTAGCCCGGGGCGATCTCATAGCCACTTCTGCTACAGACAATAAGGCCCGTAAAGAGAAAAGAGACAAACTCTCTGAGCAAGTGCTTGAATTAGAAGGGATCCATAAAAGGACGGGAGCCCCTTGAATTTGGGAGGAAATTGAAAGCGGCTTGTTGCAGCTGGCCAGCCTTGACCTCAATAGGGCGGAATATGCTGCGCTTTGGCTGAAGCATACATTTTATACGGGGGGACAAATGCGGCCGCCTATTGGCCCATAAACTGCACACAGAGACAGGCAGTGACAGTCCCACTCATCCTGACTGATGAAGGCGTCAAACATACACGGGGCAAGGACATAGCAAACACATTCCTAGACTTTTACGCCACTCTGTACTCTGCCTGATCAGAACCCCTGTAGGTATTGTCAAGACGTGACACTCTCCAAGCTGACAGCGGACCAGGAAGCAGCCCTGGATAGTCCTATCACACTTGAAGAAGTCATCTCAGCTATAGCTTGACTTAAACTTGTTAAATCCCCCGGCCCCGACGCGTTCACCGCCCTTTTTTATAAAACATTTTGCTCCCTTGTGGCCCAATATTGACATAACTTTTTAATTCTATAGACAATACTAGTATATTACCACCTACAATGCTTCTGAAGTCAGTGGCAGTGCTGCCCAAACCCGGGAAAGATAATAGATATTGTGCCTCGTACAGGTCGATATCTCTCTTGAACATCGACTTCAAGATCTTTACAGGGATCCTCGCGGGTCGGCTGGGGGCCCATGATGCCGGGGTTCATAGATCCGGATCAGGCCAGATTTGTTGCGACCAGGCACTGCAGTGACAATACTAAACGGCTACTACACCTCTTAGATAAGTCCCACAGACATTCAGAGGAACGCGTCTTCCTATAAAGAGATGCCGAGAAGGTGTTTGATAGGGTCCACTGGCCCTTCGTGGAGACTGTGCTGGAGAAGTTTGGGTTTGGACGCCGCTTTCGCCGGTGGGTCTTTAGTGGCTATAGCTACCTATCTGCTACTGTTAGAGTGAACAGTTTCACCTCTGAACCTTTTAATATCACATGGGGTACACAGCAGGGCTGCCCGCTCTCCCCCTGCTGTTCGCTCTTTACATAGAGCCCCTAGCTCAGAGGATACATGAGAACCGGCTGATCCAGGGAATCCTTTTTGGAGGAGAGCGTCACACTGTTAGCCTTTATGCTGACGATGTTGTTGCCACGCCTGAGTCCCCCCACACCTCAGTCCCGGCATTTTTGGCCGAACTGGAAGAATTTGCAGCGGCTTCAGGCTTTAAAGTCAACGTAGCTAAGTCCCAAGCGTTGAGCTTCTCACTGAAGCAGACCACCATCATGGTCCTAGCTCAGGCATGCCCTATCCATGGGACCAAAAGGTTATGCCCTATCTGGGCATTACACTGTCCCTATCCATTGTGGAGACGACATCCCTAAATTACTCTTGGCTACTGAAGCAGACGAGACAGGAGCTCCAAAAGTGGCAACCATTTAATCTCTCTCACGGTTGGTAGAATAGTGGCCCTCAAAATGAGCACACTTCCCAAAATCCTATATCTCTATCAAAACCTCCCTGTAGCCCCTCTCCCACCCCCACCCCGGTGTCTTCAAACAGCTACAATCTGAATCAGCAGGACGCAGGTCTAAGGCATTTTCTTGATTTCGAAGGCCCTCGATTCTTTGAGGATTTTAAGTCTGACTTCCATGTGCCAGAACCAGAGCGCTACCATTACTTGCAAATACGACACTGGGTCCTGCAACCCCAAATCTGCACTGGGAGCGGAGAGGTCCCTCTGGCTGGCTGCTTTCGAAACACTCCACAAAGCGACTTATCACAGAACTCTATCATATCTTGCGCCCCCGAACAGTTGGTCAAGTCTGCAGGCCAAAGACGGTGGGAGGTGGAGCTAGGTTGAACCCTGACCCCCAAAGAGGGGGCAGATATTTACTACTGAGCCAGAAACTCAGCACGTAACATGAATAGCATTGAAACGGCCACCAAGATCATGACATACTGGTACTTTACGTGCTCCCGACTTCACAAGAGTGACCCTGACCGCTCGCCCACTTGCCGGAAAGGGATGGGATTCTGATGGCACGGTCTTGCACCTGCTATGAGAATGCCCGGCACTTGCTACCTATTGGACACAGATGCTGGACGAGATTGACAGCCACTTTGACACCACGCTCCTACGCTTCCCTGAGTATGTGGTCCTGGGGGTGTTTGATAGACTTACCTATCCCCTCAAGTCTGGCAAAGGTAGGCAAATGGGCACAGCCCAAGGTGCGGCATTGCACATTGCAAAATATATTATCACACTGGGGCACAGATAACATACCTAATATACAGGGATGGCTTCACCGATTCTGCTATGTTCTTGCCATGGAACGCATTACCGCTTCACTTCACGGGGATGGGGTCTCCTTTGCTGATGTGTGGCGCCCCTTTGTCTCCCTGTGGTGCACCAAATTTCTCAAGCTGTCCTGCCCTAGATATCTACGGTTGCTCCGCCTTACCGAACTGAGTCAAGGCGCAAACTGAACACTACTCGAATGCGCTATGGTGTGCTGGGCCTGTTTTCACCTTATTGACCGGGCATATGGAACGGGGGAGGAGACAGGAGGGGGGAAAGGGGGATAGGGAGGGAGGCGGGGAAGTTCTTATTTTATGTTATTTTGATGCTCTGCGAAGCAAAACTACAATTGCCGACCTATGCCTTAGTCTCACTTCATCTTGTTTGTTAATACTTCAATAAAAAAAGATTTCAAACTAAAATCAATAGGCGACTTTCTGATCCAAGACTGGGTCTGACAGCTCAGATGGTCGCAGCTGCTACATTCTATATATGCCCAGATAGCTGGCAATGCTCAAAGCCATCAGAACCGGACAATGAGTCCTAGGTAAATGTGTTATAATTTCAACCCAGCCCATCTCATCTCTAGATCCTAACCAGAAATCTATCCTGGAAGATATTCCATGTACTATGGAATGTATACACACTGGAATTAGGGCATTCAACATGGTACAAGTCTAGCAGTTTGAATATCCCATGGCATAGATCTTCCTGCGCTTCGGTGTGTCACCTACCCACATTGTATGTGTAACCTTAGCAGAGCTTTAGAGTCTTAACTCAGGGTGGCTAAACTGGCATCAATCACATTGATGCCCAGACTCAAGTGATGCTCCGTAGTGTTAGATAAAACAGCAGTGTTAGAATACTGTCCTTTTGGTATATCAATGAGAGATATAACTTGTCTTGACACTGTGAGTGGTTATTTGAGGATTAGTAGCTGGTGAATTATGGGCGGGGGAGACCTTTTCTAACTCTCACACGGGTTGAGGGCCTCCCTCTTTAAAAATGTTTAAAGCACGAGCGCAAGCCTCAAACATCCCTCTGCCGACCCCAGAGAACTCACAAATGACTGGCCAATCTCCCTGCTCCCATTCCCAGTGAAGGTACTGGGAAAGATCATCAACAATCAACTCATGGTTCACCTGGAGCAGAACCAGCTACTCGACCCCTCCCAATCCGGCTTCCATAGCAATCACAGCTACGAAACCATCCTGATAGCAGCCACTGACGACATCCAAACCCTCCTCAACCAAGGAGAAACAGCAGCCTGGATCCTCCTTAACCACTCAGCATCCTTTGACACCATATCCCACCACACACTGATTGAAAGATTCCACCACATCAGCATCCAAGGAGACGCATTCAGTTGGAACACCTCCTTCCTCACCGGAGGAACCCAGAGGACCCACCTCCCGCCTTTCACCTGCAGAGTCCCACTGGGCTCATCCTTCAGCCACACGCTCTTCAACGCATATATGACCCCGCTGGTCAACATCGTCAGATCCCAAGGTCGCAACATAATTTACTATGCAAATGATACCCAACTCATCCTCACACTCACCGATGTACCTACCACCACCAGAACCAACTTCCACAGATGTATGACCAACATCGCTGACTGGATGAAGAAAAATTGCCTGCAGCTAAACACAGACGAGATGGAAGTACTGATCTTTGGAAACAGCAGCAACACATGAAATGACTCCTGGTAGCCATCAGACATAGGACCCGCACCCACTGCTTCCGACCACACCAGAAACTTTGGAATCCTCATCAACAATCTCACCATGAAATCACAGATCAACGCCACCTCCTCTGCCTGCTTCCACACTCTACGCATATACAGAAGATGTTCAAGTGGCCACCCCTCCACGCAAGATGCACCATCATACAGGCCCTCCAGCCGAGTGGACTATGGCAACACCCTCTACGTAGGAATTGTCGCACACCTCCTAAAGACACTTCAAACCAAACCGAATGCCACAGCCAGACTCATCCTCTGCCTTTCTCGACAAACCCACATCACAAACCACCTCAGGAAACTCCACTGGTTCCCTGTACAGATGAGATGATAATTCAAGCTGCAGACTCACGCACACAAGGCTCTACAAAACCAAGGACCCATATAAATGAACCACTGCCTGAACTTCCACCAACCGTCGAGAAGACTACGCTCTGCCTCCCTTTCACTTACCCATACTCCCTGCATCCACCCAAGCAGAAGTGAAGGACCCTCCTCCCACATTGCAGCAAAGACCTGAACCAGCCACCCACACTCCTCCGGACCATCACCTCACTTACCTTGTCAATTCAATTCAATTCAAAAGTGCTTTATTCGAGTTATTACTCATAAAAGCATGGTACACACAAATATTTAAAAGTAAATTAAATTTGTCTGTCAAACAGATTGACGCAGCACTGTTAGATATACATATAATACATTCAATTTAAAGATTTTTCCATTACAACAATTAATAAATGGTTAAAAAAGGAATTAATACAATTGATAAAAAGTTTTTTCAAGATATGGAACGCCGATAATCTAAGAACAGGAATACAAATACAAGAAGTCAAATATTACAAACAGAGAATAGTTTAACTAACTAGCAGTCTCTGGCTTAAAAAGTAATATCAAGTTCATGGGGACCAGTTTTTCAGACAGAGAATAGTTATTTAACTAGCAGTCTCTGTCTGATCGCCCACGCCCAGCCGAGATATTTTGCTGTAGCTATCAAAATCCAAGAGACTGGGCTTGTACATATGATTCGCATAGCTACAGAACTACATGTTGTCCCAAGGTTCCTGCACATAGGTGCTAACCAGACACGTCTTGGCACGTCGTATACCTTACAAGAAAACAGAAAATGGCCCAATGACTCCTTCGCTGACCCACAAGCTGGGCAGATGTTACTTCCACCTGAGCCCCATTTAGCAGTCAATGTTCTTATAGGGAGTGCACCAGCTCTCAGTTGAAATAAGAGCTTACTGTCACCTGGCTTTGAGATAATATCCCAATATGATTCCAAGGCTGGATACATTTTAGCCTCAAGGAAGTACATAGACATGGACCCAGAGCTAGAAGTGTTTAAGATTTTGTTAGCAACATTTTCCCCAAAAATGTTTTTTATGACAAGCTTGGAGGGAAATGATGCGCCAGCAGGGTCCAGCCATAGAGAACTCAACCCAAGCTCACATAACATAGCTTTCAGAGAATTAAGCCAGCTTATTTTGTGGAAGCCATCAGCCTTGATGACATCCACAAAACCCGCGGCATAATGTGAGAGCTCGGGAGTAGTCCAGAGTCTGCGCCAGTACAGAATCGGGCGTAATCTGGCTAAATCCTTGATTTGTTTTCTGCCGAGATCGTATCGAAGCGGTAACAACGGAGTGCTTTTAGGTGTACCAGTGAGTGCCCGTAGAAATTTGTTTTCTGAGGCTTGCAAAGATTTAAGATTTTCAAAGCCCCACATTTCTGCGCCGTATAGTGCAGACCCAATAGCCTTTGCTTCATAAACCAATAGGGCGGGTTTAACAGGTTTAGTTAGAGACCTCCTGTGCTCTGAATTAATGGCGCCCGCTATTTGCCTATGCCGCAATATAGCAGTATTTAAGTGCTGGCTCCACCTGTTGTTATCAGCGATTTGGATACCCAAATATGTAAATGAGTTGACTAACTCTAAAGGCCGGCCGCTCATCATAATTTTGGACTTGAAGCTGCGATGCGGCTTAAAAATCATAAGTTTAGTTTTAGTGGTATTCACCTCAAGTCCATGTTCCCCACAAAAATTCTCAAAAATCAACAGAGCACGCTGTAGGCCTCTAGGGGTTTTTGATAAAATTAGCGTGTCATCCGCAAACATTAGTATGGGGATTTTTAGGCCTGAAAGAGAAGGAGCATCAACTGTCGCAGGTACCAATCGAGAAACGACACCATTTATAAACAATGTAAACAAAGTAGGAGCCATTGAGCACCCTTGTCTGACGCCTCGTTCAACACGGAAATCAGCTGTGACCATCCCGTGGCCGCCCCACTGGATTTTAGCAAAGTTAGACTCGTGGAGGCGCAGTATCATTGTTAATAATTCATCTGGTACCCCCAGGCTATGCAAGACATGCCACAGTTTGACCCGTGGAACCAGGTCGAAGGCGGCCCGCAGATCGACGAATGCCGCATACAGGCTGCCCCCCACTAGGACCACGGTCTTCCACTGTAGCAATTGGAAACAGAACACTTGGTCAATCGTACTGGTTGCCCTTCTAAAACCTGCTTGGAAGGGAGATAAGATGTTATAATCTTCTGCCCATTCGTGGAGCCTATTGACCACCACATGACCCACAACTTTTTGCACGGTGTCAATAAGGCTAATAGGCCTGTAGTTGCAGGGCTGAGCACGATCCCCCTTTTTATACACGGGGATTATCACTGCACCTCTCCATGAATCAGGGACATCAGCTCCCTGAGCAATAGAATTAATAAGCAAGTAAATATATTTGCACCAGCGTTCCCTGTCATTTACAAAGATGTCAGCGGGTACTCCATCTAGACCAGGAGCCCGCCCTCGTTTTACTGCACAAATAGCGGACATAATCTCTTTGTGAGTAAAAGGACAATCTTCAGAAAACTTCATGGTGAAACTATCATCATCTGTGGCCAGGGTGTTAAGAGTATATTGTGAGCTAAAGAATTTTACCCATGCCTCTTGTGAGACATTGTTGTTTGGGGACTCTTCAGCTCTCTCAGAACCCCATTTTACAATGTTCCAGAATACTCTGGAATCCTTCCTATCGCAGGCCTTTTTCAATTTGCACCAATGTTGCTCATCCCACTCCCTCTTGGCTTTTACAATGCATACTTTATATTCCTTTCTGGCAAGGCAAATAGATACACAGTCTCTCTTCTTAATTGCTTGTCCAAGGGCGAGTCTTGCCTTCCTACAGTTAGCGTTATACCATCTTGCATCTTTACGAACCAGAGCCCCCTTTCGCTTATTAGGTTTTAAAAAGTGCACCCTGATCTTGGCAAAGAGGGTATCGTGAATTTTAACCACGTCCCCCAAGCCAGAAGAAGAGGCACTAATCAGTTCCATAGCTAAGATTGCTTGGTCAGTTTCGCTGTTGATAGTATCTATAGCCTGTTGATTATTAACTACAGAATCCCATCTTAGTCTGCGCATATTATTCTCAGGGATGATGAGCGATGGAACGAAGTCATTCATACATGTAGAATTTATCTCTGCAGACCACCATTTATGAGTCACACATAAGGGGTTGTGGTCACTCTCTGGTCTCCCGGTCACCTCCATGTCACAGAGGGTTGGCCACAAGGACAAACTACAGATCACATAATCAATTCTACTTTTGTGCCTCCCGTTATCAAAAGTTACTGAGCCATCTTTATCCCTCGCTGTTCTACCGTTCATGGCTCTCAGGCCTTTTTCAAGACACATTGCATTAATAGCTATTATGTCCTCAGTCCAGCGAGACACTAGTTTCAATTGTAACTCAGGGATACCCCAAAGAGAGTCCTCTTCAGCTCCAGTGGAGGCCTCTCCTGCAACCAAAGGCTCAAACGTCCGGTTAAGGTCACCTGCTATAACAATGTTGTTCTCATGGGAGTGATCATCGAGGATGCTATCCAAGGCTGATAGTACTTCAGATCGGCCACCTTTAGCACTCCTAACATATATGTTATAGATATCAAGTGACCCAAGAGTGTCAGTAGTTATTCTAATCAACTGTATATCGTTATGGTTAATAGCTATGCTTTTAACTGAGAGGTTTAGCGACTGTCGAATCCAGATGGTAAGCCCCCCCATAGGTCTACCTTTCGGACCCTTTACGGCTGGCACAGAGAAATTCAAATATCCTAATATAAAGACAGGTTCACAAGCCCAAGTCTCCTGGTATATACAAATATCAAATTGGGTGATAAAACCAAGCCAATCCCCACAGTCGAGTTTAGAGGGCAATCCAGCTAAGTTCCAGGAGATTAGGTTAGCAACCCCAGACACACGTCCCTCTAATGCACCAGGAGGAGGATTCGTTGTACAGGTCTCAGCTTCTACTAAAACAGCCAAGTTATTCATCGATCCGTTATTAAGACAAATATCATTCTGGGCAGGCAAGCTAAATAAGATTTGATCCACACTAGCTATGGGTGCTACAATTTTACCCCTGGAAAGTCAGTCACAGTCATTTAGGTTGGAAAGGGCTGAAAACCTATTTTCTAAATTTAAACCCCACTCTGTCGGCTGCACTTCCCTCCGCCCTTTCATAGGAACTACATTCCACTTTGTCTTTAACATAATCTTATTAGAAACCCTCCCACTATGATAGTAGAAGAAATCTAAAGTGAGCGGAACGATTTCAGTAGATCTTCGCTGTGGGGGTAGAAGGTTGGGCAGAATGTTCTCCAGAACCTCTGGGTCAGAGAAATGTAAAACAACACAGTCACCTTGGAACTTCTTAACACTATTTCCTATCCACTTCACCCTCCTGCACATTTCCCCACATTAGCGGACCTCCTTTGTCTTCCTCTTATTAGGAGGATAGAGTTCAAGGCGCTCACTTTGGCCTACAGAGCCACCAGATATAAGGGCCCTGGTTATCTGAGGCAGAGATTGCAATTATACCAGCAAGACCAGGCCCTGAGATCAAACCACCTGCGACTGCTCAGGGTTCCTCGCTTCCTTAAGGCCAGGATAGGTGGCAGAGCATTCACAGTGAAAACTGAGAAACTCTGGAAAGCTATGCCCCTTCACCTCCGCAAGATGGAGTCAGAACAGGCCTTTAGGAAGGCACTAAAAACTTGGCTCTTTAACCTGACTTAGATTGCCCCACTTGCAACCATCACTGCAAATCTGAAATCTAGCGCCAGGGCACCTCTGTTGAAGTAGCCGTGCGCTCGACAAACAAAATGTATTATTATTACTCTGGAATTCAGAATCGTCCTTGTTAGAAATGGGGGTCTCTAGTTGGCACAGGTAGGTACCTTTGTCCAAATAGGGACCCTTACTTCTAGTCAGGGTAAGGGGATATACACTTCAGATAACCCTTGCTCACCCCCATGGTAGCTTGGCACGAGCAGACAGGCTTATCCCAAAGGCAATGTGTAAAGTATTTGGACCAACACTCACAGTAACACAGTGATAACACCACAAATGGACATCACACTGGTTTAGTTTAGAAAAATAAATCATCTTTATCTAAACTTTACAAGACCAAAATGACAAAAATCCAACATACAAGTATTAAGAAAAATGACTTTCAAAAGGTTTTAGCAACTGAGTCCATAGAAAACTATGGATTTGTGTTTTCTTGCAAAGTACCTGTTGTTGCGACAAAATTCAACAAGCCAAACAGCCTCAGCGATGAGAAGCATCGTAAAGCAAAGAGATGCATAGTTCCTGAGACCTTCGTGGATGCGATGCGACAGTTCCGCTGTAAACAGGGGAGCAATGCGTCAGGTCCGGTCTGTAGGGGGAAGCGATGCAGCAATTCTGAGGTGACTCCGATCTGCGGGTGATGCCGTCTGAGGGAATGCACTTCCCCAGCCCCTGCCACGCCAAAACCAGACAGTCAATACACAATTTAAAAAACATCTTTAGTAAAAAGATGTGTTATTAAATTCTAAGTTCAGAGAGCCTAAACGTTATTTTTCCATCTTTTCCTATGGGAAGATATGCTTGTAAAATGTTACAGAGCATTCCCCATTCTGTCCTATGGAGCAAGATAGCCTTTCAATAGAGAAAAACAAAATTGGCAGTATTTCACTATCAGGATATGTTGCACACATCAGAACATGTCCTACCTTTCACATACACTGCACCCTGCCCAGGGGGGTACTTTGGGCATACCATAAGAGTGTCCTATATGTAAGAAAAGGGAAGGTTAGGACCTGGCAAGTGGGTGCACTTGCCAAATCGACATGGCAGTTAGCAAACTGCACACAGGCAATGCAGTGGCAGGCCGGAGCCATCTTTTTAGGGCTACTCATGTGGGTGGCACAATCAGTGCTGCATGCCCTCTAGTAGTAGTTGATTTACCAGCCCCGGCACACCCAGTGCACTTTACTAGGGACTGACCAGTAAATAAAAATATGCTAATAAGGGAGAACCAATCATAATAACAATTTACACAGCGAGCATAAGCAGTTTTGCACTGATTAGCAGTGGTAAAGTGCCCAGAGTCCTAAAACCAACAACGACATGTCAAGAAAAAATAGGAGGAAGAAGCAAAAAGTTTGAGGATAACTCTGCAAAAAGGGCCAAGTCAAACAGCGCTCAAGACCTGGCTGTTCGAATAAGCCTACAGGACCTGCAAGCACCAGGATAACCTATTGGGCGATTAGCCGTGCTTTATAAATCCTGCTTGATTGAAGCCTTGATCACTGTGGAATTAACAGTTAGCCTTTCATAAAGAAGTAAAGCGAAGCGAACAGTTTTTTTATAGCCTCTATCCACGTATCAATGTCTTCAGGATGGTGAAACACTGACCTATCAATTGCCCCTTCTGTCCATTCAAGGACTGAGGATTTATTTTTGTATACTTCCCAATGTGGCTCTTCGGCCACCACATGGGCCCATACAGTTCAGTAGTATTATGTTTTTTATCATTGTTACTTGGTGGTAGCCCAGTCGGAGAGGAGCGTGGTATTGAGCGATTGCCTTTGTCATGACAATTTATCATAGTAGACTCTGGGACAGGAAACGGGCTTTGTTAAGCTGCTTAGTGACCATGAGTCAGCTTTGTAAACAGGACACAACACTGGATGTGTTATCCCGTCACCACAACCAGCAGTGACATGGCAGACCACCTCAATCTAAGTATGCGGGCATAGAGTTGTTAACATTGATACAATGTCTCTTGCGTTTTGTTGCTGGTTTAAAATTTGTATTGTGCTTATATACGTAACCAAAAGAAGCACAAATGATAGACAGAATTCGGAATAAAACAAACATTCACCCCAATCAAGAGATCGGGTTTAAATCCACTGTTCTTTTACTCCCCATGCCACGCCTGTTTAGACCTTGCCATATGCAAACCATTGGCCCTGCTCCTCATGGGAAAGCAAACAAAGATGGCTGGGTTAAGATTGCGCTGGGACACAGTGATATCAATATTATTGCATACAATACAGAAAGCTCCAAGGATAAGGTCTAGGCCATCTATCTACAACCAGCTGGCATGATCAACTCATAAGCAAAATACAACATATATCCTGAGCTAACGGGAGAATAAAATTGTAAAAAGATCAAATAACAAGTCCACGTTTTCTTCTTTTCTTCTTTTATTTCATGTGGTAAGCGTTCTTAAAATTCTCTAGCCGACACGTGTTTCGTCTCTACTGGTATTCAACCACAGACTTCTTCAGGGCTGTTCCTTCTAAGGTCGATCTATAACTCTCTCCTTCCCATTACCCCATTAGTGATGTACTGGGAGTTGTCATTCCTAGTTAATCAAATATTCGTGTTTCCCGGCGTACTTTAGCAGCAATATGACACTGTGTTCCACATATGCATAGAGTAAGTATTTTCTTCCTGAGACGATATCACGTCTTCATACAGGGAAAATATTTGGCGTCTGCTCCTCATGGGAACAGCCCAGCTCGAACTGCACGGAAACAAGCATCCTGGGACCCGTTTTGGGGTATCACCCCTCATCAGTCAGCTTGAATCCAGTGCACAGTGACCTCGGGACCCACGTCTGGGCATACCCTTGGCCCTTTATATGGTTCCTCCCCAGGGTGGGCTTTCCTATGGTACATTGGCTATGCGGTGCCCTTCTAATAAATGCCTTGTTGCTTTCTGTACATTCATATGGTTACTTCATTAAGAACACTTTGTCACATTCTCCAGGAACTCGCCCAGAGCTTTGCAAAGCCATCCCTTGCTTCATCACCCAACTCGCCATTGCCCCCGAATATTATATATTCTTAGCAGATCTCAACTTCCACATGGAAGCCCTCAGCGATGCCAGCACTGACAACCTAATAGAAAGCATGAACAACATCGGCCTCATCCAACTCATCATCGACCCAATGCACATCGTAGGGCACACACTTGACTCCATCTTCAACTCCAGCGAAACAATCAAGTACCACCATGTCACAGAACTCACCTGGACCGACCACTCCATTGTCCACTTCATCATCACAGGGCACAACGCTACCGAAACCAAAGCCAAACCACCCAGCACACCTCAGCGCAACTTGAAAACCATCTCAGACGAGAACTGGAACAACACTCTCCATGCCAACTGACCGGACACAGCTCCGGACCTTAAACAGGCCTCAGGAACTTCACAGACTGGATCACAGACTATGTCTCCCCCACCGAGCCGAACAAGATCAGAGAATACGCAAAGTGTGTCAGGACATCGATCAACCACTACCACCTTCTCCTTAAAGAAGCGAAGAAGAGTGCCGTCACATGCTGCATAGAGCTCAGCTCAAACCACAGCAATGAGCTCTTCGCCATCGTTAGTGAATTCAGCAACCCTGCGTCCACTGAGAATATCATAACTCCCTTCTGGGATCTGTGCGACATGCTTGCTGATTACTTCCATTAGAAGATCGCCGTCATCTACAGGGACTTTGAATCTCAGCTCTCCACAAGTGACAGTCTCGACCACCTCACATCCACTGACACTAACTCCGACCTCCGGCCACTTCCTGTAACCTCCTCATCGCACAAGATACCACCTCCACAATGAAGTCAATAAACTCTGGTGTACCCACTGATTCATGCCCCCACGTTATCTTTAACCTCAGGAGCAAGGCGATCAGCTTAGAGCTCACAAATCCACTGAACATATCCATCGCGATGACCTCCTTCCCGGAAGATTGGTAACACACAGAAGTGAAACCCCTTCTGAAAAAACCTTCAGCAGACCTAGAGCAGTTGAAGATTTCCTGACTGATGCCCCTGCTCTCGTTCCCAGCCAAAGTCTTCGAGGGGTTGATCAAGAGGCAGCTGACCAGACACCTGGAGCACAACAACCTACTGAACTCCTCCCAGTTTGGCTTGCGAGCCAATAAAAGCACAGAGACCGCCCTGATAGCAGCCATAGATGACATCAAGGCCTCCTGGACCTCAGTGAGACTGCAGCCCTGATCTCCCTTGGCCTCTCAGCTGCCTTCAACATGGTCTCGCACCAAATCCTGATCGACAAGCTCCACCACATTGGAATCCAAGGAAATGCCCTCAAATGGATCACCTCTTACCTCCCTAGAAAAACTCAGACTCCCGCCCAACTCCTGACCCCAAGGACATCATTTGCAGTACCTCACTAGGATCCTCCGTTAGCCTATCCCCCCGTCTCCTACACTTACATGACACCCCTAGCCAACATTGTCAGTTCGCATGGGCTGAAGGTCATCTATACTGACTAGACCCACCTCACTACCTCCAGAGACAACTTACATAGGTGCACGGCCAACATCACCGACTGGATAATAATAATAATGATAATAAAAACATTTATTAAGCGCCTAAATACACTGAGGACACTGCGTCTCCGCGCTAGGATGCATTCCAACATGACTCCAAACAAAAATCAGACCATGAAAAGGAGAAGGGAAGAGGAGGAGAAACCCTGAATTAATACTAAACTTCAGGAAACAGGTAGGTCTTCAGTTTCTGCCGGAACCTGGTTTCCGACGGTTCCATCCGCAACTCAATAGGGAGTTCGTTCCAATGTTTGCTGGCCAAAAACCTGAAGGAACGCCCACCCATCCGTGCTTTATAAATGCGGGGTATCGAAAACTGCATACTGCCCATAGTTCTCAAAAGGCGCTTTGGACGATAAATAGTTAACATCCTATGGAGATAGGCCGGGCCCTTGCCGTGTGCAATACGATGACTAATGCACATGGCCTTGAACCGGATGCGTTCCCGCATGGGGAGCCAGTGCAAGATCTGTAACGTGCGTTTTTCCGAGGACTTCCTCAGCAACTTTAGGACAAGCCTGGCCGCCGCATTTTGGACACATTGCAGCTGGTTCCGTCCCTTTTTACTGAGGCCACAGAACAGGGCATTCCCATAATCAAGATGGGACGTGACCAGGGCATGGACTAAGGTTTTCCTTTCTGTAATAGGTAAGAGATCCAAGATTTTGCGCAGGACCTTCAGTATGCCATAGCATTTCCACGCCATGTTGCCTATGTGTTGGGAGTATGAGAGATTGGGATCCAAGAGAACACCCAAGTTCTTCACAGTATCAGAAGGGGTGGGTGTAGGACCCAAGTCAACGGGCCACCAGGCTGATGTCCAGATTGAAGGGGAGGAACCAATCACAAGAAGTTCGGTCTTATTCCCGTTCAGGCGGAGGCAATTGCACTTCATCCAAGCTGCCAGTGCCACAAGACAGGCAGAAAAATGATCTGCCGTCTCAACTGGGTTGTGAGATAGAGTAACCACCAGTTGCGTATCATCCGCATATGATACGATGTCCACCCCATAAGATTCCACCATCCTGGCCAAGGGTTCCATATACAGATTAAACAGCACAGAGCTGAGAATGGAACCCTGCGGGACCCCTTGTTTTAAAGTTCGAGCCGTGGATCTGAAGGGGGGACAGTGTATTTGGAATTTTCTATCCGCCAGGAAGGAGACCAACCATTCGTGCGCCAGCCCGGTAACTCCCATCTCGCTCAGACGGGCAAGAAGTCTAGAGTGCGATACAGTATCAAATGCCGCACTCAAGTCCAGCAATATCAGGGCGGCGGTCTGCCCTTCATCCACTTTCTGGCGGAGCAATTCTGTGGAGAAAAGGAGGGCAGTTTCTGGAGAATGCTTCGCCCTAAAACCAGATTGGCAGAGGTGTAGAAGATAGTTATCCTCCACAAATTTAACCAACTGGTTATTGACCAATTTTTCCACCACTTTGGCACAGAACGGTAGAGGGGAAATGGGCCTAAGGTTATCCAGGTGGGAGATACTCAGGTTAGCCTTCTTTTTATTTGGGACTACCTGAGCGAGTTTCCATTCCTCAGGCACCTGTCTTTTTTGGAAGGAAAGGGAAGCCAGATTGCCTATGTAGTTGCATAGGAGGTGAACATGGTTCCTAAGAATTTTAGGAGGAGCCACGTCCGTAGGGGATCCTGACTGGATGCTCATGATGAAGCACAACTGCCTAAAACTGAACACGGACAAGACAGAAGTCCTCATCTTCAGTAACCACGCATCTTCTTGAAGCAACGCATGGTGGTGAGCAGAATCTGGCTTCTTCCCCTCCCCTACTGACCATGCCCGTGAATCCAGCACTGTCCTGGACAACAAGCTCTCTATGAAGAAGCAAATCAACATGATCTCCGCCATCTGTTTCCTCACAATGCGCATGCGCCACAAGATCTTTAGATGGCTCCCCGCCAGATACCTGCATTCCGCCTCCCGAGAAGGGAAGCTTGTTGTTTTAAAACTTTGCCCTGTGTTAATATTTGTGTTTTTAAAAGGACCCTTTGCACTTACTCACGGCACAGCGCTCTGAACGCTGACGCGGGCGGGTGCTTTCTCGGCAGGAACCAACGCTATTGGCCGGATTCGAACAGCACGCCCTCTGTCATTAGCCACGCCCTCTCTTCTTCTCCTACCCCCATAAAGGATGTGCCCTCAGCGGAAGCGCAGCGGACGAGCGCAGCGGGCGCGACGATTGCGCGCCGAAGGCGCGCCTAAGGCAAGCCCGTCTGTGCCCGTCCGCGACGGGCCGGGACCAGGGGCCACAGACCCTGTCCATTCTCTGGTGTACTCCTCAGCCCAACTCTCTGCACATCCCACTGCTTTTTCTCCTTCCCCTTCCTTATTGCACCGTCTTGATTCTCTTGGCATTTTTGCCGCCTGCCCTCCCTGCCCGCCCTCTCTTACCCGAAGCCCCATCTCTCCCTCCACTGATCCTTCTCTCGTCACCTGTTCTCCACCTGTCCCTTTGGCAGCTTCTGCTCATTTGCTCAATACCCGCTCTGCAGTCAAGCATCAGACGGAACTCTTTAATCTCTTGAACACAGACTCCCCAGACTACTTATTTCTCACCGAAACCTGGTTCTCCACTGATTCCCTTCCGGACCTCCTGGCCATTCTCCCCGACACCTACTATGCCCTCCGAGCAGACCGCCCGGTCGGTAAGGCTGGCGGTGGTGTGGCGATGATTATCCGTTCCACTCTGAAATTTCAACTCCTTGCTCACCCTCCCATAACCAATGTGGACTACCTGGTGGCCCGATCTCTCAATCTTTCCGTACCTTTAACTGTTGTCCTTATGTACCGTCCCCCCCAAGCCATGCCCTCATTTGTAGCGGTCCTACAGGATCTTTTGGCCACACTGGTGGTCAATAACTCCTCGGTTATCCTGCTTGGCGATTTCAATTTCTGGCCAGGTGACCCCAGGGAAGATCTGTCTTCGAAAGACTTTTCTGCTACTCTCCAGAGTTTGAACTTTTCATCTCACATCTTGGCCCCCACCCATACCCAGGGTCATATCCTGGACCAAATCTGGTCATCACGCTGCGACGTTTCATCCCCTTCTATGCTCCCCTGCATTTGGTCCGACCATTCCATTATTTCATTTTTCATTTACTCGGCTTCGACCGACAAGTTGCCTCCACCTAAAAATATTCTGTCTCACAGCTGGAATCAAACTGACCTTAACTCTCTTTCGCTCTCCCTGGCCTCTTCTGTCCCGGACCTCACTGACCTCTCCTTGGATTCGCAGACAGATGCCATTAGTACCTGGCTCTCCTCTTCCTGCGATCAGGTCGCCCCGCTTAACCCCTTCGATGCTGATGACGAGCTCAGCTCGTCATGAGCTACGGTGCTCGTACGCTGATGACGAGCTCAGCTCGTCATGTAACGTGGGTTTTTAAAAAACCCAGCGCACAGCGGGAAAACTGCTAGCGCGCATGCGGTTAAGAAGGTCAAATCCGTCCGCCCTTATGATGCGCACAAATGGTTCACCAATGAGCTCAAAGATCTCAAACTTGGCCTTAGGCGGTCGGAGCGCCACTGGAGACGGAACTACTGCCCTAATCTCCGTGCTAAATATAGACTTCTCTTGAACGACTACAAAAGAGCCATTCTTGTGGCCAAAACCAAATACTTTACCGAGAGAGTTGCCCTCTCTGCCAACAAATCCCGAGAAATCTTCTCCCTAGTTCATAACCTAGCTACTTCCGACCGTACTGGCTCCAGTCCTGTTCCATCTCAGACCCTCTGCTCTTCACTCAATGATTATTTCATTGATAAGATCGCTAACATAAAGGCCAATATTCCTACGGTGCTCCAAGCTGGCTTCTCCTGCTCCCTTCCTCTGCCCCCCTACTCCCTGGATCATCTTCCACCCATTTCCATGGACCGCTTCCTTAACCTGCTCACAAAAGTCAAATCTGGCTCTCCGGCAGACTGTGCTCCTGCACGGATCCTCAAGACTCTTTTCACTAGCTGTCCTGCTCTCCCTCTTGCCCTTCTTAACGCTTCTTTAGCCTTGGGTTCTGTTCCTTTATCTTTCAAATCTGCTATAATTTTTCCCATTCTTAAAAAAACTGGTCTGGATCCCTCTCGTTCTTCTAATTTTAGGCCTATCTCTCTTCTCCCTTATCTGGGCAAGATCCTTGAAAGCTATGTCACATCTTGCCTGTCCAACTACATCGAGGAGAACCACCTTCTGGCCTCCCATCAGGCGGGTTTTCGCCCAGGCCATTCCACGGAGTCAGTGGTCATTGCGGTCCTGGACGAACTCAAAGGGAAAGCTGATATCAATCTCCCCCAGGCCCTGGTCCTCCTCGATCTGTCCGCTGCGTTTGACACGGTCGATCATTCCATCCTTCTCGACCGTGTCAGCGCAGCGGGTATCCGGGGCACTGCCTTTTCCTGGATTGCGTCCTTTCTTCAGGGCAGGTCCCAGGCGGTTCATCTTTCAGGCTTCTCTGCTCCCCCTCGCTTGGTCACCTGTGGGGTCCCCCAAGGCTCCTCCCTTTCCCCTCTCCTCTTCAATCTTTATATCTACCCCCTTATTATTTCTCTTCTCGAGCTGGGGGTCTCTGTGTATAACTACGCGGATGACCTCCAGCTTGTCTTTGATCTTTCCTCCCCTTCTGTCTCTCTTCCTAAGTTTTGTTCCACCTTAGTCTTCATATCTGAATGGATGAGCTTCAATCACTTGAAGCTCAATCCGGACAAGACGGAGCTTGTCCTCACGGGTGGTCCCTCTAATCCTTGGTCTGCGGTTCACTGGCCCCCTTCCTTTGGTTCCCCCCCTTCACCGGTCTCTTCTGTTCGGACTTTGGGCATCAAGGTCAGCCATGACCTGACCATGCATGCCCAAGTCAGCTCCGTAGTATCCTCTTGTTTTCTGTCCCTCCGCCTCATCCGGAAGATCTCCCGGTATTTCTCCGCGGACGCCCTCAAAACCATAGTCACGGCTCTTATCACCTCTCGCCTTGACTATGGGAATGGCTTGTATGTGGGCATACCCGCCTATGAAACCCGCCGCCTTCAGGCCATTCAAAACCAGGCCGCCTGCCTCATTCTTCATCTTCCCAAATCTTCCCACATCACTCCTGCACTCAAGTCCCTTCATTGGCTTCCTGTGCACTTCAGATCTTTTTTTAAATTGGCCTGTCTGGCTTTTCGTGCCCACACCCACTCAGCCCCCCTCTTTATTGGATCTCTCATCACTTCTCACGTCCCCAGCCGCACTCTCCGCTCCTCCTCTCTTTCCCGCCTCCACGTCACCCGTTTCCGTAAATCCAGAACTGGAGGCACCCGATTTTCGGTTCTGGCCCTCCGGTTCTGGAACAGTCTTCCCCTGTCCGTCCGCTCTATTCCCATCTACTCCCATTTCCGTAAAGCTCTCAAAACTTTTTTGTTTTCTCAGGCATTCCCCTGCTAGTTCCCCCGAGTCCCCTCTGTGAGCTTGGTTCAAACCCTCAGCGCCAGGAAGCCGCTTGGCCGCAGTGCGCTTAATTAAGTTTCTTTTTTCACTTTCACTTTTCTTCCTAGCTTAAACTCCCAGAGTCTAAGGCACAAGGAACAGAGGTCGTTCTTACTCCCACCTGGCTGCAAAGACCTGGAATGAACCCACTCTGCACCTGAGATCTGCCTCACCACTGAATCTGGAAAGGTCAAGACCTGGCTGTTCAATTGATCGGCCCCTCCGGACAATAACTCCTCACCCAGCACCTTGAGAACTTCACTGCTTAATACCCATTGATTGACTCTGTACATTCATATAGATTTTTCTCAGTGGGGACTTTCTGATGCGGTTTTAACTCTCCCTTGTCAATAATTGCCTTGCTGAATTCAGTGAGGTCTTCAGGGTTGACTTTTAAGGCTGAGTTAGCTCTCCATTGATGAATGCAAGGTCACATTCAATACATTTATAGAGTTTAACTCCTGTGTGAACATTCTGATATATTACATTTTGTTTTGTAATCAAACCCTTGTCACATTCTATTCATTAATAAGGTTTCTCCCTAGTGTGGATTTGTAAATTCTGCATTAGCGTATTCTTCCTGTCGAAGACTTTATTAAACTCTGTACATACATTGGATTTCCTGCACTGTATATTTTCAGATGTTGCTTCAGTTTTCCCTTTATTATGAATGCTTTGTGGTATTCAGTACATACATATGTTTTCTCCCCTGTGTGAACTTCCTGATCTTGTATTACATTTTGCTTTGTAATAAATCCCTTGTTACATTCTGTAAATTCATGCGGTTTCTCTCCAGTGTGGACGCTGATATTCCTTTAACTCTCCCTTTATAATAAATACCTTCTCACGTGCGGTGCAGTTGAATGGTCACCCTCCATTTGGAATAAATGCTATGTCACATTTCGTACAATTATATGGGTTCTTTCATGTATGAACATTCTGATGTATTTTTAAACTATGCTTTGTAATAACTGCTGAGTAACATTTAGTACAACCATATCGTTTCTCACCAGAGTGGAATTTCTAATGAAGTATTTATCTTTGCCTAGTAATGCATGTCTTGTTGCATTATGCATGTCCATAGGGTTTCTCTTCTACGTGGATTATCCGATGTTGCATAAGATGCAACTTTCTAATAAATGCCTTCTCACATTCAGTGCAGTTGAATGGTCTCTTTCCGGTGGGGAGTTTCTAATGTTACTTCACCTCTCCATTGATTATAAATGCCTTGTCGCATTCTGTACATTGATATGATCTCTCTCCAGTGTGGATTTTCTGATGTCGTTTTAGGTCTCAATTTGTTACAAATGCTTTATCACATTCTGTACATTGATATGCTTTCTCCCCAGAGTGGACTTTCTGATGTTTCATTAGATGTGACTTTCTTATGAATGCTTTGTCACATTCTGTATATTGATATGATCTCTCCCCAGTGTGGATTTTCTGATGTCGGTTTAGCTCTCCATTTGGTACATATGCTTTGTCACATTCGATACATTTATATGGTTTCTCTCCAGTGTGGATTTTCTGATGTAGCTTTAGCTCTCCATTTCTTTTAAATGATTTGTCACACTCTGTACATTGATATGGTTTCTCCCCAGTGTGGTTTTTCTGATGTACCTTTAGCTCTCCATTTGTTATAAATGATTTGTCACATTCTGCACATTGATATGATCTCTCTCCAGTGTGGATTTTCTGATGTCGTTTTAATTCTCCATTTGTTACAAATGCTTTGTCACACTCTGTACATTGATATGATCTCTCTCCAGTGTGGATTTTCTGATGTCGCTTTAGCTCTACAATTGTTATAAATGCTTTTTCACATTCTGTACATTGATATGCTTTCTCCCCAGTATGGATTTTCTGATGTTCCATTAGATGTGACTTTCTAATGAATGCTTTGTCACATTCTGTACATTTATATGGTTTCTCCCCAGTGTGGATTTTCTGATGTTGTTTTAGCTCTCCATTTCTTTTAAATCATTTGTCACATTCTGTACATTGATGTGATCTCTCTCCAATGTGGATTTTCTGATGTCGTTTTAGCTTTCCATTTGTTACAAATGATTTGTCACACTCTGTACATTTATATGGTTTCTCCCCAGTGTGGATTTTATGATGTCGCTTTAGCTCTCCATTTATTTTAAATGATTTGTCACACTCTGTACATTTATATGGTTTCTCCCCAGTGTGGATTTTCTGATGTAGCTTTAGCTCTCCATTTATTTTAAATGATTTGTCACACTCTGTACATTGATATGGTTTCTCTCCAGTGTGGATTTTATGATGTCGCTTTAGCTCTACAATTGTTATAAATGCTTTTTCACATTCTGTACATTGATATGGTTTCTCCTCAGTGTGGACTTTCTGATGTTCCATTAGACGTGACTTTATAATGAATGCTTTGTCACATTCTGTACATTGATATGGTTTTTCCCCAGTGTGGATTTTATGATGTCGCTTTAGATCTACAATTGTTATACATGCTTTTTCACATTCTGTACATTGATATGGTTTCTCCCCAGTATGGATTTTCTGATGTCTCATTAGATGTGACTTTCTAATAAATGCTTTTTCACATTCTGTACATTGATATGGTTTCTCCCCAGTGTGGATTTTATGATGTCGCTTTAGCTCTACAATTGTTATAAATGCTTTTTCACATTCTGTACATTGATATGGTTTCTCCCCAGTGTGGACTTTCTGATGTTCCATTAGACGTGACTTTATAATGAATGCTTTGTCACATTCTGTACATTGATATGGTTTCTCCCCAGTGTGGATTTTATGATGTCGCTTTAGCTCTACAATTGTTATAAATGCTTTTTCACATTCTGTACATTGATATGGTTTCTCCCCAGTGTGGACTTTCTGATGTTCCATTAGACGTGACTTTATAATGAATGATTTGTCACATTCTGTACATTGATATGGTTTCTCCCCAGTGTGGATTTTATGATGTCGCTTTAGCTCTCCATTTGTTATAAATGATTTGTCACATTCTGTACATTGATATGATCTCTCTCCAGTGTGGATTTTCTGATGTCGTTTTAATTCTCCATTTGTTACAAATGCTTTATCACATTCTGTACATTGATATGGTTTCTCTCCAGTGTGGATTTTCTGATGTCGTTTTAATTCTCCATTTGTTACAAATGCTTTTTCACATTCTGTACATTGAAATGCTTTCTCCCCAGTGTGGATTTTCTGATGTCGCTTTAGCTTTCTATTTATTATAAATGCTTTGTCACACTCTGTACATTTATATGGTTTCTCCTCTACGTGGACACTCTGAGGCTGCATTGGGTCTTTCATTGCAAAGAAAACTTTTCCGCAGTAGGTCCATCGATATGGTTCTCCTCCAGTATGATTTTCTGATGGTGCACTTGCTCTTTCTCTCCCTAATAAATGTGTTGTCACTTTCTAGATATTCATACGGTTTCTCTTCTGTGTGTTCTTTCTGATCCAGGTTAGCTCTTCTTTCGTAGTGAGAACCTTATCAGACTTGCTTCAGTATGTCAGTGTGTTATTTTGTCAATGTATATCAGGTGATCCCTAGGAGCCAAGTACAGACCGCATTGGGCAGTTTGGGTTCTCTGCGGTAGAAAAAGCCTTTGGCGAGGCATTAGCCTTCAAGGGAAGAAATTTTGAGGTATACAGTTTTTACATCACTACCTACACAAGTGATGTTTAATGCTTTCACCTTTTTTGTTCATTACTGTATTTCACCTGTTGGAAAAAATATATTTAAAAAAACACTGGATAAGCTTAAATGGTAGGTCCATCACGAAAATCATTTGGCATTTAATGAGACATTTAATGGACCACATAGACAAGTGCACTGAAGAAATTCTAGATTACACTTTCAATGTAAAGATGCAATAGAATGGTTTTGACGTGCACCAGTATCTCTTTTACTCCCAGCACTCACTCCAGACTACCAAAGGGAGTTATCATTCCTTTCTATGCGGTCAGTCTACTACCCTCTGAACGGTAAGAGTGGGCCCCTTCCTTCCCTCTGCCCAGAAAGACCCATCGGGATGCAGATAAGTGCTAAATCACACCCAACCCTTGCAGTGTCTGTGGCTCTCTAGAAGGAGTACACAAAAGGGTTGGTCACCTAGCCCAGACGTGTACTAGAGTCAGGCTGTAAGGCACAAAGAGCAGTACAAGTGTGATGTGTTCCTATAGGTTCTGAATCGATCCCCCAATTCCTGACCCTATTCTGGTTAACAAACCAACAAGTTAACTAGCAGTCAGCCCATGAGGCAGCAAACCCCCATGATGCAGATACCGTTATCTGACGAAGCCACACTACGGCACAGGAACGTGTTATCTGATTAGGTCATAACGCTTGCGATCTAATTAGACAAGCGATATTCCTCCAGCCCCTGATAAGGCATACGGAGTTCTCATAACAAATCAAACCTATGACAACCTGGGAAAAACCCTGCGGCCATTGTTTTGATTTCACCGAGAACTTCAGCAAAAGAATGTGCTAACGACCAAGTCGTATGACATCCTTATTGACGTATCTATGTCCATCCTTACGTCAATCTCGGCACCTTAAAGGTATAAATATTACCGATATTGCGCTATGCAAACACACGTGATGGTGACGAGACGGAGCAGCCATACTTGCCGAAGCCCAGAGCAGAGCAGACCCCGCTGGCGCAGCCCCGCCTTCCTGACGCGCTGAGAACGAGACGCGCTGCTTTCTCCTGCCGAGAAATCCAGCACCGGCGCTTCCGGGTAGCCCTCGCAGGCAGCCTGGAATATCGAGACAAGAGAGAGAGATACCATCCCTCATTCATCCTAACTTCCAGGTACAGAACTGAATAACCCCTCACAGAGAATTCTTTAGTCAGTCACTTGGCAAAACAAACTTAACTTAAACTGTAACTTTCTATTCCCGCCCACGCATTAGACTTAGGTCAGGTACACGGGGTAGGCGTATTTAGAAACACCAGTTGAGTACGTTTAGTCAAATGTATATATGTATGTAATATATTTTATTCATTTTAAACCTTCATATGGCTTAGAAACCATATCAATGTTTTTACAGTATTATTTTATACTTCTGCTTTTAATGTATGCACTTTACTTAACTATAAGTATTGCAATAATATCGATCCATTTCTCTTGTATGAGAAAAGAGACTGATCAATAAATAACATCTTTTATTGAACACGCCCGTCTCTTCCTTTTCTCTACAATCTGATGAGACTAAGAATGCACGTACTGACTGAGTAAAATAAATTGCCTTTTGTTCACACGACTCTCGAGATATACTCTTGATTAGGGGAGAGCAAAGTTGTCATGTTCTATGGTTGTCAGAAACGAAATCCCTTCTTGTCTAATCAGGGGAGTTAATTCTTTCCTGAACATTCGAGAAAGTTTCTAGTGAACTCTGAGCTAAGCTGGCAAACCCAAAACTTTAAGTCTAATATCGACAGTAGTAGACCTAGTTAACGTCTGGTCTAGGCCTATACTATTGAAGGTATTATTCCAATGCGCAGAGCCTATTGGGATGATAGGAACTACACTACATGGCGCCCAACACGTTTGGAAAGGGCGATAAAACTAACGTAAGACATTTAGAGTAACTCAGTCGTGCTTTCTCACTCAGACCCCTTTTTTCCCATAATACTCCAAAGACGTCTGGAGTGGGTGAAAGGTAATATCCTCCAAAACCTCGCAGGAGGGAACTCCTATGTATTGTTCTTGGTATAGTCAACGTTGAAGGATACACTGTTCCAAAATATTGTGCATCTAATCTTTGTTTCCATAAGAAACCTGATCTGCAAACAAACTAAATAACCTTCCTGTCGGTAAAATGGACAGTGAAGATGAAAGAGAGGCAGTTAGAATAGCAACTGAACTCGCAGCAGCGGATGCTACTATGCAAGAAGCAGACCCGGATATAATACTCATCCCGGTCATCAAAAGGAAATCTATAACCTTAAAACTAATAGAAAATGGACTGACACCTAGAGGTGGCACAGTCATATTCGTAATTGAGGCACACGAATATCGGCAGACAGAGGTATACTATTCATGGATACATTTTCCAGCAGCAAATGCTGTAACAAAGTACTTCCACTATTACAAGATAGAGGAACCTCCTGAAATGTACACTCCTTTCGAGGAGGTGGAAGTACCACTCAAATTTCAAGAGGATTTGCTCTTATTTGATGGCGCCCTAAAACATAATAATCACATCACCAGGCTCGGTCCCTTAGGTAGACCAGGAGCAACGTGGCCGGTCCTAGCCGGATACACACCACATCCAGACATCGACGGGATGTCTGCAGCAGAGCTTTTAACACAGCTAAAACAATTAATAAAAATACATAGACAATTAGTCCAGTATGTGATGCGGACTTCAACAATTCAACCAGCAATTAAAATTCCACAGCTGACCCCTCACCAGGGGAACACAACTAAAATTACACCACAGAACATACAGTCCTGCCTAGGTAAAGTACCGGCTAAACGGGAACAAATACCATTCTGGCTAGCGCAAAAAATCACCCAAATAGAGGCGGTGTTTCCAGACACCACCACGTTAGAAAAACACAGGATTCTGACTATCTGTCTTCCAATGGGAATCGCACCACACATTGAGGACTGTGACACTTGGGGTACAGTCTTTGCTTCCATCTACACAAAAACGCACGGTGTTCCATCCATCTCGGTAATACCAGATGTGCTAAAACAAATTCAAGACGAATATGGTCCAGAACCCGCTTTAACTCTTGGTATGAAATTACTGAAAGACTTCAAGCAGGTCTCGGCTATACTATTAGCCAACATAAAGGGTGAAGCAGCAAACGTGGCGATCTGCCAGAGGTTAAAGGAGACGGATATAGCAGACCAACCAGCTGAAATTGCCAGAATCATAGAAAAATCCTATGAGGAACTAGGTAGGGATAGTTTAGGTGGAATACCAGTAAAACCACAACTGATTGAAAGTCCTGAAAAAATATTTTTTAATAATAATTCAACATCACCAAAAAAGAACTGGGATGGAAACAAACAATCCAATCCTAAAGAAAAGAAATTCCAGTCCAGAGGAAGGTCTCCTAGGCGAAGGGAGAAATCTCCGAACCAAAGACACAGGTCACCTCAGAGTGACCCCTCTGGGAAAAGATATAACCTTAGAAATAGGGATAATATAAAGAAGCCTGATAGATATCAAGACATTGATACACGTCCCTCTCAATCTTTTCAGACTTCCTCGCAGAAATCGGAAAGAAGAGGACGATCAGAACAAAGAGAAGAGCACGCCAAGTCCAAAGACAAGGAACCTGCTCATCTAAAAAAGAAATTACAATTTCCAAAAAAGAAGGTAGCCAGTATCAAGGTAGTTAACAATGCCGAGAATACTGAGGACACAACTGAAAAACGGAGAATGGGCTCAGACAATGCTAGACAGCGCAGCAGAAGTGAGCATAGCTCGCAAAGTCCTTATGACTCATCTGGAGACAGTGGACACGAATGAATATCTTCAAGTGGAAACTGCAGACACCAGAGTTAGCAAACCTCACAAAATATATGAAATAACATTACGTATAGAGGGGGATAAGACTAGAAAAATAAGGGGACTATTTTGGGATAATCTCTCCAAGGGCTATGACATCCTTCTAGCTGAAAAAGACTGGCCACCAGAGTTTGTCAGGGATTGCCCTCATGGCGAAGAAATAATTATGCCTGCCTTCTCAAATCATATCCCAATTCATAAAAAATACACACTTGCTAGAAAGTGGGCAGTAGCTCAAGCTCCTGCTTTATATAAAAATCACGTAGGATGGGATGAGGACTCTCCTCCTCACAAAATCCAATTAAAATCACAACCTACTGCACAAAGGCAGTACCCAATTAAGCAAGAAGCTAAAAAACAGGTAAAAGAAATACTAGATCAGCTAGAATACCAGGGGGTGATTGAAACTTGCACCTCACAAATGAACAACCCTTTGTTTCCGGTCTCCAAACCAGACAATTCATACCGTCTAGTTTTGGATTACCGACACCTTAACTCATGTTGCAAAACTTTTGCAGTGCAAAATTCGCATAGTGCTGCACTAATGAATAACATAGTGCGCAAAAAATACAAAACAACATTAGACATCTCTAATGGATTCTTTTGTCAAAACATAGCACCAGAGAGCAGATATTTGTCTGCGTTCTCAATAAATGGCACTCAAAAACAATTCTGTCGGTTAGCCCAGGGTTACAAGAACAGCCCGGGAGTATTCTCAGCGAGAGTAACAGAATTACTACAAATATATGATGATGAAGCATTATCTTATGTCGATGACATATACTTAACAGATGATGACTTGGATACTCACTTGAAGAGAGTGAACACCATAATACTTGGGTTCACAGCAGAGGGTTACAAATTCAACTTTAAAAAATCCAGAATTGCCCAACTGAAAGTCCTGTTCTTAGGATATGAATTATCAAGTGAAGGCAAAAGCCTGGCTGACAATTTCCTAGAGAAATGTGCCGTACTCCAAGCACCTAGAACACTAAAAAACCTACAGTCAATTCTAGGCTTCCTAAATTTCGGAAGAACATACATTGCAAATTACGCAGAAAGGGTCAAACCCCTTTATGATCTAATTAAACCAGATTTTAAAAGAACCAATTGGACTCAAATACACACAGAAATTCTGAGATCCTTACAAACAGACATGCTAATTAAAACAAAATTAGAAACACGTGATAACACACGCAATCTTGTGATTCAAGTCATCCCAGGAAGATGCAGATTCACATACTTGACCTCTAATGAGGGAGAAAAGGTACCAATTGCATTCAAATCACACTTGTACACAGTAGCTGAACAGAAATTCAGCATTGAAGAAAAAATGGTTCATGCAGTTCAAACCGCAATAGCTAGAGAAAAAGATCAAGCGGACGGTAGACACATCACAGTCAGAACAGCAGAACCAGCCTTTGAGGCACTAACAACACCATGTAATTTACCAACCACAGCATTGAATCCAAAGTGGATACAATGGGTGAATTCAATCACAACGGACAAAGTATACTACTACTTTGATCCAGAACTAAAGGAATTAAAAAATCTAGAATATGTTAGAACATTCCCTCTGCCAATCGACATTCTGCCTTTACGACATTACGCCTGTGTAATCTATACAGACGGACATGCTCAACCCCCCGTTTGGGGAGAACAAGCATACAACCCCACATGTGGGATTACAAAAGAAGTGTGGCGCGGAGGTAAACTAAGACCTCTATTAACAAAAACACACTCAGTAGAAACTAATTCAGAACAAACAAACTGAAATAATAGCATTGAAGATGGTGCTAGATAATGCGGATCGCGAATTCCCGACACTTATAGTGTCTGATTCATATTACTGCGTCAAATCATATAACAAGGATTTGCAGACATGGATTCAAAACGGTTACAAAGATGACACAGATGCACCAATAAAGCAGAAATTGCTCTGGGAACAAATAGCTCTTTTACAAAAAGAACTACCAAAGACTCACGTGACACACTCACTGAGTCACCAGCGTGATGGCGTTCACGTTGCAGGGAATTCATTGGCTGAAACAGCCACAGCGGCAGCCACTAAATCGGCTCCCGTAGTTCGAAAAAAGCGTACATTAAAATACATTGACGGTGAAACAGTGCTGGCGGTGAAAACGTCATCAAAAGGCGACTGCTCAGCGCTACCGATCAACTATCCACTCAATTATACATACATAATCGATGCAAACTCCGTCCCTTTTGCTCAAATCCCTGGAGTGGGGGATAGAGTTATTCCAAACATGGACAGGAGAAACTTGTTAATCGCAGACGCACACATGGGCGAGGGTCTCAGACACCTCAAACTAAAAGATTCTCTGGAAGAATTACAATCACGGTACTGGTGGCCAGGCATGAGCCTGCATCACACCATGTTTGTGAAAAACTGCCCAAACTGCAACAGAAATCGCAGTGGGGAGAGAAACAGTGTAACACCTCGTCGTTTCACTCCAGGAAAAATCAAGAGTAAAAAGCAAAGCTTGCGATTAACATATACAGGCTAGTTTCCACTTATAATGTAGATCACCAGCACTCGGCTGACGTCTGGACTGTTATACAGAGATTTGCGAGTCTAAATGGCATATACGCTAAGAGCATGCTACGTTTGACCATTGTTTTCACTCTAGCCCTCCAGCCTGAGGGGAAACATGGCCAAATGAGCATAGCACAGCGGGAATCTTCTCACTTCCTTCCTGAGGGATACGGGATGGTGTAAAGAAAAAACCAAGGCATAAAGCAATCTATAACGGAAAGGATATTAGGTTCGGGAGCTGGGTGGGTCAAACATCTAATAAGTGTCCAACGTAGTCTAAATAACTTGCCAAGAAATTCTCTGAAGGGATTCAGTCCGTACGAATTATTATTTGGAACTAGGATGTTGATCTCTGACCTTGATAGTCAGACTTCAGTGGTGAAAGAAAAGAGCTTTGATATCAAAGACCGTTTGGCTATTTTGCAGGACTTAAACAAAACAAGAAAAGACCTGAGCAACATAAAGTTGAAACAGCAGCCAACAACCACTGAAGAACCACCACCTGTCCCAGCAAGACCTGTCTGGATTCCAAAAGTCGGGGATCTAGTCAGAGAAAAGATCGCGGTAAAGAAGGAATTTGGGCCTTCTTACAGAAAAGCAGTTCCTGTCTTGTCTGTCAACGGGACAAGATCAGTTGTACTACCGCCGCTTGCTGGTAAAAAGGAGAACCGAGTTGTATCCATCGACCTGGTAAAACCACAATCATGTGGCCGATAACAAACAGTAGGCCAAGTGGACTCCCAATAAGTAGCAGAACACCAAGGTTTGCTACCAGTACAGAGGTCCTAACTAAGAGGCTCATCACATTCGAAACTCCTACAGAAGAACAACAAGGACTATGCAACAATGCAACGGAACTTAGACCTCTGAAAACCCAAATAAAAACATTTAGCAGAGACACACCAATCTATAATGAAGTACCAAGTGATAATGCAAGAAACAGTAATCCTGAACCAATTGGAACAATTGACAGAACTGCATCCGGCTACTTCATAAACTTCGATGATTCCTCTGAAGGCTTCAGTGAATCAAAGACACAGCCATCATCAAAAACCTTTAAAGATAAAGCTAAAGAACTTTTGAAACAACTGAAAGAAACATATCTGATTTCTCCATGGATTGAATTTTGGGTGGGTTTTGGTGCATTTATCCTCATACTTTGGCTCATCATGGTACTAACTTTGGGACGCTTCATTGAGGGAAAATATGCTAAAATGGACACAGCAAGTCAGAAAATCAACTTGATCCTCAAACCACACACATCTTCACACGTCGAGAAAAGAGAACTTTCTTCAGTCAACTTCACAGCCAATCCTATACCGGGTGGGGTAGCATGGGACAACACTGACTACAAAATCTATGGTCCGGTTGAAATCCTGAAATATCCACACCAAATTAAGATCTCATTGAGTGACTTTGTAAAACCAAACTCATTTGCTGATGATTGGGACTTCGAAAGCATTAATAATATGATGTCTGACTTAGTGATGTCTGCTAAATTTACCAAACATGATTATTTGCAGGGTTCTACAAATTATGATAGTATGTATTGCTACAACCACTATGGTAACCATTTTTTACATAAATCTGCACAACCTAGAAATGTTTTAAATTATAATCAATGGGAACATTGTGCAACCCCTCCAAAAGGAAGCTCAAGAACCGTTTACGACAAATATTCATATTTTTCAGGTTTTAACACAAGTAATGCTGAAACATTTTATTTCAAATTGTCAAATAAGACAGGGACAAAGACCATGATAACAAACACAAAATTGATATATTCAGACTCATTTTTCGAACAAATGAATACTTTTGGTTTTGATTATTGGGACAAAAATGTTGAATTGAAAAGTGTTTGGGGTACAAAAGAATGGCAAGTACAGGGTATAGAATCTTTGTTTAGAGCCTGCATGATCCCAGAACAAATTATATTTTTAAATGACACTGTTCAACAAACTACCTGTCTTGGCCTAGCCAAAATCAAAGACTTAAATAAACCGTCTATTCCAAAACCAACAATGTACAGCAATAGATCTACAGATGAAGAGATAGACGTAAATTATGTATTAAACCAAAACAGAACACATCCTGATTGGAAACAGTGGTTGATCTGGCCCACAGATACTAATAACTGTCAAGACAGATTCCTGAACAAATCACAGGGGTTAAAAATGACCAGGCCAGACCCTAGATATCCCCAAAGACATCACCCAGGGATAATAACCACCTACAGTGTGGGCAAATTATGCCTTCAATGGCTGCAAACTTCCACACTGGCAGAAATTAAGCAACACCTAACTTTACTTACTGATGGTGCTGACTTGCTTGATTTCATTATGGGACCACGCAAACAGCGTCAAAAGCGTTTCATAGCAGCCTCTGTATATGCAGCATACAATGAGGCCTGGAAGGTTACTCAAATTGAAACAGCAGAGAGAATACGGGAAATTGACCGTATTAATTTGGAAAAATCACTTTCTGTAGTGGACAATGGGTTAATGACTCTGTCCTCCAGAATTTTTTCTTTGGACAGCATTGTGTCTTCAGCAATCGACATATTATCGCAGGACTTACTGTTGTTACAACACGGTCAGTCTCAATTGCGTTCTATTGTACAGCTTGGCTGGACGTTACAAAATCTGCGTTCAGGCTATGTGCCTTGGCGTTTAATCAACACAACGTCACTATTCCAAATCTTTAACCTTACTGATAGACAAATCAGTATGGCACAAAAGGGTGCTGATTATACAATCCTGAGCATTGAGAAACTTGAGAGATTACCAGTGACAATGTCAGAACGACCTGTCAGTGAATGGATAATACACGGGATAATTAATATTCCAATTTCAACCTTCAGGTTTCAATACTGCCAAAAATATATACAAGCTGGCATGTACGAGAAATTGGGAAAAGGGTACATTAAAACAACATGGAACCTGCCCTATTCACATGCATGTGTCAGTAATAAAGGACAGAAAGTGTTTCTTAGTGGCAATAATTGTGCGATGTCACTAAGCGGCACACTTCTGTGTAATGGAATTAGTTTGCATGGAGCGTGTGAAGGGAACTCAAATAACCTTTCATGTCACCAGCTAGGCGCACCTGCAACAGAGATAGAACCATTCTTTCAAAGACTCTATAATGGGAGTTACATTCTAATTGTAGACCGCAGATGCTGTAGTCTCATGCCCGGGACTCCTTATCTCGTAACTACGACTGCGAAGGTCAAGTGCTGTGGACACTCATTGTTCCCCAGCTCCTTTCCAGACAGGGAGGCAAGGGCATGGCCCAAATTGAAAATTACTTCTATTCGAATAGATACTTTAAGCAGAATGAAAACAGTGCTTCTTCAGACGCCTACCAGACTCACGTCATCAAAGGAAACGTATGATCTACAAGTCGCAAGGACGACTGCAGAGATACATTCTTTGTTATCAACTAATTCCCCCATACATTTCGCAGAAATCCTAAACGAAATCTTGAATATTTCTGATACCACTGGGGTCTCAAAGGTATTTAAGACAGTATTTTCGATGGCATTAACACCATTCAAAGCCATACTGGGTATTTTTCCAGACTTCGTCCATTCGATTTTTGGCGGACTTCCCCTCATTTTAGGACTGATTGCAGGAATCCTATTCCTAGTCCTAATTTTTCGTTATGGCAAACCAGTCAAAGACAAAACACCTGCGACAAGGGAAGAAACAATCCTAGCCATTGGATACCGGGACCGGATATCAAAAATCCTGGGACTATCCCGGCTTAGAGACCTGAACATGACTTGGTTTCTATCATTTCGACCTATGTGGCAACGATGTGTTTTACCTGTATTAAGGTGCCTGCTATGCGGAGAAGAATGCGTGTTAGACACCTGTCTGACGCTACAATCGGATGCGCCAATGGATGCAGAAACATTGTTGAGTCCAACAAAGGCTCATGCTTTGTGCTGCCCTCAAAGGCTACCAATCCTGATGACGGCATTCGTGGAAGCTTCACCACTACGATTAAGGGGTAGTGAAGTTCAAGATGAAAGCAGCATCGATCAGGTACGACCTTCTGTCAGCAATCCAAATCAGAACGTCAATGGAGACAATCATGCGCACGAATGCATGGTTACACCTTTTTCCGAGTTAGTGGAACTTTCCCAGGAAGCTGTTGACAGCTTTTTCGAAAGCCTAAATGATATGATGTTCTCACCAGAGCAGAAATAGAGACTTTTGAGCAAGCTCGCACATGGCGTTCCCGACACCCTGAATTTGGCCTTCAACTTTAATAACAGAATACCATGAACAGTTTTCCCTCCAGTTCACGGACAGCGATTTTTTTCAGCAGCCCCAAAATATTTTTGCATATTTTTTCGGGACACTTATCTTCTGCTTAAAGTAAGAAACTATTCTTAAAGAACTAAGATTTCTATTTTTAGATAGCTTATAGATATTAGCTGCCCGCTGGTATGTTCATAAATATTTTATTCTGTGATGGAATGGTCTCGAACCTTTTTTCTGTATTAAGAGCCATTTCATGTGTAAATTCTCATATACCAAATAGCAATAATGTATACAAATGCGTAATTACTTTAGCATTATTCTACAGCTTGAGTGCATACAATACATGTGACTGCTTTTTTCCGTATATTTGAAAAATTTCAAAATGCATTTATGTATTTTGGGGTGGTAAGGTATACACAATACCCTATAGTATGTTGTACTATGTTTTACTATGCCTAGATTAGTAAATATGTCCATAGTTAGCGTGGAGTGGGTGTGATGTATTCCTATAGGTTCTGAATCGATCCCCCTATTCCTGACCCTATTCTGGTTAACAAACCAACAAGTTAACTAGCAGTCAGCCCATGAGGCAGCAAACCCCCATGATGCAGATACCGTTATCTGACGAAGCCACACTACTGCACAGGAACGTGTTATCTGATTAGGTCATAACGCTTGCGATCTAATTAGACAAGCGATATTCCTCCAGCCCCTGATAAGGCATACGGAGTTCTCATAACAAATCAAACCTATGACAACCTGGGAAAAACCCTGCGGCCATTGTTTTGATTTCACCGAGAACTTCAGCAAAAGAATGTGCTAACGACCAAGTTGTATGACATCCTTATTGACGTATCTATGTCCATCCTTACGTCAATCTCGGCACCTTAAAGGTATAAATATTACCGATATTGCGCTATGCAAACACACGCGGTGGTGACGAGACGGAGCAGCCATACTTGCCGAAGCCCAGAGCAGAGCAGACCCCGCTGGCGCAGCCCCGCCTTCCTGACGCGCTGAGAACGAGACGCGCTGCTTTCTCCTGCCGAGAAATCCAGCACCGGCGCTTCCGGGTAGCCCTCGCAGGCAGCCTGGAATATCGAGACAAGAGAGAGAGATACCATCCCTCATTCATCCTAACTTCCAGGTACAGAACTGAATAACCCCTCACAGAGAATTCTTTAGTCAGTCACTTGGCAAAACAAACTTAACTTAAACTGTAACTTTCTATTCCCGCCCACGCATTAGACTTAGGTCAGGTACACGGGGTAGGCGTATTTAGAAACACCAGTTGAGTACGTTTAGTCAAATGTATATATGTATGTAATATATTTTATTCATTTTAAACCTTCATATGGCTTAGAAACCATATCAATGTTTTTACAGTATTATTTTATACTTCTGCTTTTAATGTATGCACTTTACTTAACTATAAGTATTGCAATAATATCGATCCATTTCTCTTGTATGAGAAAAGAGACTGATCAATAAATAACATCTTTTATTGAACACGCCCGTCTCTTCCTTTTCTCTACAATCTGATGAGACTAAGAATGCACGTACTGACTGAGTAAAATAAATTGCCTTTTGTTCACACGACTCTCGAGATATACTCTTGATTAGGGGAGAGCAAAGTTGTCATGTTCTATGGTTGTCAGAAACTAAATCCCTTCTTGTCTAATCAGGGGAGTTAAATCTTTCCTGAACATTCGAGAAAGTTTCTAGTGAACTCTGAGCTAAGCTGGCAAACCCAAAACTTTAAGTCTAATATCGACAGTAGTAGACCTAGTTAACGTCTGGTCTAGGCCTATACTATTGAAGGTATTATTCCAATGCGCAGAGCCTATTGGGATGATAGGAACTACACTACATGGCGCCCAACGCGTTTGGAAAGGGCGATAAAACTAACGTAAGACATTTAGAGTAACTCAGTCGTGCTTTCTCACTCAGACCCCTTTTTTCCCATAATACTCCAAAGACGTCTGGAGTGGGTGAAAGGTAATATCCTCCAAAACCTCGCAGGAGGGAACTCCTATGTATTGTTCTTGGTATAGTCAACGTTGAAGGATACACTGTTCCAAAATATTGTGCATCTAATCTTTGTTTCCATAAGAAACCTGATCTGCAAACAAACTAAATAACCTTCCTGTCGGTAAAATGGACAGTGAAGATGAAAGAGAGGCAGTTAGAATAGCAACTGAACTCGCAGCAGCGGATGCTACTATGCAAGACGCAGACCCGGATATAATACTCATCCCGGTCATCAAAAGGAAATCTATAACCTTAAAACTAATAGAAAATGGACTGACACCTAGAGGTGGCACAGTCATATTCGTAATTGAGGCACACGAATATCGGCAGACAGAGGTATACTATTCATGGATACATTTTCCAGCAGCAAATGCTGTAACAAAGTACTTCCACTATTACAAGATAGAGGAACCTCCTGAAATGTACACTCCTTTCGAGGAGGTGGAAGTACCACTCAAATTTCAAGAGGATTTGCTCTTATTTGATGGCGCCCTAAAACATAATAATCACATCACCAGGCTCGGTCCCTTAGGTAGACCAGGAGCAACGTGGCCGGTCCTAGCCGGATACACACCACATCCAGACATCGACGGGATGTCTGCAGCAGAGCTTTTAACACAGCTAAAACAATTAATAAAAATACATAGACAATTAGTCCAGTATGTGATGCGGACTTCAACAATTCAACCAGCAATTAAAATTCCACAGCTGACCCCTCACCAGGGGAACACAACTAAAATTACACCACAGAACATACTGTCCTGCCTAGGTAAAGTACCGGCTAAACGGGAACAAATACCATTCTGGCTAGCGCAAAAAATCACCCAAATAGAGGCGGTGTTTCCAGACACCACCACGTTAGAAAAACACAGGATTCTGACTATCTGTCTTCCAATGGGAATCGCACCACACATTGAGGACTGTGACACTTGGGGTACAGTCTTTGCTTCCATCTACACAAAAACGCACGGTGTTCCATCCATCTCGGTAATACCAGATGTGCTAAAACAAATTCAAGACGAATATGGTCCAGAACCCGCTTTAACTCTTGGTATGAAATTACTGAAAGACTTCAAGCAGGTCTCGGCTATACTATTAGCCAACATAAAGGGTGAAGCAGCAAACGTTTACAGTATTATTTTATACTTCTGCTTTTAATGTATGCACTTTACTTAACTATAAGTATTGCAATAATATCGATCCATTTCTCTTGTATGAGAAAAGAGACTGATCAATAAATAACATCTTTTATTGAACACGCCCGTCTCTTCCTTTTCTCTACAATCTGATGAGACTAAGAATGCACGTACTGACTGAGTAAAATAAATTGCCTTTTGTTCACACGACTCTCGAGATATACTCTTGATTAGGGGAGAGCAAAGTTGTCATGTTCTATGGTTGTCAGAAACTAAATCCCTTCTTGTCTAATCAGGGGAGTTAATTCTTTCCTGAACATTCGAGAAAGTTTCTAGTGAACTCTGAGCTAAGCTGGCAAACCCAAAACTTTAAGTCTAATATCGACAGTAGTAGACCTAGTTAACGTCTGGTCTAGGCCTATACTATTGAAGGTATTATTCCAATGCGCAGAGCCTATTGGGATGATAGGAACTACACTACACAAGCAGAGAAAAGTAGCTTTTCTAAAATAGTAATGTTAAATCCGACTTTACCAGTAAAGAGGATTTCTCATTACCATTGCAAAGATATAAAACATGAAAAGACTACTCCTTTCCAATCAGGAATTACAGCTTAAAGGTATTCTGAGGAATTCCCAGTTCTAGCCAAAGAGAGGAGTAGGACTTACAGCAGTGAAAAAGTAATTTAGCTTTTTGTCGCAACCAGGACATGTAAAACATAGTATAACGTCCTGCCCTTTGGGTTACCAAGGGCCTTCCTTAGGGGAGACATATGTAAAAAGGGAATTTTTGGCTTGGCAAGTAGCTTTAAATGTCAAGTTGGTGTGGCAGTAAACTTCACACACAGGCACTGCAGTGCCAGGCCTGAGACATGATTTCAGGCTGCATATGTGGGTGGCACGGTCAGTGCTGCAGCCCACTAGTAGCAATAATTAGCAGGCCCTGGGCACATGTAATGCACTTTATTAGGGACATAAGCAAATTAAATATGCCAACTGAGTATGAGCCCATGTTACGATGTTTAAGGGAGAGAGCACAAACATGTTAGCACTGATTAGCGGTGGTAACAGGTGCAGCGTCCTAAGGCCAACAAAAACTAGCACAGAAAATGGAGGGAGGCAGGTAAAAAGTTGGGGAAAGACCACCCTAAGGCGGTCAGGTTTAACAGAGCCTTTTCCAGTGAATGGACCACACAACAAAGAGCATCACAATAACAGCGGGAAATATAATCAATTGCTGCAAGGGAGTCCTTTATACTATAAGAGCCCGTGATAGGACCCAGACAATAATCTGAGCATCTTTCACATAGTGTAACTCCAGAGATCAGAGGCTCTGACCAGATCTACACAAGGAACAGGAGGTTTACAACCATAATAAACACACATTAGCAAAGTCAAGAAGTCTCACCTTTTAGACATATAGGCTTTCCCAATGCTGCACAACATTAAGAAAGAACAAGCATTTGCAATGCAATGGGTCTCGCATTTTTTCAGAGTTGGAGCTATAAGTGTAAATATAAATATGTTTTACTTATGCGTTTAGTAGTGGATGGATGTGATAGCAATTGTGTGATTTACAATTAATTTATAAGCAAGCATATTGATTGTGTTTCTGGTGTATGAGGCTTACTGGGATACAGTTTAAAGCAATCCTGGATTTGTTTTAGTAAATGAATACTATGCATTTATGTAGGAAGGTGGCTACCTGACTATGGTTACCCCGGATTTTTTGCCTGTGTTTAGCTGGTTTTTTGACTTAGTTGACCTGGTTCCCTGCTAATCAGGGCCCCAGGCCATCTGCTCTCTCTGTAAAATGGATTCCATGTACCCTAGGTACATACCACAATTGGAAATGGACTCCTTGTCAGCCCCTGTATAATGCACTATAGGTGCCCAGGGCATATGTAAATGTAAATGTAGTTGAGCTTATATAGCGCACAGCTACCCGCAGTGGGTTTCCCGGCGCTTGCTTAGGGAACCCGTCCTGGTATTCCCCTGTGAGATAGCAGGGTATCCACAAGGTGAAAGTCAGGCATCCCGCCGCGAGGGGCCGTTGTGGAGATTAAGCAAGCTATTGCCCAGAGTCGCAGAGTGTGAACCCGTGAGTCGAGGAGGCATCGGGGCGAGAATTATCGAGTCCGTGGAATTTTTAGCCCAAGACCCGCCGAGGCGGGGAATTGAACCCTGGTCCAGGACCGATCTCAGCTTCCGGGTCTGCTGCCTCTAACCCCTGAGCCACACTTCTCCACCAAGGCCTACCAGGGGCTGCAGCATATCTTTTGCCACCCCTGGCTGGTTCTTAAATTGACACAACTGGCTGGTCACTCAGCTGGGGTAAGGTGGTGTAATCACCCCTTGCTTAGGTATAGCTTAGCTTAGCTTAGCTTCCAAACAATTTTCCGACTCACTCACTTCCCTTAACTTTTCCTCTCACTTACACACTCCCACTCACACTCACGGTCATGTACTTGACCAGGTCTGGTCCCTTAATGTATCGGTCTCTTCCATGACCGTGTCCCCATGTCCTTGGTCAGACCACGCCATGGTATCCTTTTCTCTCCACCCTAGGTTGGCAACTAAGACTCCACCTGCCAAAAATATCTGGGCACGCAATTGGAATAGGGTGGACTTTACCGCCCTGTCATCTTCGCTGCTAACCTCCGCACCTAACCTTGAGGGCCTATCTTCCACCTCCCAAGCCGCCGCCATTGACACCTGGCTTGCGGGAGGCTGTGATAAGGTAGCCCCACTACGACGGATATCCACTCAAAGACCTAAGGAATCCAATCGCTGGTTTGGTGACGATCTAAAGGCAAAGAAGCTGACTCTTCGGCGTGCAGAAAGGCACTGGAGAATGGACTACTGCCCCCTATTAAAAAAGTCCTATTTATTTTTGCTGAACGACTATAAAAAAGCTATATTGAGCGCCAAAACAGCTCATTTCTCAGCGAAAATATTGGCAGCAGAGAACAAGTCCAGGGAGATCTTCTCCATTGTCCAGGACCTGGCGTATTCAGACAGAGCTTCCCCCAAACCTCCTCCTTCCCAGTCCCTCTGTGATTCATTGAACATCTATTTTTTGGAAAAAATTGTCAATATCAGAGCTAACATCCCACCTCCTTCCCACGCTTTTGTGGAGCCCACTCCTCCGACTGTTCATTGCTTTCTTTCCTCCTTTCCTCCGCTCACTGAGGAGGCATTCCTTGCAACACTCCCCAAAATAAAATCTGGTTCCCCGGCGGATACCTGCCCTGCCTACATCCTCCAACAAATCTACTCGGTCTGCCCCAAACCACCTTTATCCTTTCTTAACAGCTCGCTGGCTCAGGGTGTAGTAATTCCAGCTTTGAAATCTGCCACCGTAGTCCCTATTCTTAAGAAGCCTGGGCTGGACCCTTCTATCCCAGCCAACTACCGCCCCATTTCCCTCCTGCCCTATCTGGCCAAGGTACTAGAGCGACACGTTACATCAGTCCTCAGTGCCCATGTGGAAGCAAATGGTGGCCTTGCGTCCAGCCAGGCGGGCTTTCGGCCTAGGCACTCCACCGAGTCCGTCGTGGTGTCGGTCCTGAACCATCTCAGGGAGGGCATGGACCATGACAACAACCAGGCCTTGGTGCTCCTCGACCTCTCCGCCGCCTTCGACACGGTTGATCATACCATCCTACTGTCCCGTGTCGGAGCGGCGGGGGTCGAGGGCCCAGCCCTGGTGTGGTTAGCGTCCTTCCTGAGGGACCGTACCCAGGCGGTTCGGCTGGGGGATTTCTCGGCCACTCAACTCCAACTCACTCGTGGTGTCCCTCAGGGCTCTTCTCTTTCTCCCCTCCTATTCAATCTCTATATCTTTCCTTTGATTTTTGCCCTTCAACAGCTGGAGGTCACTGTGTTTAACTACGCAGATGACCTCCAGCTTATCTTCAACCTTTCCTCTTCTCCTCATTCTATTTCTAACTTTCAGTCTACTATGATTTTTATCAGGGACTGGATGAACCACAATCATCTGAAGTTGAATCCTGATAAAACAGAGTTGGTCCTTACAGGTGGTTCATCCAGTCCCTGGAACTCCCTCTTCTGGCCCTCCCCTTTGGGACCCCCTCCTACACCCTGAGGTTCCGTGACGATTTTACTCGTGTTTGTAAACATTGTCGTAAATACATAATTTCGGTATCAGTGAACCGCAAATGATCCATTTAGTATATCCTGGTGTTTTCGCTATGCTACGAGCAAGAGCACTCCTGTTACCAACACATTTGTGATTTACCCATGACATCCATCTTAGAACACGGAAGCCATTTTGTATTCCTTGCCCTCACATAGTCAATGGACACGCAATGACCTCTTTTTATTTAAGGACACGTAGGCCTTAACCGGCGATTCACCTTGCGAGTGACACGTGCACCTTAGGCCAGCAACGCTGTAGCAGCATGACTCGGCAAGAACTGCCTCCCCAGCCTGAGGCCAGTCCTGCTATACTGGTTCTTGTGTTCGTTGGCCTGATCATGATTAGGCGGCCGAAGCTGGTAACCGTGCCCATTTACGACCCACAAACATTTCTTATCCTGTCTTTCTATCTTCCACACCTGGCTCTGCTCTTTTCCTTCTGGGCCTTTATTAGGGGGAGGTAACGAAATTTACGATGAGGCGGTCCGGGTCTTGAATAAAGAATTGACATGGGATTATGATGGACTAGTGGGAACCCCTCATTCGTAATGTTTTGACATCAGATACTGTTGACGATTCCTGTGCAACGCCAAATATTTATTGTTTAAGACACGAATGTTTAGAACTGTGGTAACATGTAAAGAATTTGCCTGAAGCCCAATATTTAGTATATAAGGAGCAACCCTCTTTGTACAAATTGAACAGGCTCCTAGATACTGCCCATGTGTAGTTTCTGTGACTTCTGTGTCCCTGCAGTAATAAACCTTTGGTCTTTGACGCCACCATCGAGAAGCCCGTGTTTCTGTTTGTTTTGTGCACCGAGACAGGTGGAACTCCGGGGTCTTCGGGTGTTATCCCTGACACCTCTGGACGGAACCAAAAAGTCCAGAACTCCAATTGGCGCCCAACGTGGGGCGACGTCATTCGGTACCGGTCCAAAAGCCTGAAGAGTTCGAGGAGCTTCGTGTGAAGATTTCAGAGGGAGGCGCCCCACTTCATCGATCCCGGCATATCGCAAAAGTGGCCCCGACGTTCTCTTCCACGAGGGTTCCCGTTCAGACGGCTGCAGTGGTCCGTTGCCTTGACCGTCGCCCTGTCTTGGACCCGAGGTGCAGTCCTTAGTACGGCGAGACGTGACGGGTTTCTCCTTGGTGACGTCTTCAGTACCTCAGTTAAGTATTTTGTGAGGGTTGCTCCTGTTTGGATAATCCTTTTAGTTCTCAGTTCAGTTCAGTTCTGTAAGATTATCACTGGTTATTCTGGTTACGATAATCATTCTGTTCAGTTCAGGTATCGATACATTTGTCAGTTCTGGTAGGCCTAAGTTCTTGGTTCGAGTGCGCATCTTTTCTGTTTGTGTCTTGTTTGTTTTGTGTTCCGGATTATAAAATGGTAAGTCGGAAAAATTGTATGTTGTCTTGTTTTAGTTGCAACAGTGATTCCCAGTTGGAGGACTCGTGTTTGGTTCCTCCGATTGGAACTCCCCTTTATGATCTATATTGCAAATTTGGTGTGGGCCCTATCTCTTATAATGAGGTATGGATCCGCTTCACAGAGAAAGATGGTGTCCTTAGTTGGCCACTACATGGTAGTTTTGAACCAGAAGTTCTCGATAATCTAGAAAGAAGGTTGTTTAAGAAGAAAGCCCGGCCGGCAATGTTTGATTCTTTTCGTTATTGGCGAAAAGAATCTAAACAGAGAGAAATTAAAAAGTTGAAGAAAGAACAGAAAGAGCAAGAGTTGACTTTAGAACAGTCTGCTAGGCAGCTGCAACTCAACGAGTCTGAGAAAGCGATGGAGGTGGCCGATAGAGAGCGTAATTTAGCGATAGACAAGTGCTATCCTGCTTTGCCATCGAGTACGGCTAAGATAGTAGAGGACCCTGAAAAGGATCCCCTGTTGTCTTACTTGTTACGATCACCCCCACCGTATGCACAGGGTGCTACGGCTCCACCTATACCGAATGTTCAATTACCGGTTGCTGGACAACCTGGTGTCCCTGTTCCCGCTCCCCTGAATCAAGTTCCTGTACCTCCTGTGGTCAATATTAATGTTCCTTCGACAACCCCTCTTCTAGGGTTGCCGGCTTCTTTACCTATGCCTGTGTCGCTCACACCTGCTACTTCACAAGCTATTTTTCCTGCTACTCCTACTGTTCCTAATCTATCTGTTCCAACTGCTACTCTATTTACTGCCTCTGCTAATATTATGACTCGGCTTTCTGTTCGTCGAAGAATCACTGATTCTGTCTCTAATATTCTATCTCCCTTCTATAAAACTCTGATTAAGACTCCTACCTCTGACTCTGTGCAGAGGCGTAGTCAGCTTCCCAGTACTGAAGAAAGAGGAATACTAGATTCCACTGCTCTTAGATGGGTTTCGAAAGTTGGAAGATATAATGTACAAGATGTATTAGATACATTTATGCAATGGAACGAACCGACACAACGATATGTGTTCGATGAAATGTGTTTCCTTCTACGTGAGGAATTGGAAGAGGATGACCCTGAATCAAATCTAGGAGAATTAATTAATGTTCAGAAAGAGTTTGCTACAGGTATGATAGTTGGTCAAAATATAAAAGAAACGATGGAACTGATTTTAAGTTATAGGAATGACCCATCCCTTCGTTCACCAAGAGAGTTAGGGAAACGTAGTACGAAACAAAATCGTCAATATCCAATGAGAGAGGTTCCACCAATTTGGCGTGAAGCTGTGCAAGCTAATGTAAACCTTGGTATTGCAGCCGCTCCGGCCCAATTCCAGAGAGTATGGATACATATTCCATGGAAGCGAGCTGAAGTGTTAGCAGTAAAACAGGCCTTGCCAGATCCGCGTAAAAATCCTGCAGGGTACTACAAAGAGTTGGCTCAAACGGTTGACGCTTGTGTATTGAATCTTGCTGACATAGATCTGCTATTTGGTAATGTAGTACCGCAACCAATTTGGGCTAAAATTCGTAAAGAGAATCATCCAGTTGCCCTAGGTGGTGACTGGGCAGCTATAATTGCAGCGGATGGTCAACAAATAGGTGGTTCCAAACCTGAACCTTTAATTGCTAATTTGCCTGGTAGAATAATCGATTTAATGAAAACCTTGATGCCAGCATTGCGCGTTAACTGGGACAAATTGTCCGCGTGCAAACAAAAGAAAGACGAAAGCGTCTCCGACTTTTTCACAAGATTCGAAGAGACTTTTGTGGATCATAGTGGTCAGGATATGAGCACAGAAGGAGGCCAGAGATTATTTGTTGATAAATTCGTGCACAATCTGTTGCCAGAACTTAGTAGTAAATTAAAGAATTCTGAAAGTGCGTGGGCTGTCTCTACGACTGCGCAAATACTTGCGACTGCCCAGTACTATGAAAATAGGGATAAAGAAGAGAAGGAAAAATCAGATAAAAAGACGAAAGATTTAAAAACTAAAGTACTTTTACAGCAAGCTTATCCGCCTCGCACGAATCAGACTAATATGCAGCAAGGGTCATATCAAAGAACGGAATATAATTTTCAAAGACCACAATACCAATGGAATCAATGTGCTTATTGCAAAGTGGAAGGTCATTACAAAAATGAGTGTCCAGTTCGGGCACAAAATAATGCTGCGGCAGCTCAGAGAGGTCGTGGTAGTTCTATGCAAAACTCTAGAGGTCGAGGACGAGGTGCTATGCCTCCACAGACAAGTGATCGCCCCTCTAATTATTTCGACCAGCGAAATGGACAATCTGCCCAACAGAATAGGTCTCCACAATATCATGTGGAAGACTATTATGAAGCTAGTGAGGAAGGTCAGCAAAGCGAGTACTAGGACAGCCATGGACAAAGAGAGGGAGTAGTATCAGTACCAGTAGATCAGAGTGGGCCTTATGTCGCAGTAGCAACATCAGGTATAGTCGAACCGTTTCTGTTGGATACTGGTGCAGCAAAAAGTTCTATCATACATGCGAAACTCCCTGGCGCACCTTTGTCTGGCTCAACAAACGTTTCAGTAGGTTTTTCGGGCGCCCCTGTTCACAACCCTGTTTCTGGTCCTTTGTCTATTTCTGTTGGACCCTGTCAATTGAAAGCACCCCTGATTTTGACGACAGGTTGTAACGAAAATCTGCTTGGTTTAGACTTGTTAAAACGCCTGTACGCGACATTGTACTGTTCTCCAGCAGGAGTACAACTTACGTTGGGTAAAAGAATAATCTCTCCGATGTACTTGTCGATGGATGCGCTCCCACCAGAGCTGCGTTCACTCCCTGATACTCTTTGGGCGACTGGTCCTAATGATGTAGGTCTATTGGAAATTCCACCCTATGTAGTAACTTTGAAAGCAAATGTCAAACTTCCAAGAATTCCACAATATAGAATCTCTAGTGAAGGTGAGCGTGCGCTCCTACTGATAGTACAAGACCTGATCAAGAAAGATGTTGTAGAAGAGACTAGAGGAAATGTCTGTAATAGTCCTGTACTGCCTATTTTGAAACGAACTGACCCAACAAAGCCTCCAGTATATAGGTTCGTAATTGATCTTAGAGAGGTTAATAAAATTGTGATCCCACAGTTTCCTGTGGTTCCAGACATTACTGCATTGTTAACGTTGATTCCTGCTACAGCAGCATGGTTTTCAGTTGTCGACTTGAAAAATGCCTTTTTCAGCATTCCGATAGCCGAGGAAAGCAGAGATATCTTCGGTTTCTCTCTAGGAGGACGAAGCTTTAGGTTTAAACGCGCTCCACAAGGCTATTGTGAAATCCCATCTATTTACAGTCAAGCATTAAAAAGCCAGTTAGATTCCTTCGTACTTCCTCATGGTTCTGCTTTAGTACAGTATGTCGATGATCTTCTAGTGGCTGCCGATGACAAGGAAACTTGCAAAACAGCTACGATTTCTTTATTGCATCACTTGTCAGATTTGAATCACAAGGTGTCACCTTCAAAAATGCAATACTGCTGCCAAGAAGTGACCTACCTAGGTCATCTCTTGTCAAAGGAGGGAAGGAAGTTGACCCCAGAGAGAATAAAAGCAATTACACAGATGAATGTTCCTAGCACGCAGAGAGAAGTACGTGCCTTTTTAGGTATTACCTCATATTGTAGGCAATGGATCCCGAATTTTTCTCTTCTAGCAAAACCATTGGTAGCCTTGACTGGGAAAGGTGTTCCGAGTCCGGTGCCATGGCCTGCTGAATGTCAGCAGAGTTTTTCTGAGTTACGAAATGCACTGTGTTCAGCACCTGTATTGGGTACACCCGACTACAGTAAGCCATTCACGCTCTATGTCCACGAGAGAGAAGGTTGTGCATTGAGTGTTTTGACGCAGAAATTTGGTGATAAACAACGCCCTTGTGCGTATTTTTCATCAACATTAGATCCAGTAGCTAGAGCATTGCCTAGTTGCTTGAGAGCTACAGCCGCAGCTGCAGCTTCCATTCGACAATCTGCTGGTTTAGTAATGAACAACATGCTAGTAGTTATGGTTCCTCATGCTGTGGATACACTCATGAACCGAACCAAGACGCAACACCTTACCAGTGCTAGATTATCAGGTTATGAACTGACACTATTAGCTAGTCATATTCAGATCAAAAGATGCAATGTATTGAATCCAGCAACATTGTTGCCGACTAGCCAAGAGTCGAGTGATTCCGAACCACACGACTGTTGTTTCAAAACTGAGGAAGAAACAAAAGGACGAATTGATCTAAAAAACACTCCGTTGTCAGATCCAGATGGCACGTTGTATGTTGATGGGTCTTGCTTCAAATTGGAGAATGGTGATGTGACTGCTGCTTATGCAGTAACGACTTTGAGTACGATTGTGGAGACTGCAAGAGTGAGTCAGAATTCTGCCCAGGCTGCAGAATTGATCGCGCTAACAAGAGCGTGCGTTTTAGCTAAGTGAAAGAGAGTGAATGTGTTCACAGATAGTCAGTACGCGTTCGGCGTGGCCCATAGTTTTGGCCGTTTGTGGAAAGAGAGAGGTTTCATTACGTCCCATGGGACTAAGATTCAACATGGTCAGCTAGTTAATGACTTGTTGGAATCTCTAACCTTACCGACTGAAGTTGCGATTGTGAAATGCAGTGCTCATAAAGCAATCACGGATGATGTTGGTCGTGGGAATGCTTTTGCTGATGAGACTGCAAAACAGACAGCTAGAAATATGATGAGTAGAATGTATGTTGCAACGTCTGCAAGATGGATTTCTGAGTCTGGAATGTGTGAGGACACAGTGGAAAGCGTGAAGGAAATTCAGAAAGAGGCGACTGAGGAGGAAAAGCTTGCATGGAGAGAGAGCACGGGTAAATTGGACTCGAGTGGGTGTTGGATTGACTTGTCGGAACAACAGCGTTGGATGTTGCCTGATGCGTATGTGCTTGCAGTAGTAACGATGGCACATGGAACAGCTCACATCAGTTCAAAAGGGATTTGTAAGATGTTGGCTCCGGTCTGGAAGAATGATGGGATTAGTAAGTGTGCAGAGAGAGTGGTGAGAAATTGTATGGTATGCTTGATGCATAATCCTGGCAAGGGAATCCCCACACCTGCAGGTCACTTCGCTCCTCCTTCCTGCCCCTTTGAAGTGATCCAGCTAGACTTCATTCACATGGATCGTTGCAATAATCTGAAATACGTCCTAGTGGTAGTTTGTGCTTTCTCCAGATGGATCGAAGCATACCCACTGAAGGACAATACTGCCTTATCCACTGCCAAAATTCTTCTTAAAGAATACTTCCCCAGATACGGAATGCCACGGATTGTATGGTCAGATAACGGAAGTGAGTTCGTAGGGAAAGTTATGCAGAGTGTGTGTGCCGGCCTCGGGATTAGACAGAAGTTTCATAGTGCGAATCATCCCCAGTCCGCGGGTTTAGTCGAGGGTTACAATGGCACCCTTAAACTGAAACTTGCTAAGATACAAGCATCCACGGGTTTGTCCTGGCCAGACGCATTGCCTTTGGCTTTGCTATCAACAAGAGCAACCGTACATTCTAGAGTAGGGCTTAGTCCTTATGAAATAGTTTTTGGCCGTCCTGCAAATGTTTGGGGGGTACCTAGACCGAAAGAATTTAAGCAGCTGGAATACCCAATGTTAATTGATTACCTTTTCGACTTGACTGCTAAATTGAGTCTTATTCACCAACAGGTTTTCGATGCATTGCCAAAGCCACCAGAGAGTCCAGGCCATCAGCTGAAACCGGGTGATCAGGTGGTCATCAAAAATTTTGCAAGAACAAAAAATCTTCAGCCCAGATTCATTGGCCCTTTCCAAGTCCTGCTAGCAACGAGAACTGCTATTCGTGTGGCCGGAAGGAAAAACTGGATCCATACGACACATGCTAAACGTGTGCCTCTGCCACTTCCTTACGACAACTGGGTAAAGAAAGGAATCGGTACCTCTGAAACGGAACAAATCTCCAGGTTCATACCTTTCAGCGATGCAGAACTGATCACGGATTCACCAAATTCTGACTCTCCTCCTGAAACTGCTCTTTTGAACCCTGAACATTTGTCATCCACACCCAATGAACATTTGCCATCTGCACCAAAAGAACATTTGCCATCTGCGAACGTGAACATTGCAACGTCAGCTGAAAATACATTGTTTCCAGATCAGACAGCTCCTGCAAAACTGAGATACAACTTACGTTCTCGCAATATGGACAAATAAAGCAGGAAACTGCCTATTTTCAGATTTGAATTTGCTATACATTGCCTCCAGCCAGGAAGTTTGCTAATACTTTCTTTTTGTTTTAAAATTGCCTTGCCGTCTGGGTAGCCGTAGGGTCGTGGCTGTGTGCCTAGTTGAATCTGCGGGGGTCAGACACAAGGTCGATCTTTCTGTTAGTTCTGGGAACTCCCAGGGCTGATAGAGGCATTTTCATCTACGTACACATCATCAGTGGTCGCGAACGGTCGTAGAAGATGGAGCTTCCTGAGCTACAACGAGAAAATGTAATTTATGTTCGCAGAAATAGACTGTACAGAATACTTCACAGCAAATGCTTTCTAATGCAATGTGCAGTTACATTTTTAATTGTTTTGATAACGTTGGTGGGTGGAATCGTCTTTGGTGTACATTTGATTTTTATGCCAGTAACTACAGTACCTTCCCTTGATCCTACTACTTCTACGGTTTCTTCTATGCATTCTTTTCACTCATTTCCTGAACACGAACAAGCTCGACGCTCAGAATTTATTAACAATACATTTGTACAGCTCTTGCATCAACACCAACTGGTAGTTAATACTACAGACTGCTGGGTGTGTGGCTTGATACCTCACACTATGGATAAAGGCATTCCCTATCTAGTCTTGCCTTTTAGCTACAATGGATCATTTCAGGCCTTTCAGACCATTTTTTCATATGCCCTTGAGACCTATCCTCCGCGTCCACCACGGTCCACTAAATACAACTCAGCCAACAAAGCTTTAGTCCAGGGAATTATTGACATGATTAAAGACGTCAATAATACTCCATCTTATCCTAGAGATGAATTACGGGTGTATTTGAGTTGGAACTCTACAGAGTATCGCCTTAGTTTGGGAGAAAGCAAGCGTAAAAGCTCCACTTCAGTTTGGGTCGTGCCTCACCGAGGTCAGGTCTGTTTGCAAGGAAATGGGAGAAATCTGAGAGCTCAGCTAGGGAGGAGTGAGTGCGTTGAGACTTACGTATTTCCGTCTAACTCCTCCCCTGCCTTTCTGACTGCTAGGGGTACCTACTTCATCTGTCAGGACAGAGCATATACATGGCTGCCTGCTGACTTTTCAGGTTCATGTTATATTGCCCGATTGTTACCCCCGACATACACTGCTTCTTCAGATTATCACAAAACCAGAGTAGCAAGAGGTGTCTTCAGCAAGGAAGATACCGCTGGTCAAGAAGCTGGAGACTTTTTCAAAGGTTTCCTTCCGTTTTGGGGGCCTATGGCCAATAGTAGAAATCTACGTCAACTAACACGGGTAGTTGAATCTACTATTACAGAAACTGCTGGTGCCCTTAGTAACTTAACAGCTGAGCTTCAGGCGGATCGTCTCATGACGTTGCAGAACCGTATGGTTCTAGACGTAATACTTGCAGATCGAGGTGGGGTATGCAGAATGATCCAATCGAGCTGCTGTGTCTTTATTCCAAATAATGCTCCAACAGTCTATGAAGCAATCTCTAAGCTACATAAGATTTCCGACTCTATACACGTAGATAAGGGAAAGTGGTCCTTCATGGAGTGGTTTTGGACTCTGGTATCAGCGTGGGGATGGAAGGTTCTGATGGTCATTGGTGTCATCCTAGTATTTCTGTTCTCGTGCTGTCTTATTATCCAATGTGGTCCCGCTCTGTGTAGTCTCTGTGCTGCAACCTGTTTCAGAAAACCACCTGCATTAGGAGAAAAGGCACGAGACAGGATGATGATACAACAACATGTCACTGACCTAATGAGCATAGAATTAGACTCTGACTCTGATATAGACTGAGTAATTGCCTATGTAAGGGCAAAAGGAGGGTCTGAGGTTCCGTGACGATTTTACTCGTGTTTGTAAACATTGTCGTAAATACATAATTTCGGTATCAGTGAACCGCAAATGATCCATTTAGTATATCCTGGTGTTTTCGCTATGCTACGAGCAAGAGCACTCCTGTTACCAACACATTTGTGATTTACCCATGACATCCATCTTAGAACACGGAAGCCATTTTGTATTCCTTGCCCTCACATAGTCAATGGACACGCAATGACCTCTTTTTATTTAAGGACACGTAGGCCTTAACCGGCGATTCACCTTGCGAGTGACACGTGCACCTTAGGCCAGCAACGCTGTAGCAGCATGACTCGGCAAGAACTGCCTCCCCAGCCTGAGGCCAGTCCTGCTATACTGGTTCTTGTGTTCGTTGGCCTGATCATGATTAGGCGGCCGAAGCTGGTAACCGTGCCCATTTACGACCCACAAACATTTCTTATCCTGTCTTTCTATCTTCCACACCTGGCTCTGCTCTTTTCCTTCTGGGCCTTTATTAGGGGGAGGTAACGAAATTTACGATGAGGCGGTCCGGGTCTTGAATGAAGAATTGACATGGGATTATGATGGACTAGTGGGAACCCCTCATTCGTAATGTTTTGACATCAGATACTGTTGACGATTCCTGTGCAACGCCAAATATTTATTGTTTAAGACACGAATGTTTAGAACTGTGGTAACATGTAAAGAATTTGCCTGAAGCCCAATATTTAGTATATAAGGAGCAACCCTCTTTGTACAAATTGAACAGGCTCCTAGATACTGCCCATGTGTAGTTTCTGTGACTTCTGTGTCCCTGCAGTAATAAACCTTTGGTCTTTGACGCCACCATCGAGAAGCCCGTGTTTCTGTTTGTTTTGTGCACCGAGACAGGTGGAACTCCGGGGTCTTCGGGTGTTATCCCTGACACCTCTGGACGGAACCAAAAAGTCCAGAACTCCAACCCTCTTCCTCAGTTAAAACCCTGGGTATCAAACTCAATAACCATCTCAACCTCCACTCACAAATCAGTTCTGTTGTATCTTCTTGCTTTCTTGTTCTCCGCACCATCCGCTCTGTCTCCCGTTTCTTCTCTCCTTCTGCCCTCAGGTTAATCATGTCCGCCCTGGTTGTTTCCCGGCTGGACTACGCCAATGCCCTTTACAACGGCATCCCGGCTTACAGTCTCCAGAAGCTCCAGCTGGTTCAAAACCAGGCGGCCAGATTGATCCACGGACTTTCTCGTTTCCATCATTCCACCCCCCTGCTGAAAGCACTGCACTGGCTGCCTGTAAAGGAGCGAACCTTATTTAAGACTGGCTGCATGGTCTTCCAGGCACGCCAAGGGACTGCTCCGGCCTTCATTTCTTCTTTACTCAAAGAATACACCCCTGTTCGCGAGTTGCGGTCATCTACCCAATCACTCCTACAAGTCCCCAGATACAGACGTAAGAAATGGGGTGGATCCAATTTTTCTGTTTTGGCACCCTCCTTTTGGAACTCCCTTCCTGACCATTTACGTTCGGCTACTCACTACCCTGCCTTCCGAAAAGAGCTCAAGACTTTTCTTTTTACCCAAGCTTTCCCAATGTAATTCCTTCCCCTCCTTGTCATCTCTAGTCTTGTTTGTGTCACTGCTAAAGTTTGCCTCCATAGCGCCAAGAAACCGCATGGTGAACGTTGCGCTTAACAAATACTTTTTAAATTAAATTAAATTAAAATATCTAAACCTATATCTGAACACATATAAACCTGTGAGCCACTCCTATGGAAGGCCTCATCAATCCTGGAGGCAGAGTGCGTGGTTTCATGTGAGATGGAGGTCTAGCATGAGCTGAGCCTGTCTGCATCTGTCGGGAACAACTCCCTAAGCTGTTTCAGGATAACGCCATACCATATACTCTTAAGTGCCTTATAATCCTCGCGGTTATATAGCAACTCTGGTTTGGCTTTATCAAAACATGTCGTGTAAGGTGTCATACGATTTGGAATACTATCCCCTCGCCAGTTCTGGCGACGGGGATAGCATTCCACCCCTCTAGAGGGGTAAGACATGTTACTTTGCTTAAATGCGGTTGATTTCTCCAAAGACCTTAGATCCACAAAATGGATGCCTCTGCCACAGACAAATGTCTGGACCCCTGCAGCTGACCGAAACTCAGCCAAAGGGGTCCTGGACAAAGGGTTTCCTGTCACAGGAGGGTGTCACCGCCCTCCAGACAGGAGATAGTGGATTGTAGCAGGGAGGTTTGAAAGAAACCAGACACTGCTTGGGGCACACAAGGCTGCCCCTTGCATAATCCGGCCAAACCGGTTCTGGGGCACTCCAGCCCTCGTGCCAGGGCGGCCTGGATCAAAGGAAGGGGGTGTATCCACCCCCTTCCTGGGTCCCACCCATAGGGGGGGACCTAGCAGGTAATCACGCCCCCCAGATCCGAATAAGAGTGGGAGCAGTGCCAATGCACATCAGATTTCCTGGAAGAAACATTTGAAACGAAACTCTGGACCCTTCGACCTCCATCTCAACGTGGAAGCCCGAAGAATCTCCCTTGTGGTCAAGGAGTGACCACCCTGCAGCAGCAGGCACCATCCAGCCCTCGACGTCTACTTAGTTGCAGTTCCCGCCGGAACTCGAGCGACTGAGATCGACAAGATCAAGCCTGCCTGCCTTCCAACAGCCCGATCCACAGTCCCTGCAAAGCTGAGACCCGTGGAGGCGACCGGAAGCGTGGGGCACGCCATCTTGAATTGACCACGAGACGCTGACCGTGCAGCCCATGAGTGACCCTCGAAGCTGTGCACCGGGGTTTGAGAAGCCCCCACCCTGAGCTACTCCTGAGCCGAAGTTCAGCCCTCTACACTCGACGAGTGCTGCGTGGGGCCCTTCTGCTCCATTTGGCTCAACGCGTTGGCCCGGTCACTTGCCAGCTGGCTAGTGGTCCCTGTGCCAACTAAACTACAAAGAAGACTCGTGAATCTGGTTGCTCCAGATCCACACCAGCTCCCCTGAAAAGGAGCCCCGACTCTGACCTTCCTGGTCCGAGTGAGAAGCAATCTTCCGATCCCGCGTGGATTGCTCTTGCCAAGTGTTGTTTGCTCCAAACTTGAAGCCGACAGCGCCGACGGTGAGAGCCTGCGTGGGACAGATCGTGACCTGCTCCTGGACGTCGCAGATGCCCCAGAGCCCACGTGACAGCGGAGAGAAGCTCCTCAACGACCACCTGATTGCGCCCGACATTGCCTGGTTCCGTCCTGGTTCCACCCTGGTCACTGCTGAGTGACCCAGACTCTGTCCCCTCTGCTTTCAGGTACCCTTCGACTTGAGTCCACCCTTGGACTCCACCGGACACTTCATCTTTAACCCGCCTGCAGCCCTTTCAGCTTCAAGCACCAAGAGCCTGCGTGTCAAAACCCGACGCCTCTTCGACCCTGTGCACCCACTTCCTGTGGGTGAGGTAACTTTGCTCCGCCGGTGTTCCCACACTGGTGCACACCTCTAGGGTCTGTGTGTTAAGTTTTGTTCCTCTAGGTTCAGCGGAAGTGTCCTTAAACTTTAACTTTACAACTTTTACGCACCATTGGTTAACATTGGTGCGTGCGTGCACTTTCCGCACATCTCCCGAATCCCGAGGGCCATTCCCGACTTCAGCATCGCTTGTCCTGACTGCTCCCAGCGATTCCCTAGGCCCTAGGCCTAACCACTGCTCGAGTGGCATCTCTTATACCACTTGTTTAGTATATGGTTTGAGTGGCCCCCTGCCCTCATCCATAATTGTGCAACTTTGTATGTTTAAACAGTGCTTTTGATTTAACGCTTGTGCCCCTTTATTCATAAAGAATACTGGGGATTGTTTTTAGTAATAAATACATATATTTTTATAATATATACTTGTGTGGTGTCCTTTCATTTGGTACTACAGGATTGTATGTGGTAAAACAGCTCGCTTAACACGACCTCTTAAGTTAAGCCTTTAGGCTGCTTAGTCCATGCTACCCCTAGGATAGCTTGTCTAATAAGGTTGACTTACAACCAGACACCATAAGGGATTGTTTGGTCTGATAACAGGTGGTTCCAGAATTGGAAACATCACCTATCAGGCCAACTTCTCACAATTTATTAAGGACACGACGAGAATGCTTTATTACATAAAGGGAAATGCTGGGTATGGACATATTGAACCCAAGAGAATAAGAGTCACCTGATTATTTTATTTGTGGATATTTAATAATGTTAAGCAGTATGATGGCGCTAATTTTACCTGATTTTTAACACTCTGTTGGGTGGCTGCTATGAATCTGGTGTGATTATCCCTAGGTGTCCACAACGATCAGAATAAAGAGAAAAGTCAATGTTGTAACTAGTAGGTTTGTGCACAGACTATTGAAACATAGCCAGAGGTTGTAATGATAGGATGAGAATGGAGACAGACTGAGGAAGCACTGGACGCATAGGCATGGGGAGCAGAGACACGATGAGCAGGGCTACAGTGAGACAATCTGAGCTGAAGCAGACACAGGAATTACAGGTTATGAAGGTAGAGATGCATAAACCAAAAGGGGTGCATTTGAGGGGTGGACAAACATTGGAGCACGGGGTATCACAAGGTATAATAAGAGGGTGAGGTAAACCCGTCAAGGCACAGAGACTGGGGGTGCAAGCAATGGATACACAGTGGGAGCGACGAGGACTGGTGAGAGCTAGCATATTGCAGGGAGGCAGGGATACAGTGAGCACATTCAGCTGTGGAAAAACCGAAGTGATGTATCTCTGCGTGAACCCATTAGGAGGTAGCAAAGAAGTGCCCTAAATTTTTACTCTCATCGTCCTAAATTTACACCTATGATAATTGGTCACCCTAGGTGGTAGGGGTGCATAGAGCGCCTGGTGGGCCTAGGAGAGGGGGCAAAGGCTGGTGCCTGAGAGGAGGTAAAGGCAAGGCAAGCAGAGTGCTTTAGGTGAAGGAGACAAAGAAAGTGCTCTGGGGAGAAGGGGCAGTGAGGATTGCTTCAAAGGAAGGAGATTGTAAAAGAAAAACCCAGTGCTGGTGAATCGCATTCTCAATGACATGGAGTCATCTAGTAAACCTACCTGGCCAGTAAAGCCTTTGAGGTTGGAGCCAGGTCAGGATTTCACAGTATCCACCTGAATCTTATTTACATGCGATAAGGAAAATGGGAACCAGAATGGGTGTGTAATCTGGCCCTCATTAACCTGCGTTGGGTGACCCTAATTTATAAACAATTAGCAAGCATTATCACGACGCTTCCACAAGAAGAGCAGTCATCTTTTTGATAATAATAATCATATCCAAAATTAAACTCACTCTTATAAAAAAAAATGCTCTAGCTAGGAAGGCATGGGTTATTGATATGTATTGAATGACTAGATTATTGCCTTATTAAAAATACAAGCATTTTGAGAAGACAAGCTTCCTGCCAAGAGTGCTGGTTATTCCTTCCTCCTCAAGTGTCACACACGGCTCGCCACTAATAGAAAAGTACCTGACTCCTGGAACTGGGAGGAATTTAACGTATGCCAACTCTATAGAGGGTTCATTTTACAAAGTTAAGTTTTTAACAAACCAGTGAGGTATAAGAGCCCACTTCAGAGAATTGCAAAAGACACACAATTGATGGACGGAATGCAGAACAAATCAAAACATTCCCCCCAGTCAAGAGAATTCCTCAGTCTCGGAGCGCGGGCAACTTGTCAATTCAAAGTCTAAAATAGGAATTCAACTGTTTGAGAATAACACTTACTTTACAAAAGATAATTACATTCTATGCACATTATACAAAATAGATATGCGAGTAAACTCTGCATCTGTTTTCTTTTAGCTAACCATAATTCACATTAGCCAAATTCAAAGAAGTCCTTGCCGTAAAATAAAGATTGTGATAATTTTCATGCTTGTGGGAGAATGTACGTTCATCATATGACTGAGAATTAAAGACGTCATGTTTGTGTTTTTAGTCTCAGAGGAACAGATTATGGAATGAGTAAGAGCGTAATCACACAACGAGAGCTAATGGAACATTTTTTAAAGCGTAAGAACATGCAGAAAATGGTCTGTAAATTCAAACATATGTTCTGCTGAGGTTTTTTTTCTGCAATAGAAAAAGCCACATCTGCGCGTGCATTCAAGAGGGGACAATTTTTGTAAAGTCCCAAAGGTTTTTTAAATCAAGTACAAAAAAACACATGGATTGTGTTCCGATGCCACCCTGCATTTATTTGCGGTTCAATCTCGCCATTTCTCCCGTGCTTTTTATGCCAAGGGAAATGAAATTTTTTTGGAACAGCGCTTGGTATTTTCACACTTGACTCCCCAGCCAGTCAGGCTTTTAACAGCCGTTCACGGGCTCCAGATAACTGCACGGCTCAGGGGAGGGGGACGCAAGCACATCCCAGCCTTTGATGGGCTGGAAATGGAGAGGGGACCATGTGCCTGGAGCCCTGGCCCCCAAACTGCGGCCAGAAGAGCCCAGTGGTAAGTCAGTGCAGGCAGACAGAGGCCACACAGTATACTAATCTGCTGTTCGTCGGTCCTGCAGGAGCAGCTGATGTCTAGACGTCTCATCGACCCGCCGCCGGCTCACTGGGGAGTTGAAGCAAGGTTCATCCCTGCCGTAGCTCTCTGGCCGAGACTCATTCAATGTTTACTCACAAGGTTCCTTCCCTGCTGTTGCTCTCTGGCTGAGACTCATTCAATGTTTACTCACAAGGTTCCTTCCCTGCCGTAGCTCTCTGCCGAGACTCATTCAATGTTTACTCACAAGGTTCCTTCCTTGCTTTTGCTCTCTGGCCGAGACTCATTCAATGTTTACTCACAAGGTTCCTTCTCTGCCGTAGCTCTCTGCCGAGACTCATTCAATGTTTACTCACAAGGTTCCTTCCTTGCTATAGCTCTGTGGCCGAAACTCATTCAATGTTTACTCACAAGGTTCCTTCCCTGCTATAGCTCTGTGGCCGAGACTCATTCAATGTTTACTCACAAGGTTCCTTCTTTGCTATAGCTCTCTGGCCGAGACACATTCAATGTTTACTCACAAGGTTCATCCCTGCCGTAGCTCTCTGCCGAGATTCATTCAAGGTTCCTTCCTTGCTATAGCTCTCTGGCCGAGACACATTCAATGTTTACTCACAAGGTTCATCCCTGCCGTAGCTCTCAGGCCAAGACTCATTCAATGTTTACTCACAAGGTTCCTTCCCTGCCGTAGCTCTGTGGCCGAGACTCATTCAATGTTTACTCACAAGGTTCCTTCTTTGCTATAGCTCTCTGGCCGAGACACATTCAATGTTTACTCACAAGGTTCATCCCTGCCATAGCTCTCTGCCGAGACTCATTCAATGTTTACTCACAAGGTTCCTTCCTTGCTATAGCTCTCTGGCCGAGACTCATTCAATGTTTACTCACAAGGTTCATCCCTGCCGTAGCTCTCAGGCCAAGACTCATTCAATGTTTACTCACAAGGTTCCTGCCCTGCTGTAGCTCTCTGGCTGAGACACATTCAATGTTTACTCACAAGGTTTCTGCCCTGCTATAGCACTCTGGCCGAGACACATTCAATGTTTACTCACAAGGTTCATCCCTGCCGTAGCTCTCTGCCGAGACTCATTCAATGTTTACTCACAAGGTTCTTTCCCTGCTGTAGCTCTCTGGCCGAGACTCATTCAATGTTTACTCACAAGGTTCATCCCTCACGTAGCTCTCTGCCGAGACTCATTCAATGTTTACTCACAAGGTTCCTTCCTTGCTGTAGCTCTATCGCCGAGATTCATTCAATGTTTACTCACAAAGTTCCGGCCCTGCTGTTGCTCTCTGGCCGAGACTCATTCAATGTTTACTCACAAGGTTCCTTCTTTGCTATAGCTCTCTAGCCGAGACTCATTCAATGTTTACTCACAAGGTTCCTTCGCTGCTGTAGCTCTCTGGCCGAGACACATTCAATGTTTACTCACAAGGTTTCTGCCCTGCTGTTGCTCTCTGGCTGAGACTCATTCAATGTTCACTCACAAGGTTCCTTCCCTGCTGTAGCTCTCTGCCGAGACTCATTCAATGTTTACTCACAAGGTTCATTCCTGTTAGAAGCGGCTGTCTCCAGTTGGCAGAGGTATACACTTCTGACAAATAGGGACACACCTTTTCCAGTCAGGGCAAGGAGATCACACACTTAGATAACCCCTGCTCACCCCCTTGGTAGCTTGGCAAAGCAGACAGGCTTATCTCAGAGGCAGTGCGTTAAGCATTTATGACCACATACAGTAACAAAGTGAACACACTACAAATGGACACGACACAGTAGTATTATAAAAATAAGTATTTTTATATAAGGTTTAGCACAAGACCAAATAACGACAAAAATATACCACAGTCTCAATAAATACTCTTGGAAGGAAAAAATAATAGTTCAAGCACGGTTTCTTCTTAGCACAAAGTCTTTAGTATCAAAAGCAACTCTTCTTCTCTAAAACACAGTTCTTGGCAACAATGTAACCCACACGGGAGTCACACGACGTCGAGGCAAAGTTAATCCAAAGGTTCGGCGTCGACCGCGAGGAGCGCTACGTCGAGCCCGGAGTCGCACTGACCCCAACAACACAGTACCTTGGAAAAGTGAAGCACTCGATGATCAGCGGCGTCGAGATGTCCGGCGTCGCGTCTTCGGCGTCGATCGGGCCTCGGAGTCGGGGCGATCTGCAGCGGCGTCGACCGAAGTCAGGCAGGAGCAGCGCTCACGGGATGAAGCAGGATACGACGTCGTCGATGTCGATGTTGCAAGAGTGAGCAGCGCTCACGGCGTCGAGAGGGCTCGAAGTCGATGCGATCAGCAGCGGTGCAGACACGAGGTCACTGGGAGCTGGAGCCGAACTCACTACTCACTGGCGTTGCTGCTGGCGTCGATCGGGCCCGGCGGCCGGCGTCGAGGAAGCGGGACACTGGAGCCGTTACTCACGATGTCGAGCTGGATTCGGCGGCGTCCGTCGGCGTCGAGATTGCTGGATTCTTCCAGAGGTGCTGGATTCACAAATCCCAGCAAATAGCACTTTAAGCAGATGAAGTCCTTTAGCCCTGTGACTTCAACAGGAGACTGGCACTCTTCCAGCCCTTGGAGATTTTCTCAGCAAAGAGTGAGAGTACACACAAAGTTCCTCTCTCCTGGTTCCTTGGCAAAAATAAAGAAGCAATGCAGGATTCCCCCAACAAACAGCACTCTGGCAGAAGGGGTAGGCAGTCCTTAGATCAGCAGGCTTCTTGTCCTTGGTTCAGGTTTCCTTGTCAGAAGTGATCTGATTTCTTGGTTCAGGGGTCCTTCTCTTATACCCCTTTTTGGCTTTGATCCCTTTGTCCATGCAGGGGAATTTCCCCCCATCCTGGGTTTGTTGTGGGTGTTGCCAGGCCAGAGCACCTGGCCTATTCACTGGGCAGGGCAGAGTCCTCAGCCGCTCAGCAGGAGCGGAGCCAGCATTGTTACTGGCAGGGGCAGGGCCATCAGCTGCCCGGCAGGAGGCGGGCCAGGAAAGTCCCAGGCAAGCACAGAGTCATCAGTCGCCTGGCAGGGGGGCGGAGCCAACATTGTATCAGGCAGGGCAGGCTATCAAGAGCTACTCTCCCCTACTCTCAATGCAAATGCCCCACTCATCCCACACTGACTCATTCAGACTCTCTGGAGCCACCCAGCTCCTGTCACACGCACACCAGAACCAGCAGAGACCGGTAGACAGTTAGACAAGAAAATAGCTACTTCCTAAAAGTGCTATTTTCAAACACAGAGTCCAAAAACCATCCACACAAACGGATGCGTTATTAAACCCTGAGTTCAGGGATACCAAACTCGACATTGCACCATGCTCCCCGAGCCCGCTAGGATTATAGCATTTATAATCCTGGCAGCCCATTCTAACTGATGGAGAGCAGGTTACCTTACAATAGTGAAAAACGACTATGGATGTAATTCACTATTAGGACATGCCAACCTTGTCAGACTTGTCCTACCTTATGCTTACAATGCACCCTGCCCGTGGGCCTACTACAGGGGTGACTCACATGAAGTTAAGGGAAGGTTTAGGGACTGGCAAGTAGGTGTACTTGCGCAGTCCTCGTGACAGTCAGACTGCACGTGGTCTAGCAATGGTAGACCTTCAGACATACTTTTACTAGGCCGCTCTTGTGGGTGGCACAACATGTGCTGCAGGCCCACTAGCAGCATTTGTATTTACAAGCCCTGGCACTCCTGGTGCACTCTACTAGGGACTGATAGTAAACCAAATAAGCCAAACATGGAAGTAAATCAATACAGCAATTTCACATAGGGAGCACTTGCACTGTGGCACTGATCAGCAGTGGCACAGTGCCCAAAGCATATACCAGCAAAAACATCGTAAACAGAGGAGGCAAACAGAAAAAAATGGAGGAGAGACTCATGCCAATGATGCCAGGTCTAACACGTGTCCCCTCCAGCTGAAATGTGGGGAGAACTACCCTTACCCTAGGGAGTCCTCATCACTAAGGCGGAAAAATCTGGACAGACCATCAGCATTGGCGTGATCTGTGCCAGGGCGGTGTTCCACCGTGAAGTCCATCCCCTGTAGGGAAATGGACCACCTCAACAGCTTTGGATTCTCACCCCTCATCTGCATCAACCATCTGAGGGGCCTGTGGTCTGTCTGCACCCGGAAGTGAGTCCCAAACAGGTAGGGTCTCAGCTTTTTCAGTGCCCAGACCACAGCAAATGCTTCTCTTTCTATCGCACTCCACCTCTGTTCCCTGGGAAGTAACCTCCTGCTGATGAAGGCTACAGGTAAGTCTCGGCCCTCTTCATTCACCTGAGCTAGAACAGCCCCCACGCCATGCTCTGAAGCGTCCGTCTGAACAACAAATTCTTTAGAAAAGTCGGGTGCCCGGAGTATGGGTGCTGTGCACATTGCAGTTTTCAGGGTGTCAAAGGCCGTCTGACAGGCGTCAGTCCAGTTCACAAGTCGTGGCTGCTTCCTGGAAGTCAGCGAAGTCAAGGGGTGCACAATGTTACCATAATCCTTGACAAACCTCCTGTAGTAACCCGTGAGACCCAGGAAGGCTCTCACCTGAGTCTGGGTTTTGGGCGGTGCCCATGCCAGGATGGTATCAATCTTGGGTTGCAGGGGGGCCACCTTGCCGCTCCCTACTTGGTGCCCCAAGTACACCACTGAACCCTGCCCAATCTGGCACTTACTGGCTTTGATTGTGAGGCCTGCTCTGCGCAGGGCCAACAACACTTCCTGGAGGTGGCACAAGTGTTCCTCCCAGCTGGCGCTGAACACTGCGATGTCGTCCAGGTAGGCGGCACTGAAATCCTCCAGTCCAGCCAAGACCTGGTTGACCAACCTCTGGAAGGTGGCAGGGGCATTTTTCATCCCAAAGGGCATAACCCGGAACTGGTAGTGCCCATCTGGTGTGGAGAATGCTGACCTCTCTTTTGCCCCATCGGTCAAGGCGATCTGCCAGTACCCAGACGTTAGATCAAACGTACTAAGGTACCGGGCAGCCCCTAACCGATCGATGAGCTCATCAGCTCTGGGGATGGGGTGCGCGTCAGTCTTGGTGACTGAATTGAGTCCTCGGTAATCCACACAGAACCGAAGTTCCGGTGAAGCACCAGGCGCTGCAGCCTTTGGAACCAAGACCACGGGGCTGGCCCAAGGACTGCTAGAGGACTCAACCACCCCTAGGGCGAACATCTTGGAGACCTCCTCCTTGATGTATGCTCTGACCTTGTCAGTCACTCTGTAAGCCTTGTGCTTGACAGGAGTGCTGTCCCCGGTGTCTACATCATGGGCACACCACTGAGTAACACCAGGAATCAAGGAAAACAGATCAGGGAATTGCCCCAACAAATGGCGACAATCCTGCTGCTGTTCAGGGGTCAGTGTGTCAGAGAGGACAACACCATCCACTGACCCATCTTGCTCTTTTGCATACAGGAGGTCAGGAAGAGGCTCACTCTCCTCCTCCATTCCAGCATCTGTAGCTAGGAGCATGCCCACTTCGGACCTTTCTAAGTGGGGCTTCAAACGGTTGACATGCAGGACCCGCAAGGGGTTCCTGGGAGACTTTAAATCCACCAGGTAGGTGACATCGCTCTTCTTCTCCACAACCTCGAATGGTCCAGTCCACCTGTCCTTGAGCGCACAAGGTTCCACAGGGGACATGACCCAAACTTTCTGTCCAGGCTGAAGCTCTACCAGAGTGGCCCTCTGGTCGTACCACCGCTTCATCTCCTCCTGGCTGGCCTCCAGATTTGCCTGAGCAAGATCCCTGAAGCGCCTAGTCTGGTTCCTAAAGGCCAGCATGTAACTGTATACATCCTGGGGAGGTTTCCTGGGAGATTGCTCCCAGCCTTCTTTGACCAGACTTAAAGGTCCTCTTACCGGGTGACCATACAAAAGCTCAAAGGGGCTGAACCCTAGAGACTTCTGTGGCACCTCACGGTAAGCAAACAACAGGCATGGCAAGAGGACGTCCCATTTACGCCTCATTGGTTCTTCAAGACCCATGATCATGCCTTTAAGGGTACGGTTGAATCTTTCAACCAACCCATTACCTTGAGGGTGGTAAGGAGTGGTGAACTTATAAGTTACCCCACACTCCTTCCACAGAGACTTCATATAGTTGGAAATGAAGTTGGTGCCCCGGTCTGACACCACCTCTCTGGGGAACCCCATTCGGGAGAAAACACCCATCAGTGCCCGTCCCACCATGGGGGCAGTCACTGTTCTGAGAGGGATGGCTTCCGGGTACCGTGTGGCATGGTCCACCAAGACCAGGATGAACCTGTTGCCCAGAGCTGTCTTGGGGTCCAGTGGCCCAACAATGTCAATCCCCACCCGGTCAAAGGGGGTACTGACCACGGGAAAAGGTTGGAGGGGAGCCTTCTGCTTCCGCCCGCTCTTCCCACTTGCCTGGCAAGTCTGACAGGTCTTGCACTGGATGTCTACATCCCTCCGCATCTGAGGCCAATAGAAATGGGTGACAAGCCTGTCATAGGTCTTGTCCTGCCCCAGATGTCCAGCTAAAGGAACGTCATGAGCCAAACCCAGTAGGAAGGCTCTGAAGCGCTGGGGTACCACCAGCACACGGGCTGACCCAGGCTCAGCAGCCTTAGGCTCGCTATACAGGAGGTCGTTCTCCCAGTACACAAAATGTGACCCTGACTGATCACCTGAGGTTTGGGCTGAGGCCTGCTGCCTCATACCCACAAGAGAAGGGCACACTTTCTGTTCTGCACAGAATTCCTCCCTGGAGGGACCACCATCCTGCTGCCAATGGGTCAGCTCGGGCAGGTCTCCCAGTTCGGCAACTTGTTCACCTGTGGGTTCCAGGGCATCCCCCTCGAGGTCTGCCTCCTCCTGGACCACGGGAACTACGGGGGACGGTTTCCCGCGCCCCCTGCCTCTTCTCTTCACAGCTGGGTCCTGGGCCATACTTTCAGGCTCCAGAACCCCATCAACACCCTTACTTGCTGTCATGGATCGAGTGGTTGCACACACCCACTCTGGCACACCCAACATTTTCAAATGTGTCTCCCTCTCCACCTTAGCCCAAGGGGAGTCTTCTAAATCGTTGCCCAGGAGACAATCAACAGGCATGGCGGGCCTCACAGCAACCTGAAGAGTACCTGAAACTCCCCCCCATTCAAAGGAAACTTGAGCTACCTCACACTCTTTCTGGGAGTTGTCAGCAGCTATCACAGGGTAGAATGCGTGGGGAACAACCTGCTCTCTGGACACCAAGTGACACTTGACAGCTGTCACACTCGCTCCGGTGTCTCTGAGAGCTTCCACTCTATGGCCATTAATGGTCACCCACTGCCTATATTTCTTAGTGTTACTAGGCAGAGGGGGTGGAGGGACCAATTCCATGTCTCCTAGAGAGACCAGGGACATCTCCGCGGGACCCTCCCCACCATGGGCAACCATCTCCTCCCCTCCCAGAGCTACACTAGCCAACTGACGGGGTGGTGCACTGGGTAGTGCACCAGACTTCTTCAAGGGACACTGAGGGTCATAAAAACGGTGTCCTACCTGCTTACAAACGAAGCAGGTCAGGGGGCCCCTATGACCAGGTTTACCTGGCGGGGCCTCTGATTTCTTCACAGGGGGAGGCTGGGAACCTTTCCCTTGGTTCCCTTGGGGATTACTTTGGGGCCCTTTCTGGGACTCCTTCTGGTTACCCTTGTCCCCCCCACTCTTCTGCTGGGGACCCTGCCCACCTTTGGCTGAGTCTCCCACTGGACCCTTGTGGACCCTGGTACTGACCCAGCGGTCCGCCTCTTCAGCAAGTTTTCTAGGGTTAGATATCTTGCTATCAATAAGGTGCTGGCGCAGCTCTGGAAAACAGTTATTAGACAAGTGCTCCCAAGCAAACAAATCATAAAGAGCATCATAACTTTCCACTTTGCTGCCCTTTACCCAACCATCCATGGCTCTGCAAAAATATGACACATACTCCACCCACGTGGTACCAGGCAACTTCTTACATTCTCTAAAGGCCTGTCTGTACTTTTCTGGGGTTAGGCCATACCTTAACATTAAAGCATCTTTCATATGAGCATAAGACGTCCTATTCTCAACAGGCATGTCTAACAGGGTATCTCTTCCCTCATTCACAAAGCGACCCCACAACCCCGCTCCCCAATCCTTCTCAGGGACCCGGTGGGCCAACAATGCTAACTCATATGCTTTAAACCACTGACCAATATCCTCATTCTTCTGAAAATCTTTGATCACATCTTTGGGAAAATAAAACCTACTTTCTGCAGGCACAGATGGGACGCTGCCACCAGAGGGATTCAATTCTAACTCCTTAGCTTTGAGCTCCATGTCCCTCACCATTCTCTCACGCTCAAAAGCTAACTTCTCTCTTTCAAACTCTAATCTTTTGATCTCCAAATCAGCTTCTCTCCTGCCTCTTGCATTCTCTATCTCCAACTGCCCATTTATCTTAAGTTTTGCCATTTCCACGTTGTAGGCTCGCTCCTTCGCCCTTTCTTCTCTTTCTTCAGGGGAAAGACCTTGGGAGGAAACACTGCTGCCAGGAGGGGATACAGGCCCAGTCACGGGCACTTCCTCCTCCCCTTCCTCTGTCGGTACCACCACCGGGGCAGAGGGGTCTCTGGCCTCTAACCAGGCCTCCAATGCTTTGAGATAATCTGCTCTCTTGGAAATGCCTGTGGTAGGAACTTTCAACTGCTTGCAAAAGGATTTCAGCTTCCTTACTGGATAGTCGTTTATCTTACTCCTATCAAACTCCTCCTCAACAACAGGTGTAGTGCTTCCAGCATTACTCATGGTCAAAACTGGCAGTTTCAAAAATCAAGCTTCAGGAAAAGCGGAGAACAAAAATAGAATATCCAACCAAAACAGATTGTGGCTGCGCTATGGTCTGCTTTCACTATGTAGCGCACACCAATCACTGCACATGGGTCATAAATGCAAAGTTCAAAATCCAACCGCTGACCCACCAATGTTAGAAGCGGCTGTCTCCAGTTGGCAGAGGTATACACTTCTGACAAATAGGGACACACCTTTTCCAGTCAGGGCAAGGAGATCACACACTTAGATAACCCCTGCTCACCCCCTTGGTAGCTTGGCAAAGCAGACAGGCTTATCTCAGAGGCAGTGCGTTAAGCATTTATGACCACATACAGTAACAAAGTGAATACACTACAAATGGACACGACACAGTAGTATTATAACAATAAGTATTTTTATATAAGGTTTAGCACAAGACCAAATACCGACAAAAATATACCACAGTCTCAATAAATACTCTTGGAAGGAAAAAATAATAGTTCAAGCACGGTTTCTTCTTAGCACAAAGTCTTTAGTATCAAAAGCAACTCTTCTTCTCTAAAACACAGTTCTTGGCAACAATGTAACCCACACGGGAGTCACACGACGTCGAGGCAAAGTTAATCCAAAGGTTCGGCGTCGACCGCGAGGAGCGCTACGTCGAGCCCGGAGTCGCACTGACCCCAACAACACAGTACCTTGGAAAAGTGAAGCACTCGATGATCAGCGGCGTCGAGATGTCCGGCGTCGCGTCTTCGGCGTCGATCGGGCCTCGGAGTCGGGGCGATCTGCAGCGGCGTCGACCGAAGTCAGGCGGGAGCAGCGCTCACGGGATGAAGCAGGATACGACGTCGTCGATGTCGATGTTGCAAGAGTGAGCAGCGCTCACGGCGTCGAGAGGGCTCGAAGTCGATGCGATCAGCAGCGGTGCAGACACGAGGTCACTGGGAGCTGGAGCCGAACTCACTACTCACTGGCGTTGCTGCTGGCGTCGATCGGGCCCGGCGGCCGGCGTCGAGGAAGCGGGACACTGGAGCCGTTACTCACGATGTCGAGCTGGATTCGGCGGCGTCCGTCGGCGTCGAGATTGCTGGATTCTTCCAGAGGTGCTGGATTCACAAATCCCAGCAAATAGCACTTTAAGCAGATGAAGTCCTTTAGCCCTGTGACTTCAACAGGAGACTGGCACTCTTCCAGCCCTTGGAGATTTTCTCAGCAAAGAGTGAGAGTACACACAAAGTTCCTCTCTCCTGGTTCCTTGGCAAAAATAAAGAAGCAATGCAGGATTCCCCCAACAAACAGCACTCTGGCAGAAGGGGTAGGCAGTCCTTAGATCAGCAGGCTTCTTGTCCTTGGTTCAGGTTTCCTTGTCAGAAGTGATCTGATTTCTTGGTTCAGGGGTCCTTCTCTTATACCCCTTTTTGGCTTTGATCCCTTTGTCCATGCAGGGGAATTTCCCCCCATCCTGGGTTTGTTGTGGGTGTTGCCAGGCCAGAGCACCTGGCCTATTCACTGGGCAGGGCAGAGTCCTCAGCCGCTCAGCAGGAGCGGAGCCAGCATTGTTACTGGCAGGGGCAGGGCCATCAGCTGCCCGGCAGGAGGCGGGCCAGGAAAGTCCCAGGCAAGCACAGAGTCATCAGTCGCCTGGCAGGGGGGCGGAGCCAACATTGTATCAGGCAGGGCAGGCTATCAAGAGCTACTCTCCCCTACTCTCAATGCAAATGCCCCACTCATCCCACACTGACTCATTCAGACTCTCTGGAGCCACCCAGCTCCTGTCACACGCACACCAGAACCAGCAGAGACCGGTAGACAGTTAGACAAGAAAATAGCTACTTCCTAAAAGTGCTATTTTCAAACACAGAGTCCAAAAACCATCCACACAAACGGATGCGTTATTAAACCCTGAGTTCAGGGATACCAAACTCGACATTGCACCATGCTCCCCGAGCCCGCTAGGATTATAGCATTTATAATCCTGGCAGCCCATTCTAACTGATGGAGAGCAGGTTACCTTACAATAGTGAAAAACGACTATGGATGTAATTCACTATTAGGACATGCCAACCTTGTCAGGCTTGTCCTACCTTATGCTTACAATGCACCCTGCCCGTGGGCCTACTACAGGGGTGACTCACATGAAGTTAAGGGAAGGTTTAGGGACTGGCAAGTAGGTGTACTTGCGCAGTCCTCGTGACAGTCAGACTGCACGTGGTCTAGCAATGGTAGACCTTCAGACATACTTTTACTAGGCCGCTCTTGTGGGTGGCACAACATGTGCTGCAGGCCCACTAGCAGCATTTGTATTTACAAGCCCTGGCACTCCTGGTGCACTCTACTAGGGACTGATAGTAAACCAAATAAGCCAAACATGGAAGTAAATCAATACAGCAATTTCACATAGGGAGCACTTGCACTGTGGCACTGATCAGCAGTGGCACAGTGCCCAAAGCATATACCAGCAAAAACATCGTAAACAGAGGAGGCAAACAGAAAAAAATGGAGGAGAGACTCATGCCAATGATGCCAGGTCTAACAATTCCCTGCCGTAGCTCTCTGGCCGAGACACATTCAATGTTTACTCACAAGGTTCCTTCTTTGCTATAGCTCTCTGGCTGAGACTCATTCAATGTTTATTCACAAGGTTTCTGCCCTGCTGTTGCTCTCTGGCCGACACTCATTCAATGTTTACCCACAAGGTTCCTTCTTTGCTATAGCTCTCTGGCCGAGACACATTCAATGTTTACTCACAAGGTTCCTTCCCTGCGGTAGCTCTCTGGCGAGACACATTCAATGTTTACTCACAAGGTTCCTTCCCTGCCGTAGCTCTTTGGAAAAGACTCATTCAATGTTTACTCACAAGGTTCCTTCTTTGCTATAGCTCTCTGGCCGAGACACATTCAATGTTTACTCACAAGGTCCTTTCCCTGCTGTTGCTCTCTGGCCGAGACTCATTCAATGTTTACTCACAAGGTTCCTTCCCTGCCGTAGCTCTCTGGAAAAGACTCATTCAATGTTTACTCACAAGGTTCCTTCTATGCTATAGCTCTCTGGCCGAGACACATTCAATGTTTACTTACAAGGTTCCGGCCCTGCTGTTGCTCTCTGGCCGAGACTCATTCAATGTTTACTCACAAGGTTCCTGCCCTGCTGTTGCTCTCTGGCCGAGACTCATTCAATGTTTACTCACAAGATTCCTTCCCTGCTGTTGCTCTCTGGCCGAGACACATTCAATGTTTACTCACAAGGTTCATTCCCTGCTGTAGCTCTCTGGCTGAGACTCATTCAATGTTTACTCACAAGGTTCCTTCCCTGCTATAGCTCTGTGGCCGAGACTCATTCAATGTTTACTCACAAGGTTCATCCCTGCTGTAGCTCTGTGGCTGAGACTCATTCAATGTTTACTCACTGGGTTCATCCCTCCCGTAGCTCTCTGCCGAGACTCATTCAATGTTTACTCACAAGGTTCATCCCTGCTATAGCTCTGTGGCTGAGACTCATTCAATGTTTACTCACTGGGTTCATCCCTCCCGTAGCTCTCTGCTGAGACTCATTCAATGTTTACTCACAAGGTTCATCCCTGCCGTAGCTCTCTGCCGAGACTCATTCAATGTTTACTCACAAGGTTCATCCCTGCTATAGCTCTGTGGCTGAGACTCATTCAATGTTTACTCACAAGGTTCATCCCTGCTATAGCTCTGTGGCTGAGACTCATTCAATGTTTACTCACAAGGTTCCTTCCCTGCCGTAGCTCTAACCGAGACTCATTCAATGTTTACTCACAAGGTTCCATCCCTGCCGTAGCTCTCTGCCGAGACTCATTCAATGTTTACTCACAAGGTTCCTTCCCTGCTGTAGCTCTCTGGCCGAGACTCATTCACTGTTTACTCACAAGGTTCCTTCCCTGCTGTAGCTCTATCGCCGCGATTGATTCAATGTTTACTCACAAGGTTCCTGCCCTGCTGTTGCTCTCTGGCCGAGACTCATTCAATGTTTACTCACAAGGTTCCTTCTTTGCTATAGCTCTCTAGCCGAGACTCATTCAATGTTTACTCACAAGGTTCCTTCCCTGCTGTAGCTCTCTGGCCGAGACACATTCAATGTTTACTCACAAGGTTTCTGCCCTGCTGTTGCTCTCTGGCCGAGACTCATTCAATGTTTACTCACAAGGTTCCTTCCCTGCTGTAGCACTCTGCCGAGACTCATTCAATGTTTACTCACAAGGTTCCTTCCCTGCCGTAGCTCTAACCGAGACTCATTCAATGTTTACTCACAAGGTTCCATCCCTGCCGTAGCTCTCTGCCGAGACTCATTCAATGTTTACTCACAAGGTTCCTTCCCTGCTGTAGCTCTCTGGCCGAGACTCATTCACTGTTTACTCACAAGGTTCATCCCTCACGTAGCTCTCTGCCGAGACACATTCAATGTTTACTCACAAGGTTCCTTCCCTGCTGTTGCTCTCTGCCGAGACTCATTCAATGTTTACTCACAAGGTTCCTTCCCTGCTGTAGCTCTATCGCCGCGATTGATTCAATGTTTACTCACAAGGTTCCTGCCCTGCTGTTGCTCTCTGGCCGAGACTCATTCAATGTTTACTCACAAGGTTCCTTCTTTGCTATAGCTCTCTAGCCGAGACTCATTCAATGTTTACTCACAAGGTTCCTTCCCTGCTGTAGCTCTCTGGCCGAGACACATTCAATGTTTACTCACAAGGTTTCTGCCCTGCTGTTGCTCTCTGGCCGAGACTCATTCAATGTTTACTCACAAGGTTCCTTCCCTGCTGTAGCACTCTGCCGAGACTCATTCAATGTTTACTCACAAGGTTCCTTCCCTGCCGTAGCTCTCTGGCCGAGACACATTCAATGTTTACTCACAAGGTTCCTTCTTTGCTATAGCTCTCTGGCTGAGACTCATTCAATGTTTACTCACAAGGTTTCTGCCCTGCTGTTGCTCTCTGGCCGACACTCATTCAATGTTTACTCACAAGGTTCCTTCTTTGCTATAGCTCTCTGGCCGAGACACATTCAATGTTTACTCACAAGGTTTCTGCCCTGCCGTAGCTCTCTGGCCGAGACTCATTCAATGTTTACTCACAAGGTTCCTGCCCTGCTGTTGCTCTCTGGCCGAGACTCATTCAATGTTTACTCACAAGGTTCCTGCCCTGCTGTTGCTCTCTGGCCGAGACTCATTCAATGTTTACTCACAAGGTTCCTTCCCTGCGGGAGCTCTCTGGCGAGACACATTCAATGTTTACTCACAAGGTTCCTTCCCTGCCGTAGCTCCTTGGAAAAGACTCATTCGATGTTTACTCACAAGGTTCCTTCTTTGCTATAGCTCTCTGGCCGAGACACATTCAATGTTTACTCACAAGGTCCTTTCCCTGCTGTTGCTCTCTGGCAGAGACTCATTCAATATTTACTCACAAGGTCCCTTCCCTGCCGTAGCTCTCTGGAAAAGACTCATTCAATGTTTACTCACAAGGTTCCTTCTTTGCTATAGCTCTCTGGCCAAGACACATTCAATGTTTACTCACAAGGTTCCTGCCCTGCTGTTGCTCTCTGGCCGAGACTCATTCAATGTTTACTCACAAGGTTCCTTCCCTGCCGTAGCTCTCTGGCCGAGACTCATTCAATGTTTACTCACAAGGTTCCTTCCCTGCCGTAGCTCTAACCGAGACTCATTCAATGTTTACTCACAAGGTTCCATCCCTGCCGTAGCTCTCTGCCGAGACTCATTCAATGTTTACTCACAAGGTTCCTTCCCTGCTGTAGCTCTCTGGCCGAGACTCATTCAATGTTTACTCACGAGGTTCATCCCTCACGTAGCTCTCTGCCGAGACTCATTCAATGTTTACTCACAAGGTTCCTTCCCTGCTGTTGCTCTCTGCCGAGACTCATTCAATGTTTACTCACAAGGTTCCTTCCTTGCTGTAGCTCTATCGCCGAGATTCATTCAATGTTTACTCACAAGGTTCCTGCCCTGCTGTTGCTCTCTGGCCGAGACTCATTCAATGTTTACTCACAAGGTTCCTTCTTTGCTATAGCTCTCTAGCCGAGACTCATTCAATGTTTACTCACAAGGTTCCTTCCCTGCTGTAGCTCGCTGGCCGAGACACATTCAATGTTTACTCACAAGGTTTCTGCCCTGCTGTTGCTCTCTGGCCGAGACTCATTCAATGTTTACTCACAAGGTTCCTTCCCTGCTGTAGCTCTCTGCCGAGACTCATTCAATGTTTACTCACAAGGTTCATTCCCTGCCGTAGCTCTCTGGCCGAGACACATTCAATGTTTACTCACAAGGTTCCTTCTTTGATATAGCTCTCTGGCTGAGACTCATTCAATGTTTACTCACAAGGTTTCTGCCCTGCTGTTGCTCTCTGGCCGAGACTCATTCAATGTTTACTCACAAGGTTCCTGCCCTGCTGTTGCTCTCTGGCCGAGACTCATTCAATGTTTACTCACAAGGTTCCTGCCCTGCTGTTGCTCTCTGGCCGAGACTCATTCAATGTTTACTCACAAGGTTCCTTCCCTGCGGGAGCTCTCTGGCGAGACACATTCAATGTTTACTCACAAGGTTCCTTACCTGCTGTAGCTCGCTGGCCGAGACACATTCAATGTTTACTCACAAGGTTTCTGCCCTGCTGTTGCTCTCTGGCCGAGACTCATTCAATGTTTACTCACAAGGTTCCTTCCCTGCTGTAGCTCTCTGCCGAGACTCATTCAATGTTTACTCACAAGGTTCATTCCCTGCCGTAGCTCTCTGGCCGAGACACATTCAATGTTTACTCACAAGGTTCCTTCTTTGATATAGCTCTCTGGCTGAGACTCATTCAATGTTTACTCACAAGGTTTCTGCCCTGCTGTTGCTCTCTGGCCGAGACTCATTCAATGTTTACTCACAAGGTTCCTGCCCTGCTGTTGCTCTCTGGCCGAGACTCATTCAATGTTTACTCACAAGGTTCCTGCCCTGCTGTTGCTCTCTGGCCGAGACTCATTCAATGTTTACTCACAAGGTTCATCCCTCACGTAGCTCTCTGGCCGAGATTAATTCAATGTTTACTCACAAGGTTCCTTCTTTGCTGTAGCTCTCTGCCGAGACTCATTCAATGTTTACTCACAAGGTTCCTTCCCTGCTATAGCTCTCTGGCCGAGACTCATTCAATGTTTACTCACAAGGTTCCTTCCCTGTCGTAGTCTCTGGAAAAGACTCATTCAATGTTTACTCACGCTCCTCCGTGAAGCCGCACGCGTAGCACTCACCGGGTTTGCACAACTCTACCGTTATCCCAGCTGAAGCGGCGGTGCTGCTCAAATAAACAAGCATTTGCAATGCAATGGGAAGCCGCCTTTACAACGAGGTAAATAAATCGCATGTATTTGCCCCACATATTTTTAGCACACATTATTTACCGCGATTATACATTTACTTAGAATTCCAATACCACAAATTTAAGGTAAGTTGGGGGGAGTGGACGGTATTAATATAAAAACAATGCGTGGTATTGGAATGAGATGAAAATGCAGGGAAACAACCATCGCAACGCAACTTTTACAACGCACCACCATCACAACGCAACTTTTACAACGCAACATCCATTACAACGCATGCCATTACAACGCATTCCATTACAACGCAGCTGCTATTACAACGCATGCCATTACAACGCAAGTATCGGTAAGTGTTTAATTAAAATAACATTCATTTATTTTTAAATTAATTTTCTTAACATAATTATAATTTAATTTATAATAATACATTTGAATATTTTAATTTAATTTAAATTAAATAATTAAAATTTAATTTATTTAAATTAAACCCCCTGGAGTTAGAATATTAATTGTTACCCCTACACTATCCAGCACTTACCCTACTATTACACCCCTCTGGAGTTAGAATAGTAATTGTTACCCCTACACTATCCAACACTTACCCTACTATTACACCCCCCTTGAGTTAGAATAGTAATTTTAACCCCTACACTATCCAACACTTACCCTACTATTACACCCTCCTGGAGTTAGAATAGTAATTTTTACCCCTACACTATCCAGCACTTACCCTACTATTACACCCCCCCCCTTAGGTTAGAATAGTAATTTTTACCCCTACACTATCCAACACTTACCCTACTTTTACACCCCCCTGGAGTTAGAATAGTCATTTTTACCCCTACACTATCCCGCACTTACCCCACTATTACACCCCCCTGGAGTTAGAATAGTAGTTTTTACCCCTACACTATCCAGCACTTACCCTACTATTACACCCCCCTGGAGTTAGAATAGTCATTTTTACCCCTACACTATCCCGCACTTACCCCACTATTACACCCCCCTGGAGTTAGAATAGTCATTTTTACCCCTACACTATCCCGCACTTACCCCACTATTACACCCCCCTGGAATGTTGGTGGATGCAGTGGATGTTAGATTGTTGAGAAAAGTCATCACATGGGTACTTTACTAAGTCTTTCGACCAGTTGTTGCAATCAGGAAATGTTACCATTCGAAAATAGGTATCAACACGAAACCTAGTCAACAGCATTCGAGAATAACAGCTTGGCTCTAATAATAAATAAGGCTGAATCCCTACGTGAGTAATAAGTAGTTGATTTGCCATAGCGGTGTGTTTGCCCTTTTCAAATGACCACCTTTTGTTGCCTAAATGATCCAGAATCAATTTTTTAAAGGTGCTTCTGGATACCCTTTCCATATTTTTTTGAGTCTCAAAAAATTCTCTGTGCCCGATAACAGACATCATGGTTTTTATGTACTCTAGCCATTTGATATTTGCAACTCCATCTAACAACAGTCAGTGACAATATCTCTATTTAAGGTCGTCTCTGGCGTTACCCAAATTTTGTGCCAAAGTAGCAATGGGGAGGATTTAATCGTGTCCGAGATGTATGGTAACCCCACTTCGCTGTGGCTGAAATAATTGGGCATGGATTTAGGGGCTGCTAATAAATAACGGGTGAAATAATTTTCACAATGTTTAAATCTGATCTGCCTGGACAATCCCCCAGATCCCGGCCCCATAAGTGCCAATAGGAACACATTTAGTTTTGTAAATTTGGAGGAGTTCGCGTACCGGGCGCCCGCCCAGTTTTCTGGCGACGTTTATCAGGGCACAATTGGCCCTGGAGACGGCCTCCGCCGCGTTCCATGTTCCTCGGCTGTCAAAATTAATTCCCAGATAGGAAAATCTAGTGGTATTCTCGATCTTGGTTTTATTTTTATCCAGATAGATTGCCCTACTGGGTCTTATCGTATTACCGCAGGTCATAGAATATGTTTTTGAGGTATTGATTGTTAACCCTCTGCTGCTCATATACTCTGCAAATTTGGCTACTGAACTTTGTAGACCAATACCAGTCCTCGACATAATTGCGGCATCGTCCGCATACAGTAGGATGGGGATTGGGCTTCCCCCCACAAAGGGTAGTCAAACTGGAATTCCTTTAAATATTGTCCTACGCTGTTGATGTACAAGAGGAAAAGAAAGGGCGCTAGGATACACCCCTGTCTCACACCTCTTCTTATATTATATTTGGCAGAATATTTCCCCCCCTCCCAAACCGTACTCGGGCCCCCGCATCCCTATATAATTCCCGAATAAATGATAAGATCTGTTGATCTATGCCCATGTCGCTAAGAGTCGTCAATAGCATGGCGTGGTCCACGCAATCAAACGCGGAACTTAAGTCCACGAATGTAATAAATAAGTTCCCTCTCTTTGCTTGAGTATATTTAGCTGTTAATAACGCTAAGTTAAGGCCCTGCTCATTGGTGCCCTTGCCTGTGCGGAATCCATATTGTAGGTTAGTAATTATATCTTTATTCTCCACCCAAACCTGCAGCCTATTAAGGATTATTTTGCCAGCCACCTTCATTAAAGCATCTAATAGGGATATCGGGCGGTAACATGTAGGGTTGTTCCTATTCCCTTTTTTAAAAATAGGTATGACAATTGCTTCCGGCCAAGTTGAAATAAACCCGGAAGCATTGGAGCAATTTAGGACATTTGTTAACAGGGGGGCCCATAAACCTAACTCTGATTTTGATATGTCTATCAGGACGCCATCAAGGCCTGGCGCTTTCCCCGTAGCGCTTTCCTTAATTGCTCTGGTCACCTCTGCACAATCAAATGTGATCCCCATTGGGAACACATCTACTAGACCAGCCCCATCATATAGTACAGTGTGGTTATCTGTATCTTTCTCACTCTCAGCTGTATTAGGATTTTTATATAAGTTGGAAAAATGCGTGGCCCAGATGTCCCCTGGGATGGCTAAATCTATAATATCTGATTCCTTATCTTGCATAAAGGGTGCGTTGACTGCTTTCCAAAAAGCAATATTATCGTTCCTTGAACATGCCTCATAGAGATTACGCCAGATTACACCCTTTATCTCTCTTTTCCTTCTAGCTAAGGCAGCCTGATAAGATCTTCTTGTCTGCCTTACTAACTCCGTCGATCTAGGGGTTTCGTGGAGGGCACGCTTCAGTTTGCGATGTGCCCTAGAGCAGTCTTTATCAAACCAACCTTGGGGTTTCTGGGAGTTATTTTTGTATTCCCTTGTTAATTGTTTTTTGATTTCATCCGTAATTTTACTAAAAGAATCAAGAACTTTATGGTTCTCTACTGACTGAGAGAGACATATTATCACGTGATCAAAAGTATTGATTATCAGATTGCGAATAAAAGCTTCAGGATCGACTTTGCCCCATTTAATAGTGTAACCATTGGAGCTTGCAAGGTTAATGGGAGAATTATGAATAACTCTAGAATTTAGATCCACCCCCTTGATTTTCAAACAAAGAGAGACCGGGTAATGATCACTCATGGGGCTATCTAGTGTCTCCAATGGCAAGACGAATGACGAATATCTAGAGGACAAGAGAGTGAAATCAATTATGGAATTTGCCCCTCTCCCATTAAATGTAGGTTGGAAGTCTACTGGAGGTGAGCATCTTTCGTTAACATAGATTAGATCAAATTGTTTCAGCAATGTATTCAGCAAGTCCCCTAGTCGAGAATGGGTGAAGTGAGTTGGTGCATCTTCCTTATGCTCCCTCAGGCCACAGATACCAGTAGTGCTACTCGCACAGAGCTTACAATTAAAATCACCCACCCATAACAGTGCCAATTCACCGTCCGCGGTTTCCTCTAAGTGGCGCAACGAGCTTCTACTGTACTGCTTGAATTGCTATTCGACAACATGAATATATCTTGGCGTTACCAGACATCATATACACGGTTTTGATCCTTAACCTACATAACATTTTGGCTACAAGTGAAAAACAACTGATTGTTAATACTAAAGATCTCACATTATTCATTAAAAAGGTGCCACAAAAGTTTAAAAAAGCACTGAGGGAAAGGAGATGGAGTGCATGACCAAGAACTGTAATATGAATAAAATATCCCTAGCATATGTAAACAGTATATTGCAAGTCACTAGGAGGTCCATGACTTTATCTTGCAATATCCTTTTAACGTAAACCAGGGGGTAGTTTATATCTTAAATCATTCACAAAGTATTCACACACTTCTAAATATATCAACAAATGTGTTCTACTATAATCTGTTGCAAATTCCTTTACCACAATAAGTAGTTCTGCCTTCTACATGGTACAGTTGTGTACAGCACCCAAAGAGATGAATGCCTCATATGAACAAAACCATACCACAGAATGCCTGAATCACATGTTGAAAAAAACACAGATAGGAATTCCTTATAATGACAGCTGATGGTCTCAGAGAGGAAGCTTCAGATCTTGAGGTAAAGCAAGTGGACGTTAACCTTGTCAGTTATTAAGGTAAGCAGGGGCAATTGGAGATGTGACAGGTGGTCTATACACATAAGTATATAAATAAATAAATAAATCTGCAGGTCTTCAAGAATACGGTTTGTTTTCATAGTTGCTCCTATTTATTTCCAAGACTTGTTTTCCTGCTAGTGAGAGGCTGATTGCACAAACGTGTTAAGAGGGTGCTGTAATTAGCACACGCACACACATGCAAAAGCTATGGGGATCGGTCCTCAGAGCACGCTAGTCCTCACAGTGGTGTGTGTCTTGTTTTGTCAGTGTACCAACACTGGGAGGAGCTACCAGTGTATATGAAAAAAGAAAACACACACACATTAAAAGTACTTAGATTTTGAAATGTACAGGTTTATGCAAAGAAGAGGAATCAGCAGTGCAACATGAGACAGACAGGGAACCCACTACCAGCAGAGCAACATGAGACAGACAGGGAACCCACTACCAGCAGAGCAACATGAGACAGACAGGGAACCCATCACCAGCAGCACAACATGAGACAGACAGGGAACCCACTACCAGCAGAGCAACATGAGACAGACAGGGAACCCATCACCAGCAGAGCAGCATGAGACAGACAGGGAACCCATTACCAGCAGAGCAACATGAGACAGACAGGGAACCCATTACCAGCAGCGCAACATGAGACAGACAGGGAACCCACTACCGGCAGCGCAACATGAGACAGACAGGGAACCCATCACCAGCAGAGCAGCATGAGACAGACAGGGAACCCATTACCAGCAGAGCAACATGAGACAGACAGGGAACCCACTACCAGCAGCGCAACATGAGACAGGCAGGGAACCCATTACCAGCAGAGCAACATGAGACAGACAGGGAACCCATTACCAGCAGCGCAACATGAGACAGACAGGGAACCCATTACCAGCAGAGCAACATGAGACAGACAGGGAACCCATTACCAGCAGCGCAACAAGAGACTGACAGGGAACCCATCACCAGCAGAGCAACATAAGACAGACAGGGAACCCATCACCAGCAGAGCAACATAAGACAGACGGGGAACCCATTACCAGCAGCGCAACAAGAGACAGACAGGGAACCCATTACCAGCAGCGCAACATGAGACAGACAGGGAACCCATCACCAGCAGAGCAACATAAGACAGACAGGGAACCCATTACCAGCAGCGCAACAAGAGACAGACAGGGAACCCATCACCAGCAGAGCAACATAAGACAGACAGGGAACCCATTACCAGCAGAGCAACATGAGACAGACAGGGAACCCATTACCAGCAGCACAACATGAGACAGACAGGGAACCCATTACCAGCAGCGCAACATGAGACAGACAGGGAACCCATTACCAGCAGAGCAACATGAGACAGACAGGGAACCCATTACTAGCAGAGCAACATGAGACAAACAGGGAACCCATTACCAGCAGAGCAACATGAGACAGACAGGGAGCCCATTACCAGCAGCACAACATGAGACAGACAGGGAACCCATTACCAGCAGCACAACATGAGACAGACAGGGAACCCATTACCAGCAGCGCAACATGAGACAGACAGGGAACCCATCACCAGCAGAGCAACATGAGACAGACGGGGAACCCATTACCAGCAGCGCAACATGAGACAGACAGGGAACCCATTACCAGCAGCACAACATGAGACAGACAGGGAGTCCATTACCAGCAGCGCAACATGAGACAGGCAGGGAACCCATTACCAGCAGAGCAACATGAGACAGACAGGGAACCCATTACCAGCAGAGCAACATGAGACAGACAGGGACAGACAGGGAACCATTACCAGCAGAGCAACATGAGACAGACAGGGAACCCACTACCAGCAGCGCAACATGAGACAGACAGGGATCTCATTACCAGCAGAGCAACATGAGACAGACAGGGAACCCATCACCAGCAGAGAAACATGAGACAGACAGGGAGCCCATTACCAGCAGCGCAGCATGAGACAGACAGGGAACCCATTACCAGCAGAGCAACATGAGACAGGCAGGGAACCCATTACCAGCAACGCAACATGAGACAGACAGGGAACCCATTACCAGCAGCACAACATGAGACAGACAGGAAACCCATTACCAGCAGCGCAACATGAGACAGACAGGGAACCCATTACCAGCAGCGCAACATGAGACAGACAGGGAACCCATTACTAGCAGAGCAACATGAGACAAACAGGGAACCCATTACCAGCAGAGCAACATCAGACAGACAGGGAACCCATTACAAGCAGAGCAACATGAGACAGACAGGGAGCCCATTACCAGCAGCACAACATGAGACAGACAGGGAACCCATTACCAGCAGAGCAACATGAGACAGACAGGGAACCCATTACCAGCAGCGCAACATGAGACAGACAGGGAACCCATTACCAGCAGCGCAACATGAGACAGACAGGGAACCCATTACCAGCAGCGCAACATCAGACAGACAGACAACCCATTACAAGCAGAGCAACATGAGACAGACAGGGAACCCATTACCAGCAGAGCAACATGAGACAGACAGGGAACCCATCACCAGCAGAGCAACATGAGACAGACAGGGAGCCCATTACCAGCAGCGCAACATGAGACAGACAGGGAACCCATTACCAGCAGCACAACATGAGACAGACAGGGATCCCATTACCAGCAGAGCAACATGAGACAGACAGGGAACCCATCACCAGCAGAGCAACATGAGACAGACAGGGAGCCCATTACCAGCAGCGCAACATCAGACAGACAGACAACCCATTACCAGCAGAGCAACATGAGACAGACAGGGAACCCATTACCAGCAGCGCAACATGAGACAGACAGGGAACCCATTACCAGCAGAGCAACATGAGACAGACAGGGAACCCATCACCAGCAGAGCAACAAGAGACAGACAGACAACCCATTACCAGCAGAGCAACATGAGACAGACAGGGAGCCCATTACCAGCAGAGCAACAAGAGACAGACAGGGAACCCATTACCAGCAGCGCAACATGAGACAGACAGGGAACCCATTACCAGCAGAGCAACATGAGACAGACAGGGAACCCATCACCAGCAGCGCAACATGAGACAGGCAGGGAACCCATCACCAGCAGAGCAACATGAGGCAGACAGGGAACCCATCACCAGCAGCGCAACATGAGACAGACAGGGAACCCATTACCAGCAGAGCAACTTGAGACAGACAGGGAACCCATTACCAGCAGAGCAACACGAGACAGACAGGGAACCCATTACCAGCAGCGCAACATGAGACAGACAGGGAACCCATCACCAGCAGAGCAGCATGAGACATACAGGGAACCCATTACCAGCAGCACAACAGGAGACAGACAGGGAACCCATTACCAGCAGAGCAACATGAGACAGACAGGGAGCCAATTACCAGCAGCGCAACATGAGACAGACAGGGAGCCCATTACCAGCAGCACAACAGGAGACAGACAGGGAACCCATTACCAGCAGAGCAACATGAGACAGACAGGGAACCCATTACCAGCAGCGCAACATGAGACAGACAGGGAACCCATTACCAGCAGCGCAACATGAGACAGGCAGGGAACCCATTACCAGCAGAGTAACATGAGACAGACAGGGAGCCCATTACCAGCAGCGCAACATCAGACAGACAGACAACCCATCACCAGCAGAGCAACATGAGACAGGCAGGGAACCCATTACCAGCAGAGCAACAAGAGACAGACAGGGAACCCATTACCAGCAGCGCAACATGAGACAGACAGGGAACCCATTACCAGCAGAGCAACTTGAGACAGACAGGGAACCCATTACCAGCAGAGCAACATGAGACAGACAGGGAACCCATTACCAGCAGCGCAACATGAGACAGGCAGGGAACCCATTACTAGCAGAGCAACTTGAGACAGACAGGGAACCCATTACCAGCAGAGCAACACGAGACAGACAGGGAACCCATTACCAGCAGCGCAACATGAGACAGACAGGGAACCCATCACCAGCAGAGCAGCATGAGACATACAGGGAACCCATTACCAGCAGCACAACAGGAGACAGACAGGGAACCCATTACCAGCAGAGCAACATGAGACAGACAGGGAGCCAATTACCAGCAGCGCAACATGAGACAGACAGGGAGCCCATTACCAGCAGCACAACAGGAGACAGACAGGGAACCCATTACCAGCAGAGCAACATGAGACAGACAGGGAACCCATTACCAGCAGCGCAACATGAGACAGACAGGGAACCCATTACCAGCAGCGCAACATGAGACAGGCAGGGAACCCATTACCAGCAGAGTAACATGAGACAGACAGGGAGCCCATTACCAGCAGCGCAACATCAGACAGACAGACAACCCATCACCAGCAGAGCAACATGAGACAGGCAGGGAACCCATTACCAGCAGAGCAACAAGAGACAGACAGGGAACCCATTACCAGCAGCGCAACATGAGACAGACAGGGAACCCATTACCAGCAGAGCAACTTGAGACAGACAGGGAACCCATTACCAGCAGAGCAACATGAGACAGACAGGGAACCCATTACCAGCAGCGCAACATGAGACAGGCAGGGAACCCATTACTAGCAGAGCAACATGAGACAGGCAGGGAACCCATTACCAGCAGAGCAACATGAGACAGACAGGGAACCCATTACTAGCAGAGCAACATGAGACAGGCAGGGAACCCATTACCAGCAGAGCAACATGAGACAGACAGGGAGCCCATTACCAGCAGAGCAACATGAGACAGACAGGGAACCCATTACCAGCAGAGCAACATGAGACAGACAGGGAACCCATTACCAGCAGAGCAACATGAGACAGACAGGGAACCCATTACCAGCAGCGCAACATGAGACAGACAGGGACAGACAGGGAACCCATTACCAGCAGCGCAACATGAGACAGACAGGGAACCCATTACCAGCAGCACAACATGAGACAGACAGAAAGCCCATTACCAGCAGCGCAACATGAGACAGACAGGGAACCCATTACCAGCAGCGCAACATGAGACAGACAGGGAACCCCTTACCAGCAGCGCAACATGAGACAGACAGGGAACCCATTACCAGCAGAGCAACATGAGACAGACAGGGAACCCATTACCAGCAGCGCAACATGAGACAGACAGGGAACCCATTACCAGCAGAGCAACATGAGACAGGCAGGGAACCCATTACCAGCAGAGCAACATGAGACAGACAGGGAACCCATTACTAGCAGAGCAACATGAGACAGGCAGGGAACCCATTACCAGCAGAGCAACATGAGACAGACAGGGAGCCCATTACCAGCAGAGCAACATGAGACAGACAGGGAACCCATTACCAGCAGAGCAACATGAGACAGACAGGGAACCCATTACCAGCAGAGCAACATGAGACAGACAGGGAACCCATTACCAGCAGCGCAACATGAGACAGACAGGGACAGACAGGGAACCCATTACCAGCAGCGCAACATGAGACAGACAGGGAACCCATTATCAGCAGCACAACATGAGACAGACAGAAAGCCCATTACCAGCAGCGCAACATGAGACAGACAGGGAACCCATTACCAGCAGCGCAACATGAGACAGACGGTGAACCCATTACCAGCAGCGCAACATGAGACAGACAGGGAACCCATTACCAGCAGAGCAACATGAGACAGACAGGGAACCCATTACCAGCAGCGCAACATGAGACAGACAGGGAACCCATTACCAGCAGAGCAACATGAGACAGACAGGGAACCCATTACCAGCAGAGCAACACGAGACAGACAGGGAACCCATTACCAGCAGCGCAACATGAGACAGACAGGGAACCCATTACCAGCAGCGCAACATGAGACAGACAGGGAACCCATTACCAGCAGCACAACATGAGACAGACAGGGAACCCATTACCAGCACCGCAGCATGAGACAGACAGGGAACCCATTACCAGCAGCGCAACATGAGACAGACATGGAACCCATTACCAGCAGCGCAACATGAGACAGACAGGGGCAGACAGGGAACCCATTACCAGCAGCTCAACATGAGACAGACAGGGAACCCATTACCAGCAGCGCAACATGAGACAGACAGGGAACCCATTACCAGCAGAGCAACATGAGACAGACAGGGAGCCCATTACCAGCAGCGCAACATCAGAGAGACAGACAACCCATTACCAGCAGAGCAACATGAGACAGACAGGGACAGACAGGGAACCCATTACCAGCAGCGCAACATGAGACAGACAGGGAACCCATTACCAGCAGAGCAACATGAGACAGACAGGGAACCCATTACCAGCAGCACAACATCAGACAGACAGGGAACCCATTACCAGCAGCGCAACAAGAGACAGACAGGGAACCCATTACCAGCAGCGCAACATGAGACAGACAGGGAACCCATTACCAGCAGAGCAACATGAGACAGACAGGGAACCCATTACCAGCAGAGCAACATGAGACAGACAGGGAACCCATTACCAGCAGAGCAACATGAGACAGACAGGGAACCCATTACCAGCAGAGCAACATGAGACAGACGGGGAACCCATTACCAGCAGAGCAACATGAGACAGACAGGGAACCCATTACCAGCAGAGCAACATGAGACAGACGGGGAACCCATTACCAGCAGAGCAACATGAGACAGACAGGGAACCCATCACTGGAAGCTCCGTGTAAACATAGATCTGAGTGACGCTGCAGGAATGCGCCACAGCAGACGCTCAATCTCCAACAAGATATCCCCTCCCCAGTTCTTTTAATACTTGATTTTTAATAAAATATTGCCCAAGGCATCAGATGCGTGCCATGTTTCCCACAACGTACACCAAACCAAACATAACAACCTTTAGACGAGAAGCAGAGAGTAGCCTGTCCACGTGTTGACAAAGTGCACACATACGTCTCCCTGCTACAATTATGTTAATAAACAACTAGACCATTGTTGCCTCTGGCCAAGAAATAGCGCAGAGAATAAAAGCAGAAAAATAACCGCAGAGATGAACCCTGGTGATTCTAGAGATACGTAGTTACTTAGACTCCATTATAACTATGAACCAAAAAGGAAGCACCACGGAGATGAGTCCATCTTTACACGCCAGGCCGAGGCAGCAGTGACAGCATGCGGCCCCCTCTGACTTCACAAAACTGACAGGCACGAGAAACTACACCCACCCTCCCTTCAAGCAAACGCACACAAGAAAAAGAAAATGAAGCTGTAGCAGACAACATTTATTTGATGTAAAAGTGGGACAGTAAATCTTACTTTGATAAAAATTAAAATAAAACGCAATCACTATATTTGTATTATAATTTACATAGTTCTGGGTCTTGCTGATGGGTGCTCCTACAACAGAAATAGAAAATGTAACAAAAAATTAGAATACGGATAAGCGCCGCCAATAACCCTGATGGGTTATTACCAATAGTCCTCTCTACGTTCCCTTGCCCCCTCCCCCATCAAGCCCCTACATGTTGAAACAAGCACCCCAGGCCCTTTGAAGATATTTAAACTATGGCTCCAGTTTGATATTTAACACATTTTAACAACCATCTGATCTCGGTCGTTGATTGTGCTGCTGACATCAGCATCTGATAAAAACAGAGCCTGCCAAGGGATCAGAGCATTTCCTCTAGCAGTGAGCACCAGTAACATTACCCAATGACATATTCATATTTTTTGGAGACATGAGGAGATTAATCGGCAGCTCTGTTAAAGACAAGGAAAGTCCTGAGCTGCCAAGTAACCTCCCGTGTACCAAAAATATGAAACTGAAATGTGTAATGTAGCTGGTGCTTTTGCAAAGCACTCCGGAATGAAACAAAAAGCCTGAGAGAGAGCTGCTGTGAATGCGTGGCTTGAGGAGAACAAAGAGCGACTCCAGCAGGGATCCCCAGAGCGAGAGGACGTGGCTCAGCAGTCAGAGCTGCAGACTTCGGAGCTGGGGATTCGTGGTTGAGCCTCAGCAGTCGTTTCAATATCCTGTGAATGATCCTGGAAATGTTCTTAGCCCTAAAGTGCACTAAAAAACCAACTAAAAAGCATTGATCGATATCGGAGGGGGTGGTGGGGGCCCACACAAGCACTATTGTGGAAGGGGTTGGGGGTGGAGAGCACAGGAATATTAAGTGCACAGACGAATGACAAGTGAGCAGAGGCAGGCAGGAATTTTTTTTTTTTTTAAACCAATCCCACCTTAGAAGGAAGCCAAAACCAAGCTATCCTACCAAAACAAAGCCCAACTGACTGCGAACTTCTAAAAGTGCCACAAATTAAATAAACCTAAATGAAATTCAAGCAACGGAGCAGGAAGCACGGCAGGGGAGGCAGCAGTAATGTAAATGTGGCATTGAGAGGGCATAGGACTGACACATATATTTAAATATAAGCAGGTAGGGAGCTGAAGTTCAACACAGACAAACAATAACAGAGCAGGAATCCAGGCAAGAAAATAGTCCCTCAAGAAAAGATAAAGAACCATAGTGGAATGAGACCGTACTATGTCCCAGCTCTGCGAGAGGAACAGAAAAGAGAAAGGAGGGACAAAGAGGCAGGACTGACCACTAGCAAGCAGGGATTTTTGAAGGACGCTGACAGACAAATGAAAAGGAATGTCAAGGAAGGGGTCGGACTTTATGTCCACAGAACGTAGAGTAGAAGTAGGATAAACAGCATATTAATCCAAGTACTTCTTAGGCAATAGTTACAGGAGTAGAAGTAGGATAAACAGCATATTAATCGAAGTACTTCTTAGGCAATAGTTACAGGAGTAGAAGTAGGATAAACAGCATATTAATCCAGGTACTTCTTAGGCAATAGTTACAGGAGTAGAAGTAGGATAAACAGCATATTAATCGAAGTACTTCTTAGCCAATAGTTACAGGAGTAGAAGTAGGATAAACAGCATATTAATCCAAGTACTTCTTAGGCAATAGTTACAGGAGTAGAAGTAGGATAAACAGCATATTCATCCAAGTACTTCTTAGGCAATAGTTACAGGAGTAGAAGTAGGATAAACAGCATATTAATCCAAGTAAGTATGTACAGGATATTAAGCCCCACCGGGAGCAGCTGCCCTGCTTCTCAGCCTCAGATATAACTGACATTAGAAACAAACATACACAAAAGGAACTCTAGGTGACATCATAGATACAGGCTGAACAGCTTAGAACAAACACTAAAGAAGGACAGAGAGGGAGGTAAAAGCAGGATGCAACAGCCTACTTAAAGAAAACAAACTCAAAATAAACTTGACTTCACTAAAAAGGTCACAAAGTGATGCCAAACCAGCAGACTCGACTACAGCAACGCAATTTACGTCGGAATACACAAAACCTCCCCCGCAAGCTTCAAAACATCCAGAACTCCGCCGCAAGACTGGTCCTCAATCTGCCAAGACACGGCCACATCTCCCAGCACCTGCGAACACTCCACTGGCTCCCCGTCGAGGATAGAGTCACCTTCAAGATGCTCACCCACGCACACAAGTTCCTCCATGACACCGGACCAGCATACCTGAACAGCCGACTCAAATTCCACGCACCCCAAAGGACCCTACGATCAGCCCAACTCTCCTACGCCGTGGTCCCCCATGCCAGAAAGACCAGATCGGGAGGCCGCTCCTCCTTCCTCGTGGCCAGAGCCTGGAACGCCCTTCCGCTGCACCTCAGATAGAAAACATCGCTTCGAATCTTCGCAAGAAACCTCAAAACCGGACTTTTCAACAGACCCCCTCCTTGATGGACTGGAACCGGCAGCCTCCCTCCCCCCTCCACCCCCCACGCCTTGAGACCCTTACAGGTGATTGATTGATGCCTCCAATATTAAAACAGGGGCTCATCACCGTGCCATGGACAATTGACAGAATATGGCAATCAGATCATCTCACACCCAAGCATAGAGACAGGTGGTGGACAATGGAGTGTGTACACAACCAGCCAGGAGATGGACAACCATACAACGACACAAACAGCAGAGAATGCATGCAAGCCCCGACAAGAACACACCCCTGGTCCTCACAGCCAACCTACTGCCACGATCAATGTACACTACTCAGGCAATAAATAGCTTGGATGCGGGGAACGCCATTAAAAAAGGCGGACATCAAAATATGTGTTCTGAGTGGGAGTAGGGTACACCCAATATGTACTCCGAGTGGGAGTGGGGTACATCCAATATGTGCTCCGAGTGGGAGTAGGGTACACTGATATGTGCTCCGAGTGGGAGTAGGGTACATCCAATATGTACTCCGAGTGGGAGTAGGGTACATCCAATATGTACTCCGAGTGGGAGTAGGGTACATCCAATATGTGCTCCGAGTGGGAATAGGGTACACCAATATGTGCTCCGAGTAGGAGTAGGGTACATCCAATATGTGCTCCGAGTGGGAGTAGGGTACATCCAATATGTGCTCCGAGTGGGAATAGGGTACATCCAATATGTGCTCCGAGTGAGAGTAGTATAAGGGTAAAACAATATCCCAAAAGGTATGAATGGAAAGGCAATTTATATTGCATGCACAATGCATTACATAGGTCAGAAAAAGGATACACTTATTCACAAAAATTTAAAGTCAAAAAATTTATTTTTTGTATCTCGATATTTAAGTCATGAAAGGACAAATTCATATAACAGGAGTTATATACAGCACACAGTTCAAAAATTCAATTGACAACCAATAAGACTTGGTGCTCAGTATTTACAAGTGATGTGTGGCAACACAAGTGAAAAAGTGAACAGCGATAAACGGCGCAGGGTGAGCAAGGTGAAATATGTACAGTGACTAGCTCAACATGTGACAAGGAATCAGTGACTTTATGTTGCACAATTCGCAATTTAATTGGAGTCACAACGGGGTGCGCCTATAGTTTGTGCTGTGGCGTTGACGGCGTTTCGGTCCTTAACCAATGTGGACCATCTTCAGGACTAGGTTGTCTCGTTTGAGGTGCTGTGGGCGGGTGAATAATCAGCCCTGATCCGAAGGATCCGGCGGGAGTCGTCTTTTCATCTAGAAACTGAGTCTTCTAGACGGATGGATGAAGCGTCACTTCGTGATCGCGGTAATTTTTAGTTATATTGAAGGCCAGGGACCTGGAACAATACAGGAGCTGGTCAAGTAATGAATACGGGTCGGTGTACGAGCCAGGGGTCAGGAAGCCTGCGGTCGGCGTGTGAATCGCTCGAGTAGGGAGTAGGGTACATCCAATATGTACTCCGAGTGGGAGTAGGGTACATCCAATATGTGCTCCGAGTGGGAGTAGGGTACATCCAATATGTACTTTGAGTGGGAGTAGGGTACACCAATATGTACTCCGAGTGGGAGTAGGGTACATCCAATATGTGCTCCGAGTGGGAGTAGGGTACATCCAATATGTGCTCCGAGTGGGAGTAGGGTACATCCAATATGTGCTCTGAGTGGGAGTAGGGTACATCCAATATGTACTTTGAGTGGGAGTAGGGTACACCAATATGTGCTCCGAGTGGGAGTAGGGTACATCCAATATGTACTTTGAGTGGGAGTAGGGTACACCAATCTGTACTTTGAGTAGGAGTAGGGTACACAGATATGTGCTCCGAGTGGGTGTAAGGTACGCCAATATGTGCTCCGCGTGGGAGTAGGGTACACCAATATGTGCTCCGAGTGGGAGTAGGGTACATTCAATATGTGCTCCGAGTGGGAATAGGGTACATCCAATATGTGCTCCGAGTGGGAGTAGTATAAGGGTAAAACAATATCCCAAAAGATATGAACGGAAAGGCAATTTATATTGCATGCACAATGCATTACATAGGTCAGAAAAAGGAGACACTTATTCACAAAAATTTAAAGTCAAAAAATTAATTTTTAGTATCTTGGTATTTAAGTCATGAAAGGACAAATTCATATAACAGGAGTTATGTACAGCACACAGTTCAAAAATTCAATTGACAACCAATAAGACTTGGTGCTCAGTATTTACAAGTGATGTGTGGCAACACAAGTGAAAAAGTGAACAGCGATAAACGGCGCAGGGTGAGCTAGGTGGAATATGTACAGTGACTAGCTCAACATGTGTAAAAGGGTGACACTACCAACCAGAATATAAGATCCTTAAGTATAGCCCGGCGGTGTCGCCTCTTGAACCCACAAGGAAGTTAAACTACTGAAGAGGCAGGCGCTGGAGACTGGAAGGCAGGAAACAAGGTTTTTATTCTCTCCGGAGGAGAACACAGCAAAACAGACAGCAGGTATCGTTCTGAGGTGCTCTACTCGCATCTCTGAGGCCTGGCCTCTTATACACAAGTTAATCACTTTATTGCATGAAACACATTCTCGTTAATACTTTGATGTACGAAAAGGCATCCCCGGAATCTCCCCTTCAGGTCCGTTCCCACACATAGTTACAGTTGAAGTCCCCACCCCGGTCACAACAGGTGGTGATCATCGCGCAGTTGGATATTCCGCCGATTCACGGAATGTGTGGGGTTCGATCGGATCTCATGGGGTGGGGGCTTTGATCAACTCGGGGGTCCTTTGATGAGGGAAGCTTCCTACTGTACTGGGGGTAATAAACAGTATCCGCAGAGCCAGATGGCGGCCTGGGAACGGGGAAGACAGACGGGCACACAGGAAAAGGGGGTTTGCATCAAAAGGACCTGGGACCATGTAAGAAATGAAGGGGGGGGTGTCGTGCTGGGAACAGGATGGGATTCCGAGGCCGGGCTGCGCTGGAGAGGGGTTTATGACCCGAGACATGTGAGGGCGAGGGGGTTGTCAGCATGCGGGGGGTGCCCGTGAGGCTAGGAGAGGGAGAGAGACGCGCTGGTTATCAGGAAAGGGCAGGGAAGCCATGGTGTTCAAAATGGCGGCTGTTTACGCACACGAAAAGGGTTCGAGAAGAGCAAGAGGGCGCCGATAATGTTGACGGTTTCAGCCTAACTTTCAACAGTCCTCCCTTTTCAACATATCTAGCCAACTTGCTTACTCAATGTCAATTTTCATCAAATTCCTAACCTCGGTATCGTATAATGCTCTCATGTGTTCGTTTCCAAAGTCCACAGTTTTGGGGAAAATACAACTTGCACATAAAGAACACAAAGGTGGCAGACATTGAATTCCTAAGCATAGACCACATATTACGACTACAGGAATCAGGATAATGGCGAGCAGTCTCCAGCCCCAGTTCTTAACGGAGTCCCAGAACCAACCACCAAGCGACCATTCTTCTTGTTCTTGGTGGACTTCCGAAGAGAGTCTGTGAAGATGTTCAATGGCTTTGTACACTGATGGTGAGTTGTCCGGTATATATGTACAGCAGCTGGACCCAATAATGCGGCATGCTCCTCCACGGTCCGCCAGAACCACATCTAGAACAAGGCGGTTCTGGAGAGCCACCAGACGGACCGCTTGGAGCTCGGCAGTGTTGTTAGCAAAGATACCAGCTGTGATGTTCATAGTTGTCTCAACTGCCTGAGTCAGGTGTCGGATGGCACGGCTGTTTGCCATCGGGCCCCAGAGGGGGACGAGTCCTTTCATAGCATCGAGGAACTGTGCTCCTGTTGAGTCGGCTTGTTCAATGTCTTTGGCTCGTTTTTGTCTATGGTGATTCGCTGGGGCCACATAAGTCGGAGGAAGGATGAAGGAGATGAAACAAGTGCCCCCCCAGCCTTTGGGGAGCCAGGTGTAGGCCTTGGTGCCGCAGACGAAATACATGTTTGGTGATGACACAAAGGAAGGTGGATCCGTGGAATCCAAAGTTCTGGTAAAGCGGCAGGCGCTGCGACCCACCAGCTGTGTCCCAAGTCCTTCTACGCACATGTGGCCTGTGACGTTGATGACCGACAAGGCCACAGTCAGAGTGGCCGCCGTTCGTTTCCGCAGATAGGAGAAGGTGGGTCTGGTCGGATTGTTGAACACCTGCATTTCGATCCGTTCTTTAGCCGGGATGTCCATTTGGATTGAATCGTTGGAGGTCTGCGGGCAGAAGTGTATCTTCGTTTTGTTTCGTCGGACCCCGTGGGAGAAATGCGTTATGGTTCTGCCTGAGGTGGCATTGTCCTTATAGCTTTCTTGCAGGAGGATCAGCCAAGCAAGGCAGGAGCCGTGAACGGAGAAGGGTGAAGGGATGAATGGTATTGAATGTCCAGTGGCATGGGGCAGCAACCCACAGATCCAGCAGTTGGTGGCATTGGTGGCAAGATTGTGTTGGTGAAGCAGCTGCACGAAAGAGTTATTCCAAAATTCCTTTCGCCTCTCTCTTAGTTGAGGAGAGAGCGAAATTAGATAATGTTCCTTCATGGTGGTAGGCTGAGCAGTGGTTAGGAATGTTTCGCGAGCAGGTGCATGCTCTTCCATAATCCAGAGCGTGGTCATGAGGAGAAAGCAGAAGAGGATTACGATGAAGAGTGCAATTGTCTTTGAGCTATGGAGTCTGTCTGTTCTCGGATTTCTGTAGTGGGTATTTCCTGTTGTCTCCGTCGGCTTCTTATTTGGCGCTTCCATCATCTTCTTATCTGGCGCTTCCATCATCTTCGTTTTCAAGGTGCTCGGTAGTGGGCAGGACCACAGACTTAGTTTAGCTTCTCTCCAGGTGACCCTTGGTAGTTTCGGTCACCGTTCTGAGATCCTTTAACCTAGTCCGTGGCCTACTTAGCCGAAGCTCCCTCCTTTCGACGCAGGAAATACCCTTCTCGAGATGGTACAGTGGGATCAGGATGTTTTGAAAGTTCAAGTGTCTCTGTGTCAGGATAGCAGTTCAACGATGGTCGGTCCTTGTTCAGGAGCTCTTCTTGGGTATTGACGTTGTCTGTCGTGGCCAGGGCTGAGGAGACCCTTTTGCAGTGATGGGCGTGCAGCCAGTGCTTCTTCCCCTCCACTCGAAGTGCGGTCCGAGTGGTGATCAGCACTTGCCAGGGGCCCGTCCACCGGGGTTCCAAACTCTTTGACCGCTGAAAATTCCGGATCAGCACGAAGTCCCCCGGTTGGATGGCGTGACCCGGACCCCTGGAAGCATCGGGGATGGCCTGCTGCACCTGCTGATGAATGACAGACAGAGTTTCAGTCAATTTATACAGATAATCAGACATTAGGACGTCCGGAACGTCATGAATGGAAGTCGGTTTCGGGGCAGACCAGACGCTCATGGGTCGACCGAAGACAACTTCATAAGGAGTTAAGTGATGTCGGGTGGGGGTAGAGCGCATCGATAGCAATGCCAGTGGGAGGGCGTCTGGCCATTTCAGACCCGTGGTAGCCACTATTTTGGCCAGTTTAAGCTTTAGTGTGGCATTGTGTCGTTCGACAAGCCCAGCAGATTGGGGGTGGAAGACTGCGTGGAATTTCTGTTTAATACCCAACCCAATTAGGATGAGCTGGATAACTTTGGCTATGAAGTGGGGGCCATTATCACTCCATAAAATACGACAGAGGCCATAACGGGGAAAAAACTCCTTTAACAGAACCTTTGCAGTGGCCATAGCGGAGTTGTCACGGGTTGGATATGCTTCTACCCACTTGCTAAATGCGCACACCACAACAAGTACATATTTCAGGCCTTGGCATCTGTCTAGCTGGATGTAGTCCATCTGCAGGACTTCAAATGGGTGGTTTGGGACCCCAAATCCCCCCCGGGGTACTACAGTTCCTTTCCCGGGGTTGTGTTGCAAGCATATTAAGCATTGTTGGACCAGGCGTTTGGCGGAATCTGGGATCTTATCATTGTGCCAAACCCTGGAGACAAGTTCGATCATGGGGGCTGATCCTATGTGGGCAGGGGAGTGTGCCATGGTCAGTATGGGAATCAGGTATGAATCAGGTAGCAACCATTTGTTTGTGTCTTTTGTCCGCCAGCAGCCTTCATCGTCTTTTAATCCCACCCGTGTCCATTCAGTCAACTCGTGTTGTGTGCTAGCCGTTTGAATGTCCCTGATAGTGTCTCCAGCGTCAGTCCATTTTTCCGCTTGTGACCTGGTCACGTACATATGTGTCGTCGTCCTATTTTCAGCTGCCGTTCGGGCAGTGATGTCGGCTAGTGCATTTCCCTGTCCAATAATGTCTGTCACCTTCTTGTGTGCCTGACATTTGATGACGGCAAGCTTGTTGGGGAGAAGGACAGCTTCGATTAAGGCGGAGACTAGATCCCCGTGCAAAATGGGTGTGCCGTGCGAGGTCAGGAATCCCCTTTCCCTCCAAAGGAGCCCAAAATGGTGAACCACCCCGAAGGCATACTGGCTGTCGGTGTAAATGTTCGCTGTGGTTCCTGTTGCCAGGATGCAGGCTCGTGTCAAAGCAATCAGTTCCGCTGCCTGGGCAGATCGCTGGGTGATGCGGGCTGTTTCTACTACGGTTCGAGCCGTGGTGACTGCATAGGCAGCGGAAGTGGTACCGTCGGAGAGTTTGATGCAAGAACCGTCCACCCACAGCTCCCCGTCGGGGTCAGGGAAAGCCGTGTCTCTGAGATCAACCCTACTCCTGGTTTGTTCGTCCGTAAGAGTCACGCAGTCATGCACAGGGTGCACATTGGGATCGTTCTCTGGCAAGGGTAACAGAGTTGCCGGGTTCAGTGTGGTGCATCTTTTCAGGGTGATATGGGGGGCAAGCAAAGTCAGTTCGTATCCAGTCAGTCGTGCACTCGTCAGATGTTGCGTCTTGGTTTGGTTCAGGAGGGTGTCGACTGCATGGGGTACCCGTACCGTGAGGGAATTCGACAGTACAATCCCCTCACTCTGTCGGATAGAGATCGCGGCAGCAGCTACAGCTCGAAGGCAGGCAGGCAAGGCTCTGGCAACAGGGTCAAGAGTGGCAGAGAAGTAAGCGCACGGTCGTTGCCTAGGGCCGAGGGCCTGGGTCAGGACAGATAAAGCGCACCCCTCCCTTTCGTGAGTGTAAAGGGAGAAGGGCTTTTTGTAATCAGGGGTACCTAGGACGGGGGCTGAGCAAAGGGCATCTCGCAGTTCCGTGAAGGAAGTTTGACACTCAGGGGTCCAAGGGAGTGGGAAAGGGACGTCTTTGTTTAGCAGGGAAAGCAGTGGTTTTACAACGAGGCTGAAGTTTGGTAACCATTGTCGGCAGAAGGAGGTGAGGCCTAATAGGGAGCGAACCTGCTTCTGGGTCTTAGGGACAGGGGTATCTAGAATGGTTTGGATTCGATCAGGAGTGAGTTTTCTTCCATCTTTGGACAAAAGGTGACCTAGGTAAGTGACCTGGGGTAGGCAGAATTGCAACTTCTTCTTGGAGACCTTGTGGCCATTTTCCGCAAGGAAGTGCAAGAGTTGAATGGTGGCGGTAACCGCTAGAGGGGTGGTGTCGGCTGCCAAAAGGATGTCATCGACATATTGTACCAACACCACTCCGTCGGGTAACTGGACTTGGTCTAGTTGTCTTTTGAGGGCCTGGCTGTAGATGCTAGGGCTTTCCGTGTAGCCCTGGGGCGCTCGGCAAAACCTATATGAGCGGGCTTTTAGGGTAAAGCCGAAGAGATATCGGCTGTCTGGGTGGATGGGGATGGAAAAGAATGCGTTCTTGAGGTCGATGACGGTAAAGGTGGTGGCAGTAGAAGGAATCAAGTTCAGGATGGTGGTGATGTCTGAGACCACAGGGTACTGGGGTACCACCACTTTGTTGATCTCTCGGAGGTCGATGATAAAACGGTATGCTTTCTCATCTCCCTCTCCCTGCTTCTTGATAATGGGCAAGATAGGGCTGTTGCAAATGTTGCTAACCACTTCCTCTACCACTCCTGCGTCTATCAGTGACTGGATAATCATTACCAATGCCTTCTCGCCCTCTGGCGATATCCGATATTGTGGGAGTTTTGGGAGTGTTGCGTCTGGTCGGACAGTAATGTGCACTGGGTCAATTAACATCCGCCCTACGTCCGAATCCGCTTTGGCCCACAGATACGAGGCAGAGTGTCAAGCAGGGATGCGTCAGCGTCGGTGATGGAAAACATGTGTTGGGGAGAGCAATGTCTAAGCAGAACGGGGTTGTCGTAAAGAAACACTCGAACTCCATCTTGAGAACACCTGATCGTCGCTCGGAAGTGTTTCAGTAAGTCAAGTCCCATAATGGCGTCAGGGCTATTAGAGGAGAGCAAGAACGTGGTGTCGGTGGTGTTATTTTCTACGTCAAAGAGAATCGGGGCAGACAAAGGGTTGGTGGAGGGCGTTCCATCGAAACCTGTCGATGTTATGAGTGAGCCAGACAAGGGTGCCCTTGGAATCAGTCGTTTAGATAACGCACTACGTGTTGCGCCAGTGTCTACCAGAAATGGAGACTTGGTACCCAGGACCTTAGCAGTGACGTAAGGGCCCTGCTGGTCAACATAGAGCTCGACTGGATCCCTCCCTTGCCCTTGGCTGTCCTATGCGAAGTTGTGGGTGTCTTCATAGTCAGATTGTTGATATTGGTTCTGCCTGGGTCGATCGAACGTATTTGGTCTGCCTGATCTGTCGTTAGTCGCGTCATTTGGGGGCCCTCGCTGTGGTCCCTTATGTCTCGGTCCATTTGCTACGTCCCTGGGGTCTTTGTTTCTGATAATTTCCAGAAGAACTGGGCACTGGGATTTCCAATGGCCTGTCCCTTTGCAGAAAGCACACTGGTTCTCTCTAAGGTCTGTGCGTCCACTGTAGGAAGTCAGAGTGCGGTCCTGGGGAAATGTGGTCTTAGGGGCGTTCGTCTGGTAGTTTCCCCGATATTGGTCTCGTCCTATAGTCACCCCTTGTAGTTTGGCAATCATCACCCTCTCTTTTAAGTCCTTCTTCTTTTTCTCTGTTGCCCTATCGTTTTCATTTTTCTGATGTTCATAATATTGGGCCATTTGGAGAATCGCTGTAGGTTTGGAGGCTGCCCAACTACTCTCACTGGCCTGTAGTTTCTGGGAGATCTCCGATGACAGGCCCTTAACATAATTCTGGACAAACAGATGGTGTCCGGTTGCAGTGGTCATGTCCTGGCCGCTGTAATCGGAGAACACCGTTTCAAACCGGGAGAAGTATTCCGATACATCCTCCTGGGGTTTCTGGCGACAGGCTGTTACTATCGACCAGTCCACTTTCTTTTCTGGGATCAGGGTTTTTAATTTCTCTACGATTTTATCTGGAAGGTCTAGAATGGATTTCAAAGGCTTTTGTCCTGGTCCCCGTTGTTTATCCAGGTCATTGAGTTGTGACCAGGTTTGTCCAAACAGCTCAAGGTGGTCGACTTTCCGGATTTGCTTCCACACATCATCTGGTAGACATAACCCGAAGAACAAGTCGATGTCAGCCAGGGTCATAATCGTTGAGCCCAGGGCTGTACCCAATTCAGTATAAAAGGCAGTGGGGTTTTTACGTAGGTCGGGTAGAGATTTCCGGAATGTCAGAATCTCTTGCCGGTCCCATGGCTGGTAGACCCAGTTGTACACTACCCTTCCCTTCGCATCTTGGTTGTTTGCATCATCGTGAGTCCCTGTACCTCGGGGAGGAACCCAGTAGGGGGCAGCCTCTCGTATCGGCATCATGGTGTTAGATTGCTCGGTTGGTGGTTCGGTCACTACGGAGGTCGCGGATTTAGTTCCCGGCTCTCGTTCAGTGAGGTGGCGGAAAACCTCAAGCGTACGCGTAAGGAGGTCCGACACATCACACTCGCCCTCATCCCCGATATCGACCTTCCGGTACAGAGTCGTTAGGCTCCCGGGACCGTTGTCTCGATATCGGTCCTCGTATGCATTCAAGACATGATAACACAGTCGTACGGTAAAATGTCGTCTGTGACTCCCTGTATACGAGCTGAACATATCCGTAATGTACTCTTCATCTTCCTTCCTTTCTACCAGTGTCCTTGCTATTTTGTCGATCCCTGCTCGCTCATCTTTGCTCAGTCTGCTTGTTCTTGCAGGGCCAGCCCCTCGAGTCTCATGGTCATCTAACGTTGTTGTTGATGCAGTATTTAATACAAGGGGTTCGGCTGGCACAGAGGCCATTGGGGCCGAAGCTGTGGCGGTACTTTCGTTTGTACCTGGGGGTGGCGCGTGCTGCGCTAAGGGTTGGGAAGGGGCATATGGAGGGGGCATGTAGATGATAGGGGGACCTAACAGCAGGTCATCGCTGGCTCGTTGTTTCGAGGGTAAATCAGGGTAGAGCATGGAGGGAGTTCTAACCGGACACTGGCTCGGTGTTTCCATTTCTAGTTTCTGTTTAGCTTTCTCTCTTTCCTTTATCTCTTTTTCTAGTTTCTGGGCAGCTAGGTGGGCTGCCTTTCGCAGCTCTTTTTCCAACCTACTCTCAGTTTTCTTTTCACGTTGTTCAGTTTCTTTGCGCCACATGCCGAAACTGTCAAGCATAGTGGGTGTTGTCTTGTTTTTACCAAGGGCTGTTTCTAGCGTTTTTATTTTATCATTATCGAAGGATCCTATCAGGGGCCACTGACTTTCTTGACCCTTTTTCGTATATTTATGCCATAGTTTACTATAGGCTATAGCGGTCAATCCATGCTTCATGAACATGTCCTTATTAGGGGTGCCTTCCAGTGGGGCTGGATGGTCCATCTCTAATAAGCGCTCCGGGCTAAACAGGCTACTAATCAGTGGGGAGAAGACAGACATGACGGCTCGTAACGAGGGACTAAAAAGTCAGCACTGTCTATCTTATCACTAGGTGCAAAGACTGGACAGAATATTTCTATTCTACGTTGTTTGCAGGCAGTGAATACCTCATGGATCAAAAATAACAAAAGACCAATAAATATTCAATGGGGAGAATGAGTAGGTCCGCAAAGATCTGTGTTACCTACCCTTTTCACTATCTGCAAAAAGGGTGGTCTCTTCCCTGTTTGCAGACAGAGAATCTCCAGAAAACAATAGTTTTGCGAACAACAGTTCAGTTTCAAGTAATTATTGAGTGGGGGAGAAAAAAATAGGCACGACTGCTGCCCTACCTATCCTCCACTGTTTGCAAAGAGAGAGCCCGTTGTTTCTCCGTTTGCAGACAGCGAATCTCCAAATAAATAAAAAGAGCAATACTAGTATTTTTTTAAACAATCAAGCAATCAAGCAATCATTTCGCAACTTGTCGTGTTTACACGACCTTACCCGGACCGCATGGACAGTTTCTTGTCTTCCGAATCCAGCGCCCGATCGTCCTCTCTTCTCCGTTATCCTCGCGGCACTCCTGATGGTTCCCAGTCAGGACCGTAGATCACTCGAGAGAGGTCTGTTCGGAACCAGTGAAGTTCGGATGATCGGCTGTCAGACGAGGGTCTATCGGACAGACGCGTTCCCGATCGTTGCAGTCGTTCACTCTGTCGTCAGGACCTCTCCCACTGGATCCACGAGTCGCTGATGGGCCCCACGTTGGGCGCCAATTGTAAAAGGGTGACACTACCAACCAGAATATAAGATCCTTAAGTATTGCCCGGCGGTGTCGCCTCTTGAACCCACAAGGAAGTTAAACTACTGAAGAGGCAGGCGCTGGAGACTGGAAGGCAGGAAACAAGGTTTTTATTCTCTCCGGAGGAGAACACAGCAAAACAGACAGCAGGTATCGTTCTGAGGTGCTCTACTCGCATCTCTGAGGCCTGGCCTCTTATACACAAGTTAATCACTTTATTGCATGAAACACATTCTCGTTAATACTTTGATGTACGAAAAGGCATCCCCGGAATCTCCCCTTCAGGTCCGTTCCCACACATAGTTACAGTTGAAGTCCCCACCCCGGTCACAACAGGTGGTGATCATCGCGCAGTTGAATATTCCGCCGATTCACGGAATGTGTGGGGTTCGATCGGATCTCATGGGGTGGGGGCTTTGATCAACTCGGGGGTCCTTTGATGAGGGAAGCTTCCTACTGTACTGGGGGTAATAAACAGTATCCGCAGAGCCAGATGGCGGCCTGGGAACGGGGAAGACAGACGGGCACACAGGAAAAGGGGGTTTGCATCAAAAGGACCTGGGACCATGTAAGAAATGAAGGGGGGGGTGTCGTGCTGGGAACAGGATGGGATTCCGAGGCCGGGCTGCGCTGGAGAGGGGTTTATGACCCGAGACATGTGAGGGCGAGGGGGTTGTCAGCATGCGGGGGGTGCCCGTGAGGCTAGGAGAGGGAGAGAGACGCGCTGGTTATCAGGAAAGGGCAGGGAAGCCATGGTGTTCAAAATGGCGGCTGTTTACGCGCACGAAAAGGGTTCGAGAAGAGCAAGAGGGCGCCGATAATGTTGACGGTTTCAGCCTAACTTTCAACACATGGAATCAGTGACTTTATGTTGCACAATTCGCAATTTAATTGGAGTCACAACGGGGTGCGCCTATAGTTTGCCCTGTGGAGTCGACGGCGTTTCGGTCCTTAACCAATGTGGACCATCTTCAGGACTAGGTTGTCTCGTTTGTGGTGCTGTGGGCGGGTGAATAATCAGCCCTGATCCGAAGGATCCGGCGGGAGTCGTCTTTTCATCTAGAAACTGAGTCTTCTAGACGGATGGATGAAGCGTCACTTCGTGATCGCGGTAATTTTTAGTTATATTGAAGGCCAGGGACCTGGAACAATACAGGATCTGGTCAAGTAATGAATACGGGTCGGCGTACCAGCCAGGGGTCAGGAAGCCTGCGGTCGGCGTGTGAATCGCTCGAGTGGGAGTAGGGTACATCCAATATGTGCTCCGAGTGGGAGTAGGGTACATCCAATATGTGCTCCGAGTGGGAATAGGGTACATCCAATATGTGCTCCGAGTGGGAGTAGGGTACATCCAATAAGCACTTTGAGTGGGAGTAGGGTACACGAATATGTACTTTAAGTGGGAATAGGGTACACCAATATGTGCTCCGAGTGGGAGTAGGGTACATCCAATATGTACTTTGAGTGGGAGTAGGGTACACCAATATGTACTCCGAGTGGGAGTAGGGTACATCCAATATGTACTCCGAGTGGGAGTAGGGTACATCCAATATGTGCTCTGAGTGGGAGTAGGGTACACCAATATGTACTTTGAGTAGGAGTAGGGTACATCCAATATGTGCTCCGAGTGGGAATAGGGTACATCCAATATGTGCTCCGAGTGGGAGTAGGGTACATCCAATATGTGCTCCGAGTGGGAGTAGGGTACATCCAATATGTGCTCCGAGTGGTAGTAGGGTACATCCAATATGTACTTTGAGTGGGAGTTGGGTACACCAATATGTGCTCCGAGTGGGAGTAGGGTACATCCAATATGTACTTTGAGTGGGAGTAGGGTACACCAATATGTACTTTGAGTGGGAATAGGTTACACCAATATGTGCTCCGAGTGGGAGTAGGGTACATCCAATATGTACTTTGAGTGGGAGTAGGGTACACAGATATGTGCTCCGCGTGGGAGTAAGGTACGCCAATATGTGCTCCGCGTGGGAGTAGGGTACACCAATATGTGCTCCGTGTGGGAGATGGGTACACCAATATTATTATTATTATTATTATTATTCTGAGTTTTGTATAGCGCCTGGTTACCTATAGGCATCCCAGCGCTTACCAGAACATAACACTACTAAAGAATGAAGGGATTAAACAGAAAACAGAAAAGTTTTTAAAAGTTTTCGAAACCGAAGCAGGCTAGCTTCCGAGCGCAGTTGTAGGGGCAACGAGTTCCACAAAGAGGCCACATTTATTGAAAACCTTCTGCCACCCGTTCTTGCCTTCTTCACCCTGCCAACCTGAAGGAGATGTTGATCGTCAGAGCGAAGAGAGCGAGGGGCCTTGTAGGGCTGGACCATCTCCCCCAGAATAGGTGGACCTACCCCGTGCAGGACTTTGTGAGCGATACAAAGTGACTTAAATTTCACCCTGTCTCTCACAGGGAGCCAGTGCAGTGCCCTCAACGCCGGGCGAGCAGATTGACGCCTAGGGAGACCCGTCAGAAGTCTAGCTGCCGCGTTCTGCACTTGCTGCAGTTTATTCAGGGTAGATTCGGGTGCACCCAGGAATAACGCATTGCTGAAGTCCAGCCGCGAGATGATAAGTCCCTGGATGAGAAGCCTTCGGGTGGTCACTGGGAGCAGAGGCAAAATCTTCTGGGCTGCGCGGAGCAGGCCAAAGCACACGCCAGCAGTCTTTTTGGCATGAGTTTTAAACGATAGGTCCTGCTCCAGCCATACCCCCAAGCTCTTGATCTCCCGTTTGGGGGGGGAACCGGTCCCAGACAGTCTGGCCAGCTGCTGGGTGACAAAGATGGAGAGGAGTTCCCCAGCAGCATCAGTTCCGTCTTGGAGCCATTTAACTTTAGGGCTGAGCTGCACATCCACGTGTAGATCTTCTCAAGACATGTGTGCAGCCGGTCGGGATGGTACGCTGACTGGGAAAGGCCTACCACCAGCTGAGTATCATCAGCATAACTGATGATTTTAATACCCAGCGGCAGTACCACACTCTCCAGGGGGGCCATGTAAACGTTGAATAAAGTAGGGCTCAATGAAGAGCCCTGTGGCACACCACACTGGAGAGGGGTTGAAGATGATTTTTCATGGCCTTCCCACACCTCAAATGAACGATCTTCCAAAAAGGAAGCGAACCATTTGAGGGCCAGACCCGTGACCCCCACCCCTGACAGCCGTTGGAGAAGCACCTGATGGTCCACGGTATCAAAAGCAGCGCTGAGGTCCAGGAGGATCACTGCCACTGATCCCCCCGCATCCAGCATGCTCCTAGCATTCTCCACGACCGCCAACAGGGCAGTGTCAGTCCCCTGACCGGGACGGAAACCCGTTTGGGAATCGCCCAGGAGGGAATTGGCTTCCAAGAAGTCCGAGAGGCGTCTGTTCGCCAGCTTCTCGGCCACCTTACTGATACCCGGCAGCAAGGAGATAGGCCGAAAGTTGGCGAGGTCAGCGGGATCAAGGTTAGGCTTTTTCAAAAGGGCCTTAACCACCGCTCCTTTCCAACTGGGGGGAACTACCCCATGGGCAAAGGACAGGTTTATCAGGTCCGTCACCGGGCCACCAATCACAGAGGACACCTGTTTGAGATATTTAATAGGTGCTGGGTCTTTCGGAGAGCCGCTCTTCATTGAGCCCAGAACCGCCAGAACTTCCTCCATAGTAACCGGGCCCAGGGAGGCCAACTCCACCGATTGCATCTTAGATTGAAAGCTGGAATTGTCCACCAAGGCGGGGACCTCACCTAGCCGGGGGAGGGAGGCCAGTATGTTATCAATTTTTCTTTTGAAAAACGAGGCCAGTTCCGTGCATTTTTTGCAAAGGTCCTCATGTAAAACCCGGGGTTCAGGGGCATTAAGTAGCTCCTTAATGACCCTGAATGACTCTTTGGAAGAGTTGGCCGCAGAGCCTATACGCTCTTCAAAGAATCTTGATTTTGCCACCCGTATAGCGGATTTATACCTACTCAGAGCCGTACGATATTCTTTGCGACTCGCCTCACTCCAATCTCTCCTCCAGGACCGCTCTAGCTTCTTGCACCCCTTCCTCAAGGTTCTCAAGTCCGACGAATACCAAGGTGCCGAACCCATTCTCTTCCCATTTGTAAGTTGTTTCTTTTTGGGAAGGAGGGTATCCAGAGAGTGCACGAGCCAGGAATGTAAATTCGCATCAGCGACTATCGGATTGGCTCCTTGAGGGGGCCGCGTGGCCTCCAGGTGTGCCGCCCAAGTGTCAACTGGGAGCCTCGACCAGGCTCTCTCAAGGGTATGAACCCTTGGGGCTACCACAGCTGGACTATCAAATTGCCAAGTCGCGGACACCAAAAAGTGGTCTGTCCAAGGCATGGCAAGAGCCGGAGATGGAACAAGATGGTCCAAGTTAGAGAGTATGGGATCGAGCAGATGGCCCTTCTCATGAGTCGCGCCCGAGTTGACCAGGTAGATTCCTGGTAGCAATATGTGCTCCGAGTGGGAGTAGGGTACATCCAATATGTACTCCGAGTAGGAGTACGTTACACAAATATGTGCTCCGAGTGGGAGTAGGGTACACAGATATGTGCTCCGAGTGGGAGTAAGGTACGCCAATATGTGCTCTGCGTGGGAGTAGGGTACACCAATATGTGCTCCGCGTGGGAGTAGGGTACATCCAATATGTGCTCCGAGTGGGAGTAGGGTACATCCAATATGTGCTCCGAGTGGGAATAGGGTACATCCAATATGTGCTCCGAGTGGGAGTAGTATAAGGGTAAAACAATATCCCAAAAGGTATGAATGGAAAGGCAATTTATATTGCATGCACAATGCATTACATGGGTCAGAAAAAGGAGACACTTATTCACAAAAATTTAAAGTCAAAAAATTAATTTTTTGTATCTTGATATTTAAGTCATGAAAGGACAAATTCATATAACAGGAGTTATGTACAGCACACAGTTCAAAAATTCAATTGACAACCAATAAGACTTGGTGCTCAGTATTTACAAGTGATGTGTTGCAACACAAGTGAAAAAGTGAACAGCGATAAACGGCGCAGGGTGAGCAAGGTGGAATATGTACAGTGACTAGCTCAACATGTGACAAGGAATCAGTGACTTTATGTTGCACAATTCGCAATTTAATTGGAGTCACAACGGGGTGCGCCTATAGTTTGCGCTGTGGAGTTGACGGCATTTCGGTCCTTAACCAATGTGGACCATCTTCAGGACTAGGTTGTCTCGTTTGTGGTGCTGTAGGCGGGTGAATAATCAGCAATGATCCGAAGGATCCGGCGGGAGTCGTCTTTTCATCAAGAAACTGAGTCTTCTAGACGGATGGATGAAGCGTCACTTCGTGATCGCGGTAATTTTTAGTTATATTGAAGGCCAGGGACCTGGAACAATACAGGAGCTGGTCAAGTAATGAATACGGGTCGGCGTACCAGCCAGGGGTCCGGAAGCCTGCGGTCGGCGTGTGAATCGCTCGAGTAGGGAGTAGGGTACATCCAATATGTACTCCGAGTGGGAGTAGAGTACATCCAATATGTGCTCCGAGTGGGAGTAGGGTACATCCAATATGTGCTCCGAGTGGGAATAGGGTACATCCAATATGTGCTCCGAGTGGGAATAGGGTACATCCAATATGTGCTCCGAGTGGGAGTAGGGTACACCAATATGTACTTTAAGTGGGAATAGGGTACACCAATATGTGCTCCGAGTGGGAGCAGGGTACATCCAATATGTACTTTGAGTGGGAGTAGGGTACACCAATATGTACTCCGAGTGGGAGTAGGGTACATCCAATATGTACTCCGAGTGGGAGTAGGGTACATCCAATATTTGCTCTGAGTGGGAGTAGGGTACACCAATATGTACTTTGAGTAGGAGTAGGGTACATCCAATATGTGCTCCGAGTGGGAATAGGGTACATCCAATATGTGCTCCGAGTGGGAGTAGGGTACATCCAATATGTGCTCCGAGTGGGAGTAGGGTACATCCAATATGTGCTCCGAGTGGGAGTAGGGTACATCCAATATGTGCTCCGAGTGGGAGTAGGGTACATCCAATATGTACTTTGAGTGGGAGTAGGGTACATCCAATATGTACTTTGAGTGGGAGTAGGGTACACCAATATGTGCTCCGAGTGGGAGTAGGGTACATCCAATATGTACTTTGAGTGGGAATAGGGTACACCAATATGTGCTCCGAGTGGGAGTAGGGTACACCAATATGTGCTCCAAGTGGGAGCAGGGTACCCCATTGTACGCACCGAGTGGGAGTAGCGAACACCAATATGTGCTCCGAGTGGGAGTAAGGTACGCCAATATGTGCTCCGCGTGGGAGTAGGGTACACAAATATGTGCTCCGAGTGGGAGTAGGGTACACCAATATATGCTCAGAGTGGGAGTAGGGTTCACCGATGTGTGCTCCACGTGAGAGTAGGGTACATCCAATATGTGCTCCGAGTGGGAGTAGGGTACACCCAATATGTGCTCCGAGTGGGAGTAGGGTACACCCAATATGTGCTGCGAGTGGGAGTAGGGTACACCCAATATGTGCTCCGAGTGGGAGTAGGGTACACCCAATATGTGCTGCGAGTGGGAGTAGGGTACACCAATATGTGCTCCGAGTGGGAGCAGGGTACCCCAATGTGCGCACCGAGTGGGAGTAGGGAACACCAATATGTGCTCTGAGTGGGAGTAGGGTACACAAATATGTGCTCCGAGTGGGAGTAGGGTACACCAATATGTTCTCCGAGTGGGAGTAGGGTACATCCAATATGTACTCCGAGTGGGAGTAGGGTACACAAATATGTGCTCCGAGTGGGAGTAGGGTACACCAATATGTGCTCCGAGTGGGAGTAGGGTACACCGATGTGTGGTCCACGTGGGAGATGGGTACATCCAATATGTGTTCCGAGTGGGAGTAGGGTACACCCAATATGTGCTCCGAGTGGGAATAGGGTACATCCAATATGTGCTCCGAGTGGGAGTAGGGTACACCAATATGTACTTTAAGTGGGAATAGGGTACACCAATATGTGCTCCGAGTGGGAGCAGGGTACATCCAATATGTACTTTGAGTGGGAGTAGGGTACACCAATATGTACTCCGAGTGGGAGTAGGGTACATCCAATATGTACTCCGAGTGGGAGTAGGGTACATCCAATATTTGCTCTGAGTGGGAGTAGGGTACACCAATATGTACTTTGAGTAGGAGTAGGGTACATCCAATATGTGCTCCGAGTGGGAATAGGGTACATCCAATATGTGCTCCGAGTGGGAGTAGGGTACATCCAATATGTGCTCCGAGTGGGAGTAGGGTACATCCAATATGTGCTCCGAGTGGGAGTAGGGTACATCCAATATGTGCTCCGAGTGGGAGTAGGGTACATCCAATATGTACTTTGAGTGGGAGTAGGGTACATCCAATATGTACTTTGAGTGGGAGTAGGGTACACCAATATGTGCTCCGAGTGGGAGTAGGGTACATCCAATATGTACTTTGAGTGGGAATAGGGTACACCAATATGTGCTCCGAGTGGGAGTAGGGTACACCAATATGTGCTCCAAGTGGGAGCAGGGTACCCCATTGTACGCACCGAGTGGGAGTAGCGAACACCAATATGTGCTCCGAGTGGGAGTAAGGTACGCCAATATGTGCTCCGCGTGGGAGTAGGGTACACAAATATGTGCTCCGAGTGGGAGTAGGGTACACCAATATATGCTCAGAGTGGGAGTAGGGTTCACCGATGTGTGCTCCACGTGAGAGTAGGGTACATCCAATATGTGCTCCGAGTGGGAGTAGGGTACACCCAATATGTGCTCCGAGTGGGAGTAGGGTACACCCAATATGTGCTGCGAGTGGGAGTAGGGTACACCCAATATGTGCTCCGAGTGGGAGTAGGGTACACCCAATATGTGCTGCGAGTGGGAGTAGGGTACACCAATATGTGCTCCGAGTGGGAGCAGGGTACCCCAATGTGCGCACCGAGTGGGAGTAGGGAACACCAATATGTGCTCTGAGTGGGAGTAGGGTACACAAATATGTGCTCCGAGTGGGAGTAGGGTACACCAATATGTGCTCCGAGTGGGAGTAGGGTACATCCAATATGTACTCCGAGTGGGAGTAGGGTACACAAATATGTGCTCCGAGTGGGAGTAGGGTACACCAATATGTGCTCCGAGTGGGAGTAGGGTACACCGATGTGTGGTCCACGTGGGAGATGGGTACATCCAATATGTGTTCCGAGTGGGAGTAGGGTACACCCAATATGTGCTCCGAGTGGGAGTAGGGTGCACCCAATATGTGCTCAAAAGTGGGAGTAGGGTACACCCAATATGTGCTCCGAGTGGGAGTAGGGTACACCAATATGTGCTTCTAGTGGGAGTAGGGTACACCAATATGTGCTCCGAGTGGGAGTAGGGTACACCAATATGTGCTCCGAGTGGGAGTAGGGTACACCAATATGTGCTCCGAGTGGGAGCAGGGTACCCCAATGTGCGCACAGAGTGGGAGTAGGGTACACCAATATGTGCTCTGAGTGGGAGCAGGGTACACCAATGTGCGCACCGAGTGGGAGTAGGGTACACCAATATGTGCTCCGAGTGGGAGTAAGATACACAGATATGTGCTCCGAGTGGGAGCAGGGTACCCCAATGTGCGCACCGAGTGGGAGTAGGGTACACCAATATGTGCTCCGAGTGGGAGTAAGGTACACAGATATGTGCTCCGAGTGGGAGTAGGGTACACCAATATGTGCTCCGAGTGGGAGTAGGGTACATCCAATATGTACTCAAAGTGGGAGTAGGGTACACAAATATGTGCTCCGAGTGGGAGTAGGGTACACCAATATGTGCTCCGAGTGGGAGTAGGGTACACCGATGTGTGGTCCACGTGGGAGATGGGTACATCTAATATGTGTTCCGAGTGGGAGTAGGGTACACCCAATATGTGCTCCGAGTGGGAGTAGGGTGCACCCAATATGTGCTCCAAGTGGGAGTAGGGTACACCCAATATGTGCTCCGAGTGGGAGTAGGGTACACCAATATGTGCTTAGAGTGGGAGTAGGGTACACCAATATGTGCTCCGAGTGGGAGTAGGGTACACCAATATGTGCTCCGAGTGGGAGTAGGGTACACCAATATGTGCTCCGAGTGGGAGCAGGGTACCCCAATGTGCGCACCGAGTGGGAGTAGGGTACACCAATATGTGCTCCGAGTGGGAGCAGGGTACCCCAATGTGCGCACCGAGTGGGAGTAGGGTACACCCAATATGTGCTCCGAGTGGGAGTAAGGTACACAGATATGTGCTCCGAGTGGGAGCAGGGTACATCCAATATGTGCTCCGAGTGGGAGTAGGGTACACCCAATATGTGCTCCGAGTGGGAGTAGTGTACACCCAATATGTGCTCCGCGTGGTAGTTGGGTACACCAATATGTGCTCCAAGTGGGAGTTGGGTACACCAATATGTGCTCCAAGTAGGAGTAGGGTACATCCAATATGTACTCCGAGTGGGAGTAGGGTACACAAATATGTGCTCCGAGTGGGAGTAGGGTACACCAATATATGCTCAGAGTGGGAGTAGGGTACACCGATGTGTGCTCCACGTGGGAGTAGGGCACATCCAATATGTGCTCCGAGTGGGAGTAGGGTACACCCAATATGTGCTCCGAGTGGGAGTAGGGTACACCCAATATGTGCTCCGAGTGGGAGTAGGGTACACCAATATGTGCTCCGAGTGGGAGCAGGGTACCCCATTGTACGCACCGAGTGGGAGTAGCGAACACCAATATGTGCTCCGTGTGGGAGTAAGGTACGCCAATATGTGCTCCGCGTGGGAGTAGGGTACACAAATATGTGCTCCGAGTGGGAGTAGGGTACACCAATATGTGCTCAGAGTGGGAGTAGGGTACACCGATGTGTGCTCCACGTGAGAGTAGGGTACATCCAATATGTGCTCCGAGTAGGAGTAGGGTACACCCAATATGTGCTCCGAGTGGGAGTAGGGTACACCCAATATGTGCTCCGAGTGGGAGTAGGGTACACCAATATGTGCTCCGAGTGGGAGTAGGGTACATCCAATATGTACTCCGAGTGGGAGTAGGGTACACAAATATGTGCTCCGAGTGGGAGTAGGGTACACCAATATGTGCTCCGAGTGGGAGTAGGGTACACCGATGTGTGGTCCACGTGGGAGATGGGTACATCCAATATGTGTTCCGAGTGGGAGTAGGGTACACCCAATATGTGCTCCGAGTGGGAGTAGGGTGCACCCAATATGTGCTCCAAGTGGGAGTAGGGTACACCCAATATGTGCTCCGAGTGGGAGTAGGGTACACCAATATGTGCTTCGAGTGGGAGTAGGGTACACCAATATGTGCTCCGAGTGGGAGTAGGGTACACCAATATGTGCTCCGAGTGGGAGCAGGGTACCCCAATGTGCGCACCGAGTGGGAGTAGGGTACACCAATATGTGCTCCGAGTGGGAGCAGGGTACCGCAATGTGCGCACCGAGTGGGAGTAGGGTACACCAATATGTGCTCCGAGTGGGAGTAAGGTACACAGATATGTGCTCCGAGTGGGAGTAGGGTACACCAATATGTGCTCCGAGTGGGAGTAGGGTACATCCAATATGTACTCAGAGTGGGAGTAGGGTACACAAATATGTGCTCCGAGTGGGAGTAGGGTACACCGATGTGTGGTCCACGTGGGAGATGGGTACATCTAATATGTGTTCCGAGTGGGAGTAGGGTACACCCAATATGTGCTCCGAGTGGGAGTAGGGTGCACCCAATATGTGCTCCAAGTGGGAGTAGGGTACACCCAATATGTGCTCCGAGTGGGAGTAGGGTACACCAATATGTGCTCCGAGTGGGAGTAGGGTACACCAATATGTGCTCCGAGTGGGAGTAGGGTACACCAATATGTGCTCCGAGTGGGAGCAGGGTACCCCAATGTGCGCACCGAGTGGGAGTAGGGTACACCAATATGTGCTCCGAGTGGGAGCAGGGTACCCCAATGTGCGCACCGAATGGGAGTAGGGTACACCAATATGTGCTCCGAGTGGGAGTAAGGTACACAGATATGTGCTCCGAGTGGGAGCAGGGTACATCCAATATGTGCTCCGAGTGGGAGTAGGGTACACCCAATATGTGCTCCGAGTGGGAGTAGGGTACACCCAATATGTGCTCCGCGTGGGAGTTGGGTACACCAATATGTGCTCCGAGTGGGAGTAGGGTACACCCAATATGTGCTCCGCGTGGGAGTTGGGTACACCAATATGTGCTCCAAGTGGGAGTAGGGTACATCCAATATGTGCCCTGAGTGGGAGTAGGGTACACCAATAGGTGCTCCGAGTGGGAGCAGGGTACCCCATTGTACGCACCGAGTGGGAGTAGCGAACACCAATATGTGCTCCGAGTGGGAGTAAGGTACGCCAATATGTGGTACGGTAATTTTTAGTTATATTGAAGGCCAGGGACCTGGAACAATACAGGAGCTGGTCAAGTAATGAATACGGGTCGGCGTACCAGCCAGGGGTCAGGAAGCCTGCGGTCGGCGTGTGAATCGCTCGAGTAGGGAGTAGGGTACATCCAATATGTACTCCGAGTGGGAGTAGGGTACATCCAATATGTGCTCCGAGTGGGAGTAGGGTACATCCAATAAGTACTTTGAGTGGGAGTAGGGTACACCAATATGTACTTTAAGTGGGAATAGGGTACACCAATATGTTCTCCGAGTGGGAGTAGGGTACATCCAATATGTACTTTGAGTGGGAGTAGGGTACACCAATATGTGCTCCGAGTGGGAGCAGGGTACCCCAATGTGCGCACCGAGTGGGAGTAGGGTACACCAATATGTGCTCCTAGTGGGAGTAAGAAACACAGATGTGTGCTCTGAGTGGGAGCAGGGTACCCCAATGTGCGCACCGAGTGGGAGTAGGGTACATCCAATATGTGCTCCGAGTGGGAATAGGGTACATCCAATATGTGCTCCGAGTGGGAGTAGTATAAGAGTAAAACAATATCTCAAAAGGTATGAATGGAAAGGCAATTTATATTGCATGCACAATGCATTACATAGGTCAGAAAAAGGAGACACGTATTCACAAAAATTTAAAGTCAAAAAATTAATTTTTAGTATCTTGATATTTAAGTCATGAAAGGACAAATTCATATAACAGGAGTTATGTACAGCACACAGTTCAAAAATTCAATTGACAACCAATAAGACTTGGTGCTCAGTATTTACAAGTGATGTGTGGCAACACAAGTGAAAAAGTGAACAGCGATAAACGGCGCAGGGTGAGCAAGGTGGAATATGTACAGTGACTAGCTCAACATGTGACAAGGAATCAGTGACTTTATGTTGCACAATTCGCAATTTAATTGGAGTCACAACGGGGTGCGCCTATAGTTTGCGCTGTGGAGTCGACGGCGTTTCGGTCCTTAACCAATGTGGACCATCTTCAGGACTAGGTTGTCTCGTTTGTGGTGCTGTGGCCGGGTGAATAATCAGCCCTTGTAGGAGAGTAGGGTCTGCTATCCTATGGTCACCCCCAATTTTTGCTTTTTGCTTCACTGGTTTTCGACTACTGAGGCTGTGGGCCTGCTGATCAGACCCCCAGCCTGCTGTTCTCTCACTAAATTAATGATACATGTGCTATAGGCACATACCACAATTGGAAATGGACTCCTTGTCAGCCCCTGTATAATGCACTATAGGTGCCCAGGGCATAGGGGCCACCAAGGCCTACCAGGGGCTGCAGCATATCTTTTGCCACCCCTTGCTGGTTCTTAAATTTACACAACTGGCTGATCACTCAGCTGGGGTAAGGTGGTGTAATCACCCCTTGCTTAGGTATAGTATACCTATATCTAAACCTATATCTGAACACATATAAACCTGTGAGCCACTCCTATGGAAGGCCTCATCAATCCTGGAGGCAGAGTGCGTGGTTTAATGTGAGATGGAGCTCTAGCATGAGCTGAGCCTGTCTGCAGCTGTCGGGAACAACTCCCTAAGCTGTTTCAGGATAAGGCCATACCATATACTCTTAAGTCCCTTATAATCCTCGCGGTTATATAGCAACTTTGGTTTGGCTTTATCAAAACATGTCGTGTAAGGTGTCATACGATTTGGAATACTATCCCCTCGCCAGTTCTGGCGACGGGGATAGCATTCCACCCCTCTAGAGGGGAAAGACATGTTACTTTACTTAAATGCGGTTAATTTCTAAAAAGGCCTTAGATCCACAAAATGGATGCCTCTGCCACAGACAAGAGTCTGACCCCCTGCAGCTGACCGAAACTCAGCCAAATGGGGCCTGGACAAAGGGTTTCCTGTCGCAGGGGGGTGTTATCACCCTCCAGACGGGAGTTAGTGGATTGTAGCAGGGAGGTTTGAAAGAAACCAGACACTGCTTGGGGCGCACAAGGCTGCCCCTTGCATAATCCGGCCAAACCGGTTCTGGGGCACTCCAGCCCTCGTGCCAGGGCGGCCTGGATCAAAGGAAAGGGGTGTATCCACCCCCTTCCTGGGTCCCACCCATAGGAGGGGACCTAGCAGGTAATCCAGCCCCCCAGATTCGAATAAGAGTGGGAGCAGTGCCAAGACACTTCAGATTATCCTGACGAAACATAAGAAACAAAACTCTGGACCCTTCGACATCCTACTCGACGTAGAAGCCCGAAGAATCTCCCTTGTGGTCAAGGAGTGACCACCCTGTGCAAACAGGCACCATCCAGCCATCGACGTCTGCTTTGTCGCAGTTCCCGCCGGAACTCGAGCGACAGAGATCGACGAGATTAAGCTTGCCTGCCTTCCAACAGCCCGATCCACAGTCCCTGCAGAGCTGAGACCCGTGGAGGCGACCGGAAGCGTGGGGCACGCCATCTTGGAAAGACCACGAGACGCTGACCGTGCAGCCCCCGAGTGACCCTCGAAGCTGTACACCGGGGTTTGAGAAGCCCCCACCCTGAGCCACACTTGCACCGAAGTTCAGCCCTCCACACTCGACGAGTGCTGCGTGGGGCCCTTCTGCTTCTTTTGGCTCAACGCGTTGGCCCGGTCACTTGCCAGCCGGGTAGTGGCCCCTGTACCGACGAACTTTGAAATTCGACCTGTGAATCTGGTTGCTCCAGATTTGCACCAGCTCCCCTGAAAAGGAGCCCCCACTCTGACCCTCCTGGTTCGAGTGAGAAGCAATCTCCCGGTTCCGCGTGGATTGCTTTTGCCAAGTGTTGTTTGCTCCAATCTTGAAGCCGACAGCGCCGACGGCGAGAGCCTGCGTGGGACAGATCGTGACCCGCTCCTGGACGTCGCAGATGCCCCAGAGCCCACGTGACAGCGGAGAGAAGCTCCTTGACGACCACCTGATTGCGCCCGACATTTCCTGGTTCCGTCCTGGTTCCACCCTGGTCACTGCTGAGTGACCCAGACTCTGTCCCCTCTGCTTTCAGGTACTTTTCGACTCGAGTCCACCCTTGGACTCCACCGGACACTTCTCTTTCACCCCGCCTGCAGCCCTTTCAGCTCCAAGCACCAAGAGCCTGCGTGACGAAACCCGACTCAACTTCGACCCTGTGCACCCGCTTCCTGTGGGTGAGGTAACTTTGCTCCGCCGGTGTTCCCACACTGGTACACATCTCTAGGGTCTGTGTCTTAAGTTTTGTTCCTCTAGGTTCAGCGGAAGTGTCCTTAAACTTTAACTTTACAACTTTTACGCACCATTGGTTAACATTGGTGCATGCGTGCGCTTTCTGCACTGCACCCGAATCCCGTGGGCCTCTCCCGACTTCAGCATTGCTTGTCCCGACTGCTCCCAGCGATTCCCTAGGCCCTAGGCCTAACCACTGTTCGATTGGTATGTCTTACACCACTTGTTTAGTATATGGTTTGAGTGGCCACCCGCCCTCATCCATAATTGTGCAACTTTGTATGTTTAAACTGTGCTTTTGATTTAACGCTTGTGCCCCTTTATTCATAAAGAATACTGGGGATTGTTTTTAGTAATAAACACATATATTTTTATAATATATACTTGTGTGGTGCCCTTTCATTTGATATTACAGGATTGTATGTGGTAAAACAGCTCGCTTAACACGACCTCTTAAGTTAAGCCTTTAGGCTGCTTAGTCCATGCTACCCCTAGGATAGCTTGTCTAATAGGGTTGACTTACAACCAGACACCATAAGGGATTGTTTGGTCTGATAGCAGGTGGTTCCAGAATTGGGAACATCACCTATCAGGCCAACTTCTCACATTGGTGAGCAGCGGTGCGGATTTGAGCTTGCTGTTGTTTTACCATTGCAATCTTTTATCAAATTGAAAGATCACATCAAGTACCTCTAGGTACATATAAATCAAAAGCTTAGCATATTAAGTTCTACTGAACTTAGTAGTTGTAGATTAAAGGGATTAGCACTCCCTGACTACAACTCACTAGCAAGGTACAGTAGGAAAACACTTAGTGTAGGTAAGTGCACCACTTACACCACACTAGAGTCATGTCTGACACAGGAATAGCCTCAGGGTCTACTCCTGTGACAGTTGACCTTACCAAGGCAACTTCCAGCTATGACAAATTAACCCGAAAGGACTTGATTGCCTTGTGCATCTCAAGAGGGTTAAAAAGGGGCAGAAGTCCCACCTGTCCTATCCTGATAGCCATTCTAGAACAGGATGACTTAGAGAAGGCGAATGAAGTTCCCTTAGAGTCAGGAGATGGAGTGAACCCCCCTGTAACTGATACCACTCCAGAGGAGATAGAAGAGGAGGAAGAGGAGGAGGAGGAGGACTCAGATGTAGAGGACCCAGAAGATCAGGATCAGAGGGGTAGCCAGGTCCAAGTTGCCAGGCTTAACCAGGCCAACTTAGACCTACTGGGGAATGGAGAGGGCCAGCACCTCCCCAGATCCCACCATAGCATTCTCCCAGGCAACAGAAGAGTGAGATCTCCCTCAGGGGACTCTCATATTTCTAGTGCCTCAAGAGAATCTCAGAGAGGTATGACTGCCTCTCAGAGGATAGAGCATAGGGCCAGAATGAGGGCTGTCAAACTCCAAATAGAGAGGGAGGAGGTAGCCTTGGCTCAAGCTAGACTTGCCTTGGCAAGAGAGCGGAAATTGTGTGGCTTAGATGCCACTGGTGGCAGCAACATTCCTAGAGAAAAAGACAGGAGCTATGATAATAGAAACCTGACAAAAATTGTGGCCCCCTACAAGGAAGGGGATGACATCCACAAATGGATGACTGCTCTTGAGAGAGCCTGCATGGTACAGCAGGTTCCTCAGGATCAGTGGGCTGCAATTTTATGGTAGTCCTTTTCTGAGAAAGGGAGGGACAGGCTCCTCACAGTTAGACCTGAGGATGCCAAAAACTACTCTGTCTTGAAGAGTGCTCTTATTGAAGGGTTTGGCCTAACCACTGAGCAATACAGGTTGTTGTTCAGAGACACCCAAAAAGCACAGACTCAAGACTGGACTGATTTCGTAGATTGTGCCACTAAGGCTCTGGAGGGTTGGTTGCAGGGAAGTAAAGTTTCAGACTATACAGGATTGTACAATCTTATCATGAGAGAACAGATCCTTAATAACTGTACAAACCAGCTGTTGCATCAATACCTTATTGACTCTGATCTGACCTCTCCCCAAGAATTGGGAAAGAAGGCAGACAAATGGGTCAGAACAAGGATTAAGCAGAAACCCCAGAACCAAGGTGGTGACCAGAAGAAAACAGACCAGAAGGGTGGGAATCAGAAAGATAAAGAAAAAGACCAGAAGTCTTCAGGCCCCCAAACTAATAGTAAGGAGGGTGGTTCCCAAAATGGAAACATGAAGAAGAAGAATAATGGCCCAAAGAAACCTTGGTGTAATACCTGCAAATCAGTTTCACACTGGGGCAGTGAATGCACTAAGACAAATCCAGTCCCCACCACTGCAGCTCCTAAAGCAACTGCACCCCCTAGTCCAGTAAGCAGTGGTGGAACACAGTCCAAGGGTGTAGCAGGGTTGACCCTGGGGATTGAAGTAGGATCTGGCCTAGTCAGAACCCCTACTCAGGCAGTTCTCCTAAATGATGTGGACCTGACTTTGTCCACTACAGTAAGCCCCAGTAACCTGGGCAAATATAGGCAGACGCCTTTAATTAATGAGAAACTGGCTCAGGCCTACAGGGACACATGTGCCAGTTTCACAATGGTGACACCTGACTTTGTGGACACTGGACAAATTGTACTGGGTGAAAGTTACCTAGTGACCAATGCAAGCAACTCCACTACTTCCCATAGTGTGGCAGTTGTGAACTTCTCCTGGGGAGGGGTAGATGGCCTAAAGAAAGTTGTTGTGAGTGCAGACCTCCCAGTAGACTGTCTGTTAGGCAATGATCTTGAAAGCTCAGTTTGGTCAGAAGTGGAGTACAAGACTCATGCAGAAATGCTAGGGATTTCAGCTCATGTCCTTGCAGTGACAAGGTCTCAGGCTAAGAAGTGCCTTCCTGAACCAGTGGTGGATCTTGAAACAATAGACCAACCACAACCCAAGAGGAGGAGCAAGAGAGGAAAGGCTGAGCCTTCCACCTTGCCCCAGGTTGAGGATCCAGTTTCAGAGGAAACTGATTCTGCAGTCCAAGAGGAGACTGTCTCTGAGGAACTTGAACCTGACCAGGTTGAGTTTCTGGGGACAGGGGGACCCTCAAGGGCAGACCTGAGGCAGGCTCAATTAGATTGCCCTTCCCTTGAACCCCTCAGACAGCAGGCTACTGCTGAGGCTGCTGGGGATGCCCAAGGTACCCATACTGTGTATTGGGATGATGGACTCCTTTACTCAGAGGCTAGAGACCCCAAGCCTGGCATGACCAGGAGGTTGGTTATACCTCTGCAGTTTAGGGGGTTCCTTCTTACCTTGGCCCATGATATTCCCCTTGCAGGACACTTAGGCCAGAACAAGACGTGGGACAGGCTTGTTTCACACTTTCACTGGCCTCACATGTCAGAAAATGTCAAGGAGTTTTGTCGCTCCTGTGTCACTTGCCAAGCCAGTGGTAAGTCAGGTGGCACAACAAAGGCCCCCCTGATACCACTACCTGTGGTGGGGGTACCCTTTGAAAGAGTTGGAATAGACATTGTGGGTCCAATGGACCCCCAAACAGCATCTGGGAACAGATTTATACTGGTGGTAGTGGATCATGCCACCAGGTATCCAGAGGCTATTCCCCTGAGGACCACCACAGCACCTGTGGTGGCAAAAGCCCTCTTTGCAGTTTTCTCAAGAGTGGGCTTCCCAAAGGAGGTACTGTCAGATAGGGGCACGAACTTTATGTCCAGCTATCTGAAAGCAATGTGGAAGGAGTGTGGAGTAAACTACAAGTTTACCACCCCCTACCATCCACAGTGCAATGGGCTTGTGGAGAGATTTAACAAGACCCTAAAAGGCATGATAAAAGGATTACCAGAGAAGCTCAGGCGGAAATGGGACATTCTTTTACCTTGCCTGCTCTTTGCTTACAGAGAGGTCCCACAGAAGGGGGTTGGCTACAGCCCTTTTGAACTTTTGTTTGGCCACCCTGTGAGGGGTCCATTGTGTTTGGTGAAGGAAGGCTGGGAGTTACCTCTCAAAAAGCCTAAACTAGACATAGTGGACTATGTACTTGGTCTCCGCTCCAGGATGGCTGAATACATGGAGAGAGCATCCAAAAACCTTGAGGCCAGCCAAGAATTACAAAAAGCTTGGCATGACCAAAAGGCTGTACTGGTAGAGTTCCAACCAGGACAGAAGGTGTGGGTACTGGAGCCAGTGGCCCCAGCAGCACTCCAGGACAAATGGAGTGGACCCTATCCTATCATTGAGAAAAAGGGAGAAGTCACCTACTTGGTTGACTTTGGAACCCCTAGGAGCCCTCACAGGGTGATCCATGTGAACCGTTTGAAAGCATTTGTGGACAGGGAGGACATGAGCTTGCTCATGGCCACAGGTGGGGATCAGGAGGAAGAGAGTGACCCTCTCCCCGACCTGCTTTCTCAGAACCCTGATGATGGTTCAGTTGATGGAGTAGCCTTGGCAGGCAGCCTCACTGACCAGCAACAGATGGACTGCAGACAAGTTTTGCAAGCCCACAGGCATTTGTTTTCACTCACACCCAGCAAGACTAACTGGTGTACCCATGTGGTGGACACTGGTGACAGTCTGCCTGTGAAGAATAAGATCTACAGGCAACCTGACCATGTCAGGGATTGCATCAAGGCTGAGGTGCAAAAGATGTTGGAGCTTGGAGTGATTGAGCCATCAGAGAGCCCATGGGCCAGCCCAGTAGTCCTGGTGCCAAAACCTCATACCCAAGATGGAAAGAGAGAAATGAGATTTTGCGTGGACTACAGGGGTCTCAATGCTGTCACTAGGACATATGCTCACCCCATTCCAAGAGCAGATGAGCTCATTGACAGATTGGCTTCTGCCAAGTTTCTGAGCACATTTGATTTGACAGCTGGCTACTGGCAAATCAGACTAGCTGAGGAGTCAAAAGCCAAAACAGCATTCTCTACCCCTAGTGGACATTATCAGTTTGTGGTAATGCCCTTTGGTTTGAAGAATGCACCTGCCACTTTCCAAAGGTTGGTGAACCAAGTCCTTGCTGGGTTGGATGACTTTTGTGCAGCATATCTAGATGATATTGCTGTCTTTAGCTCCACCTGGGAGGATCACCTGATCCACCTGAAGAAGGTTTTGGAGGCCCTGCAAAAGGCAGGCCTAACTATCAAGGCTACTAAGTGCCAGATAGGGCAGAGTAAGGTTGTGTACCTGGGCCACCTAGTAGGTGGGGGTCAGGTTCAACCACTGGAGAGCAAAATCCAGACCATACAGGACTGGGCTCCTCCAGTTACCCAGACACAAGTCAGAGCCTTCTTGGGCCTGACTGGGTATTACAGAAAGTTTGTGAAAAACTATGGGTCTATAGTGACACCATTAAATGACTTGACATCCAAGAAGATGCCAAAAAAGGTTCAGTGGACAGCTAGCTGTCAAAAGGCATTTTGCACCTATCCTGAAGAGTCCTGACTACTCCAAACAGTTCATTGTACAGACAGATGCTTCTGAGTTGGGGGTGGGAGCTGTGCTCTCACAACTTAATCAAGATGGTCAAGACCAGCCCATTGCTTTCATTAGCAGAAGGCTGACCCCCAGAGAGAAACGTTGGTCAGCCATTGAGAGGGAGGCCTTTGCTGTGGTTTGGGCCCTGAAGAAGTTGAGGTCCTACTTGTTTGGAACTCACTTCCTAGTTCAGACAGACCATAAGCCCCTCTTGTGGCTAAATCAGATGAAGGGTGAAACCCCCAAACTACTCAGGTGGTCCATTTCCCTACAGGGGATGGACTTTACAGTGGAGCACCGCCCAGGGACTGACCATGGTAATGCAGATGGTCTCTCCAGGTACTTCCACTTAGAACATGAAGACTTATCTGGTCAAGATTAGTTTAATGTCCCTGCGTTTGGGGGGGGGTTGTGTAGGAGAGTAGGGTCTGCTATCCTATGGTCACCCCCAATTTTTGCTTTTTGCTTCACTGGTTTTCGACTACTGAGGCTGTGGGCCTGCTGATCAGACCCCCAGCCTGCTGTTCTCTCACTAAATTAATGATACATGTGCTATAGGCACATACCACAATTGGAAATGGACTCCTTGTCAGCCCCTGTATAATGCACTATAGGTGCCCAGGGCATAGGGGCCACCAAGGCCTACCAGGGGCTGCAGCATATCTTTTGCCACCCCTGGCTGGTTCTTAAATTTACACAACTGGCTGATCACTCAGCTGGGGTAAGGTGGTGTAATCACCCCTTGCTTAGGTATAGTATACCTATATCTAAACCTATATCTGAACACATATAAACCTGTGAGCCACTCCTATGGAAGGCCTCATCAATCCTGGAGGCAGAGTGCGTGGTTTAATGTGAGATGGAGCTCTAGCATGAGCTGAGCCTGTCTGCAGCTGTCGGGAACAACTCCCTAAGCTGTTTCAGGATAAGGCCATACCATATACTCTTAAGTGCCTTATAATCCTCGCGGTTATATAGCAACTTTGGTTTGGCTTTATCAAAACATGTCGTGTAAGGTGTCATACGATTTGGAATACTATCCCCTCGCCAGTTCTGGCGACGGGGATAGCATTCCACCCCTCTAGAGGGGTAAGACATGATACTTTACTTAAATGCGGTTAATTTCTAAAAAGGCCTTAGATCCACAAAATGGATGCCTCTGCCACAGACAAGAGTCTGACCCCCTGCAGCTGACCGAAACTCAGCCAAATGGGGCCTGGACAAAGGGTTTCCTGTTGCAGGGGGGTGTTATCACCCTCCAGACGGGAGATAGTGGATTGTAGCAGGGAGGTTTGAAAGAAACCAGACACTGCTTGGGGCGCACAAGGCTGCCCCTTGCATAATCCGGCCAAACCGGTTCTGGGGCACTCCAGCCCTCGTGCCAGGGCGGCCTGGACCAAAGGAAAGGGGTGTATCCACCCCCTTCCTGGGTCCCACCCATAGGAGGGGACCTAGCAGGTAATCCAGCCCCCCAGATTCGAATAAGAGTGGGAGCAGTGCCAAGACACTTCAGATTATCCTGACGAAACATAAGAAACGAAACTCTGGACCCTTCGACATCCTACTCGAAGTAGAAGCCCGAAGAATCTCCCTTGTGGTCAAGGAGTGACCACCCTGTGCAAACAGGCACCATCCAGCTATCGACGTCTGCTTTGTCGCAGTTCCCGCCGGAACTCGAGTGACTGAGATCGATGAGATCAAGCTTGCCTGCCTTCGAACAGCCCGATCCACAGTCCCTGCAGAGCTGAGACCCGTGGGGCACGCCATCTTGGAAAGACCACGAGACGCTGACCGTGCAGCCCCCGAGTGACCCTCGAAGCTGTACACCGGGGTTTGAGAAGCCCCCACCCTGAGCCACACTTGCACCGAAGTTCAGCCCTCCACACTTGACGAGTGCTGCGTGGGGCCCTTCTGCTTCTTTTGGCTCAACGCGTTGGCCCGGTCACTTGCCAGCCAGCTAGTTGCCCCTGTACCGACGAACTTTGAAATTCGACCTGTGAATCTGGTTGCTCCAGATTTGCACCAGCTCCCCTGAAAAGGAGCCCCCACTCTGACCATCCTGGTTCGAGTGAGAAGCAATCTCCCGGTTCCACGTGGATTGCTTTTGCCAAGTGTTGTTTGCTCCAATCTTGAAGCCGATAGCGCCGACGGCGAGAGCCTGCGTGGGACAGATCGTGACCCGCTCCTGGACATCGCAGATGCCCCAGAGCCCACGTGACAGCGGAGAGAAGCTCCTCGACGACCACCTGATTGCGCCCGACATTGCCTGGTTCCGTCATGGTTCCACCCTGGTCACTGCTGAGTGACCCAGACTCTGTCCCCTCTGCTTTCAGGTACTTTTTGACTCGAGTCCACCCTTGGACTCCACCGGACACTTCTCTTTCACCCCGCCTGCAGCCCTTTCAGCTCCAAGCACCAAGAGCCTGCGTGACGAAACCCGACTCAACTTCGACCCTGTGCACCCGCTTCCTGTGGGTGAGGTAACTTTGCTCCGCCGGTGTTCCCACACTGGTACACATCTCTAGGGTCTGTGTCTTAAGTTTTGTTCCTCTAGGTTCAGCGGAAGTGTCCTTAAACTTTAACTTTACAACTTTTACGCACCATTGGTTAACATTGGTGCATGCGTGCGCTTTCCGCACTGCACCCGAATCCCGTGGGCCTCTCCCGACTTCAGCATTGCTTGTCCCAACTGCTCCCAGCGATTCCCTAGGCCCTAGGCCTAACCACTGTTCGATTGGTATCTCTTACACCACTTGTTTAGTATATGGTTTGAGTGGCCACCCGCCCTCATCCATAATTGTGCAACTTTGTATGTTTAAACTCTGCTTTTGATTTAAAGCTTGTGCCCCTTTATTCATAAAGAATACTGGGGATTGTTTTTAGTAATAAACACATATATTTTTATAATATATACTTGTGTGGTGTCCATTCATTTGATATTACAGGATTGTATGTGGTAAAACAGCTCGCTTAACACGACCTCTTAAGTTAAGCCTTTAGGCTGCTTAGTCCAAGCTACCCCTAGGATAGCTTGTCTAATAAGGTTGACTTACAACCAGACACCATAAGGGATTGTTTGGTCTGATAGGTGATGTTCCCAATTCTGGAACCACCTGCTATCAGGCCAACTTCTAACAGCCCTGATCCGAAGGATCCGGCGGGAGTCGTCTTTTCATCTAGAAACTGAGTCTTCTAGACGGATGGATGAAGCGTCACTCCGTGATTGCGGTAATTTTTAGTTATATTGAAGGCCAGGGACCTGGAACAATACAGGAGCTAGTCAAATAATGAATACGGGTCGGCGTACCAGCCAGGGGTCAGGAAGCCTGCGGTCGGCGTGTGAATCGCTCGAGTAGGGAGTAGGGTACATCCAATATGTACTCCGAGTGGGAGTAGGGTACATCCAATATGTGCTCCGAGTGGGAGTGGGGTACATCTAATAAGTACTTTGAGTGGGAGTAGGGTACACCAATATGTACTTTAAGTGGGAATAGGGTACACCAATATGTTCTCCGAGTGGGAGTAGGGTACATCCAATATGTACTTTGAGTGGGAGTAGGGTACACCAATATGTACTCCGAGTGGGAGTAGGGTACATCCAATATGTACTCCGAGTGGGAGTAGGGTACATCCAATATGTGCTCTGAGTGGGAGTAGGGTACACCAATATGTACTTTGAGTAGGAGTAGGGTACATCCAATATGTGCTCCGAGTGGGAATAGGTTAAATCCAATATGTGCTCCGAGTGGGAGTAGGGTACATCCAATATGTGCTCCGAGTGGGAGTAGGGTACATCCAATATGTGCTCCGAGTGGGAGTAGGGTACATCCAATATGTACGTTGAGTGGGAGTAGGGTACACCAATATGTGCTCCGAGTGGGAGTAGGGTACATCCAATATGTACTTTGAGTGGGAGTAGGGTACACCAATATGTACTTTGAGTGGGAATAGGGTACACCAATATGTGCTCCGAGTGGGAGTAGGGTACATCCAATATGTACTTTGAGTGGGAGTAGGGTACACAGATATGTGCTCCGAGTGGGAGTAAGGTACGCCAATATGTGCTTCGCGTGGGAGTAGGGTACACCAATATGTGCTCCGCGTGGGAGTAGGGTACACCAATATGTGCTCCGAGTGGGAGTAGGGTACATCCAATATGTGCTCCGAGTGTGAGTAGGGTACACCGATGTGTGGTCCGCACGGGAGTAGGGTACATCCAATATGTGCTCCGAGTGGGAGTAGGGTACACCCAATATGTGCTCCGAGTGGGAGTAGGGTACACCCAATATGTGCTCCGCATGGGAGTAGGGTACACCAATATGTGCTCCAAGTGGGAGTAGGGTACATCCAATATGTACACCGAGTGGGAGTAGGGTACACAAATATGTGCTCCGAGTGGGAGTAGGGTACACCAATATATGCTCAGAGTGGGAGTAGGGTACACCAATATGTGCTCCGAGTGGGAGCAGGGTACCCCAATGTGCGCACCGAGTGGGAGTAGGGTACACCAATATGTGCTCCGAGTGGGAGTAAGGTACACAGATATGTGCTCCGAGTGGGAGCAGGGTACCCCAATGTGCGCACTGAGTGGGAGTAGGGTACACCAATATGTGCTCCGAGTGGGAGTAGGGTACATCCAATATGTGTTCTGAGTGGGAGTAGGGTACACCCAATATGTGCTCCAAGTGGGAGTAGGGTACACCCAATATGTGCTCCGAGTGGGAGTAGGGTACACCAATATGTGCTTCGAGTGGGAGTAGGGTACACCAATATGTGCTCCGAGTGGGAGTAGGGTACACCAATATGTGCTCCGAGTGGGAGCAGGGTACCACAATGTGCGCACCGAGTGGGAGTAGGGTACACCAATATGTGCTCCGAGTGGGAGCAGGGTACCCCAATGTGCGCACCGAGTGGGAGTAGGGTACACCAATATGTGCTCCGAGTGGGAGTAAGGTACACAGATATGTGCTCCGAGTGGGAGCAGGGTACCCCAATGTGCGCACCGAGTGGGAGTAGGGTACACCAATATGTGCTCCGAGTGGGAGTACGGTACACAGATATGTGCTCCGAGTGGGAGTAGGGTATATCCAATATGTATTCCGAGTGGGAGTAGGGTACACCGATATGTACTCCGAGTGGGAGTAGGGTACATCCAATATGTGCTCCGAGTGGGAATAGGGTACACCAATATGTGCTCCGAGTGGGAATAGGGTACATCCAATATGTATTCCGAGTGGGAGTAGGGTACATCCAATATGTGCTCCGAGTGGGAGTAGGGTACATCCAATATGTACTCCGAGTGGGAGTAGGGTACATCCAATATGTGCTCCAAGTGGGAGTAGGGTACACCAATATGTGCTCCGAGTGGGAGTAGGGTACATCCAATATGTACTACGAGTGGGAATAGGGTACACCAATATGTACTCCGAATGGGAGTAGGGTACATCCAATATGTACTTTGAGTGGGAGTAGGGTACACCAATATGTGCTCCGATTGGGAGTAGGGTACATCCAATATGTACTTTGAGTGGGAGTAGGGTGCACCCAATATGTGCTGCAAGTGGGAGTAGGATACACCTATATGTACTCCGAGAGGGAATAGGGTACGCCAATATGTGCTCTGAGAGGGAGTAGGGTACACCAATATATACTTTGAGTGGGAGTAGGGTACATCCAATATGTGCTCTGAGTGGGAGTAGGGTACATCCAATATGTGCTTCGAGTGGGAGTAGGGTACATCCAATATGTTCTCCGAGTGGGAGTAGGGTACATCCAATATGTGCTCCGAGTGGGAATAGGGTACATCCAATATGTGCTCCGAGTGGGAGTAGGGTACATCCAATATGTGCTCCGAGTGGGAGTAGGGTACATACAATATGTGCTCCGAGTGGGAGTTGGAGTTCTGGACTTTTCGGTTCCGTCCAGAGGTGTCAGGGATAACACCCGAAGACCCCGGAGTTCTACCTGTCTCGGTGCACAAACAAACAGAAACACGGGCTTCTCGATGGTGGCGTCAAAGACCAAAGGTTTATTACTGCAGGGACACAGAAGTCACAGAAACTGCACACGGGCAGTGTCTAGGAGCCTGTTCAATTTGTACAAAGAGGGTTGTTCCTTATATACTAAATATTCTGCTCGGGGCAAATTCTTTACATGTTACCACAGTTCTAAACATTCGTGTCTTAAACAATAAATATTTGGTGTTGCACAGGAATCGTCAACAGTATCTGATGTCAAAACATTACGAATGAGGGGTTCCCACTATTCCATCATAATCCCATGTCAATTCCTCATTCAAGACCCGGACCGCCTCATCGTAAATTTCGTTACCTCCCCCTAATAAAAGCCCAGAAGGAAAGGAGCAGAGCCAGGTGCAGAAGATAGAAAGACAGGATAAGAGATTTTTGTGGGTCGTAAATGGGCACGGTTACCAGCTTCGGCCGCCTAATCATGATCAGGCCAACGAACACAAGAACCAGTATAACAGGGCTGGCCTCAGGCTGGGGAGGCAGTTCTTGCCGAGTCATGCTGCCACAGCGTTGCTGGCCTAAGGTGCACGTGTCACTAGAAAGGTGAATTGCCGGCTAAAGCCTACGTGTCCTTAATTAAAAAGAGGTCATTGCGTGTCCATTGACTATGTGAGGGCAAGGAATACAAAATGGCTTCCGTGTTCTAAGATGGATGCCACGGGTAGATCAGAAATGTGTTCATGACAGGAGTGCTCTTGCTCGTAGCATAGCGAAAACACCAGGATATACTAAATGGATCATTTGCGGTTCACTGATACCAAAATCATGTGTTTACGACAATGATGAAAACACGGGTTCAAATCGTCACGGAACCTCAGACCCTCCTTTTGCCCTTACATAGGCAATTACTCAGTCTATGTCAGAGTCTAACTCTATGCTCATTAGGTCAGTGACATGTTGTTGCACCATCATCCTGTCTCGTGCCTTTTCTCCTAATGCAGGTGGTTTTCTGAAACAGGTTGCAGCACAGAGACTACACAGAGCGGGACCACATTGGATAATAAGACAGCACGAGAACAGAAATACTAGGACGACACCAATTACCATCAGAACCTTCCATCCCCACGCTGATACCAGAGTCCAAAACCACTCCATGAAGGACCAGTTTCCCTTATCTACGTGTATAGAGTCGGAAATCTTGTGTAGCTTAGAGATCGCTTCATAGACTGTTGGAGCATTATTTGGAATAAAGACACAGCAGCTCGATTGGATCATTCTGCATACCCCACCTCGATCTGCAAGTATTACGTCTAGAACCATTCGGTTCTGCAACGTCATGAGACGATCCGCCTGAAGCTCAGCTGTTAAGTTACTAAGGGCACCAGCAGTTTCTGTAATAGTAGATTTAACTACCCGTGTTAGTTGACGTAGATTTCTACTATTGGCCATAGGCCCCCAAAACGGAAGGAAACCTTTGAAGAAGTCTCCAGCTTCCTGACCAGCGGTATCTTCCTTGCTGAAGACACCTCTTGCTACTCTGGTTTTGTGATAATCTGAAGAAGCAGTGTATGTCGGAGGTAACAATCGAGCAATATAACATGAACCTGAAAAGTCAGCAGGCAGCCATGTATATGCTCTGTCCTGACAGATGAAGTAGGTACCCCTAGCAGTCAGAAAGGCAGGGGAGGAGTTAGACGGAAATACGTAAGTCTCAACGCACTCACTCCTCCCTAGCTGAGCTCTCGGATTTCTCCCATTTCCTTGTAAACAGACCTGACCTCGGTGAGGCACGACCCAAACTGAAGTGGAGCTTTTACGCTTGCTTTCTCCCAAACTAAGGCGATACTCTGTAGAGTTCCAACTCAAATACACCCGTAATTCATCTCTAGGGTAAGATGGAGTATTATTGACGTCTTTAATCATGTCAATAATTCCCTGGACTAAAGCTTTGTTGGCTGAGTTGTATTTAGTGGACCGTGGTGGACGCGGAGGATAGGTCTCAAGGGCATATGAAAAAATGGTCTGAAAGGCCTGAAATGATCCATTGTAGCTAAAAGGCAAGACTAGATAGGGAATGCCTTTATCCATAGTGTGAGGTATCAAGCCACACACCCAGCAGTCTGTAGTATTAACTACCAGTTGGTGTTGATGCAAGAGCTGTACAAATGTATTGTTAATAAATTCTGAGCGTCGAGCTTGTTCGTGTTCAGGAAATGAGTGAAAAGAATGCATAGAAGAAACCGTAGAAGTAGTAGGATCAAGGGGAGGTACTGTAGTTACTGGCATAAAAATCAAATGTACACCAAAGATGATTCCACCCACCAACGTTATCAAAACAATTAAAAATGTAACTGCACATTGCATTAGAAAGCATTTGCTGTGAAGTATTCTGTACAGTCTATTTCTGCGAACATAAATTACATTTTCTCGTTGCAGCTCAGGAAGCTCCATCTTCTACGACCGTTCGCGACCACTGATGATGTGTACGTAGATGAAAATGCCTCTATCAGCCCTGGGAGTTCCCAGAACTAACAGAAAGATCGACCTTGTGTCTGACCCCCGCAGATTCAACTAGGCACACAGCCACGACCCTACGGCTACCCAGACGGCAAGGCAATTTTAAAACAAAAAGAAACAATACAAAGTATTAGCAAACTTCCTGGCTGGAGGCAATGTATAGAAAATTCAAATCTGAAAATAGGCAGTTTCCTGCTTTATTTGTCCATATTGCGAGGTCGCAAGTTGTATCTCAGTTTTGCAGGAGCTGTCTGATCTGGAAACAATGTATTTTCAGCTGACGTTGCAATGTTCACGTTCGCAGATGGCAAATGTTCAGGGTTCAAAAGAGCAGTTTCAGGAGGAGAGTCAGAATTTGGTGAATCCGTGATCAGTTCTGCATCGCTGAAAGGTATGAACCTGGGGACTTGTTCCGTTTCAGAGGCACCGATTCCTTTCTTTACCCAGTTGTCGTAAGGAAGTGGCAGAGGCACACGTTTGACATGTGTCGTATGGATCCAGTTCTTCCTTTCGGCCACACGAATAGCAGTTCTCGTTGCTAGTAGGACTTGGAAAGGGCCAATGAATCTGGGCTGAAGATTTTTCGTTCTTGCAAAATTTCTAATGACCACCTGGTCACCTGGTTTCAGCTGATGGCCTGGACTCGCCGGTGGCTTTGGCAATGCATCGAAAACCTGTTGGTGAATAAGACTCAATTTAGCAGTCAAGTCGAAAAGGTAATCAATTAACATTGGGTATTCCAGCTGCTTGAATTCTTTTGGTCTAGGTACCCCCCAAACATTTGCAGGACGACCGAAAACTATTTCATAAGGACTAAGCCCTACTCTAGAATGTACAGTTGCTCTTGTTGATAGCAAAGCCAAAGGCAATGCGTCTGGCCAGGACAAACCCGTGGATGCTTGTATCTTAGCAAGTTTCAGTTTAAGGGTACCATTGTAACCCTCGACTAAACCCGCGGACTGGGGATGATTCGCACTATGAAACTTCTGTCTAATCCCTAGGCCGGCACACACACTCTGCATAACTTTCCCTACGAACTCACTTCCGTTATCTGACCATACAATCCGTGGCATTCCGTATCTGGGGAAGTATTCTTTAAGAAGAATTTTGGCAGTGGATAAGGCAGTATTGTCCTTTAGCGGGTATGCTTCGATCCATCTGGAGAAAGCACAAACTACCACTAGGACGTATTTCAGGTTATTACAACGATCCATGTGAATGAAGTCTAGCTGGATCACTTCAAAGGGGCAGGAAGGAGGAGCGAAATGACCTGCAGGTGTGGGGATTCCCTTGCCAGGATTATGCATCAAGCATACCATACAATTTCTCACCACTCTCTCTGCACACTTACTAATCCCATCATTCTTCCAGACCGGAGCCAACATCTTACAAATCCCTTTTGAACTGATGTGCGCTGTTCCATGTGCCATTGTTACTACTGCAAGCACATACGCATCAGGCAACATCCAACGCTGTTGTTCCGACAAGTCAATCCAACACCCACTCGAGTCCAATTTACCCGTGCTCTCTCTCCATGCAAGTTTTTCCTCCTCAGTCGCCTCTTTCTGAATTTCCTTCACGCTTTCCACTGTGTCCACACATTCCAGACTCAGAAATCCATCTTGCAGACGTTGAAACATACATTCTACTCATCATATTTCTAGCTGTCTGTTTTGCAGTCTCATCAGCAAAAGCATTCCCACGACCAACATCATCCGTGATTGCTTTATGAGCACTGCATTTCACAATCGCAACTTCAGTCGGCAAGGTTAGAGATTCCAACAAGTCATTAACTAGCTGACCATGTTGAATCTTAGTCCCATGGGACGTAATGAAACCTCTCTCTTTCCACAAGCGGCCAAAACTATGGGCCACGCCGAACGCGTACTGACTATCTGTGAAAACATTCACTCTCTTTCCCTTAGCTAAAACGCACGCTCTTGTTAGCGCGATCAATTCTGCAGCCTGGGCAGAATTCTGACTCACTCTTGCAGTCTCCACAATCGTACTTAAGGTCGTTACTGCATAAGCAGCAGTCACATCACCATTCTCCAATTTGAAGCAAGACCCATCAACATACAGCGTGCCATCTGGATCTGATAACGGAGTGTTTTTTAGATCAATTCGTCCTTTGGTTTCTTCCTCGGTTTTGAAACAACAGTCGTGTGGTTCGGAATCACTCGACTCTTGGCTAGTCGGCAACAATGTTGCTGGATTCAATACATTGCATCTCTTGATCTGAATATGACTAGCTAACAGTGTCAGTTCATAACCTGATAATCTAGCACTGGTAAGGTGCTGCGTTTTGGTTCGGTTCATGAGTGTATCCACAGCATGAGGAACCATAACTACTAGCATGTTGTTCATTACTAAACCAGCAGATTGTCGAATGGAAGCTGCAGCTGCGGCTGTAGCTCTCAAGCAACTAGGCAATGCTCTGGCTACCGGATCTAACGTTGATGAAAAATACGCACAAGGGCGTTGTTTATCACCAAATTTCTGCGTCAAAACACTCAATGCACAACCTTCTCTCTCGTGGACATAGAGCGTGAATGGCTTACTGTAGTCGGGTGTACCCAATACAGGAGCTGAACACAGTGCATTTCGCAATTCAGAAAAACTCTGCTGACATTCTGCAGACCATGGTACCGGACTCGGAACACCTTTCCCTTTCAAGGCTACCAATGGTTTTGCTAAAAGAGAAAAATTTGGGATCCATTGCCTACAATATGAGGTAATACCTAAAAAGGCACGTACTTCTCTCTGCGTGCTAGGAACATTCATCTGTGTAATTGCTTTTATTCTCTCTGGGGTCAACTTCCTTCCCTCCTTTGACAAGAGATGACCTAGGTAGGTCACTTCTTGGCAGCAGTATTGCATTTTTGAAGGTGACACCTTGTGATTCAAATCTGACAAGTGATGCAATAAAGAAATCGTAGCTGTTTTGCAAGTTTCCTTGTCATCAGCAGCCACTAGAAGATCATCGACATATTGTACTAAAGCAGAACCAAGAGGAAGTACGAAGGAATCTAACTGGCTTTTTAATGCTTGACTGTAAATGGATGGGCTTTCACAATAGCCTTGTGGAGCGCGTTTAAACCTGAAGCTTCGTCCTCCTAGAGAGAAACCGAAGATATCTCTGCTTTCTTCGGCTATCGGAATGCTGAAAAAGGCATTTTTCAAGTCGACAACCGAAAACCATGCTGCTGTAGCAGGTATCAACGTTAACAGTGCAGTAATGTCTGGAACCACAGGAAACTGTGGAATCACAATTTTATTAACCTCTCTGAGATCAATTACAAACCTATATACTGGAGGTTTTGTTGGGTCAGTTCGTTTCAAAATAGGCAGTACAGGACTATTACAGACATTACCTCTAGTTTCTTCTATAACGTCTTTCTCAATCAGATCTTGCACTATCAGTAGGAGCGCACGCTCACCTTCACTAGAGATTCTGTATTGTGGAATTCGTGGAAGTTTGACATTTGCTTTCAAAGTTACTACATAGGGTGGAATTTCCAATAGACCTACATCATTAGGACCAGTCGCCCAAAGAGTATCAGGGAGTGAACGCAGCTCTGGTGGGAGCGCATCCATCGACAAGTACATCGGAGAGATTATTCTCTTACCCAACGTAAGCTGTACTCCTGCTGGAGAACAGTACAATGTCGCGTACAGGCGTTTTAACAAGTCTAAACCAAGCAGATTTTCGTTACAACCTGTCGTCAAAATCAGGGGTGCTTTCAATTGACAGGGTCCAACAGAAATCGACAAAGGACCAGAAACAGGGTTATGAACAGGGGCGCCCGAAAAACCTACTGAAACGTTTGTTGAGCCAGACAAAGGTGCGCCAGGGAGTTTCGCATGTATTATAGAACTTTTTGCTGCACCAGTATCCAACAGAAACGGTTCGACTATACCTGATGTTGCTACTGCGACATAAGGCCCACTCTGATCTACTGGAACTGATACTACTCCCTCTCTTTGTCCATGGCTGTCCTAGTACTCACTTTGCTGACCTTCCTCACTAGCTTCATAATAGTCTTCAACATGATACTGTGGAGACCTATTCTGTTGGGCAGATTGTCCATTTCGCTGGTCGAAATAATTAGAAGGGCGATCACTCGTCTGCGGAGGCATAGCACCTCTTCCTCGACCTCTAGAATTTTGCATAGAACTACCACGACCTCTCTGAGCTGCCGCAGCATTATTTTGTGCCCGAACTGGACACTCATTTTTGTAATGACCTTCCACTTTGCAATAAGCACATTGATTCCATTGGTATTGTGGCCTTTGAAAATTATAATCCGTTCTTTGATATGACCCTTGCTGCATATTAGTCTGATTCGTGCGAGGCGGATAAGCTTGCTGTAAAAGTACTTTAGTTTTTAAATCTTTCGTCTTTTTATCTGATTTTTCCTTCTCTTCTTTATCCCTATTTTCATAGTACTGGGCAGTCGCAAGTATTTGTGCAGTCGTAGAGACAGCCCACGCACTTTCAGAATTCTTTAATTTACCACTAAGTTCTGGCAACAGATTGTGCACAAATTTATCAACAAATAATCTCTGGCCTCCTTCTGTGCTCATATCCTGACCACTATGATCCACGAAAGTCTCTTCAAATCTTGTGAAGAAGTCGGAGACACTTTCGTCTTTCTTTTGTTTGCACGTGGACAATTTGTCCCAGTTAACGCGCAATGCTGGCATCAAGGTTTTCATTAAATCGATTATTCTACCAGGCAAATTAGCAATTAAGGGTTCAGGTTTAGAACCACCTATTTGTTGACCATCCGCTGCAATTATAGCTGCCCAATCACCACCTAGGGCAACTGGATGATTCTCTTTACGAATTTTAGCCCAAATTGGTTGTGGTACTACATTACCAAATAGCAGATCTATGTCAGCAAGATTCAATACACAAGCGTCAACTGTTTGAGCCAACTCTTTGTAGTACCCTGCAGGATTTTTACGCAGATCTGGCAAGGCCTGTTTTACTGCTAATACTTCAGCTCGCTTCCATGGAATATGTATCCATACTCTCTGGAATTGGGCCGGAGCGGCTGCAATACCAAGGTTTGCGTTAGCTTGCACAGCTTCACGCCAAATTGGTGGAACCTCTCTCATTGGATATTGACGATTTTGTTTCGTACTACGTTTCTCTAATTCTCTTGGTGAACGAAGGGATGAGTCGGTCCTATAACTTAGAACCAGTTCCATCGCTTCTTTTATATTTTGACCGACTATCATACCTGCAGCAAACTCTTTCTGAACACTAAGTAATTCTCCTAGATTTGATTCAGGGTCATCCTCTTCCAATTCCTCACGTAGAAGGAAACACATTTCATCGAACACATATCGTTGTGTCGGTTCATTCCATTGCATAAATGTATCTAATACATTTTGTACATTATATCTTCCAACTTTTGAAACCCATCTAAGAGCAGTGGAATCTAATATTCCTCTTTCTTCAGTACTGGGAAGCTGGCTACGCCTCTGCACAGAGTCAGAGGTAGGAGTCTTAATCAGAGTTTTATAGAAGGGAGATAGAATATTAGAGACAGAATCAGTGATTCTCCGACGAACAGAAAGCGGAGTCATAATATTAGCAGAGGCAGTAAATAGAGTAGCAGTTGGAACAGATAGATTAGGAACAGTAGGAGTAGCAGGCAGAATAGCTTGGGAACTAGCAGGTGTGAGCGACACAGGCATAGGTAAAGAAGCCGGCAACCCTGGAAGAGGGGTTGTCGAAGGAACATTAATATTGACCACAGGAGGTACAGGAACTTGATTCAGGGGAGCGGGAACAGGGACACCAGGTTGTCCAGCAACCGGTAATTGAACATTCGGTATAGGTGGAGCCGTAGCACCCTGTGCATACGGTGGGGGTGATCGTAACAAGTAAGACAACAGGGGATCCTTTTCAGGGTCCTCTACTATCTTAGCCGTACTCGATGGCAAAGCAGGATAGCACTTGTCTATCGCTAAATTACGCTCTCTATTGGCCACCTCCATCGCTTTTTCAGACTCGTTGAGTTGCAGCTGCTTAGCAGACTGTTCTAAAGTCAACTCTTGCTCTTTTTGTTCTTTCTTCAACTTTTTAATCTCTCTCTGTTTAGATTCTTTTCGCCAATAACGGAAAGAATCAAACATTGCCGGCCGGGCTTTCTTCTTAAACAACCTTCTTTCTAGATTATCGAGAACTTCAGGTTCAAAACTACCATGTAGTGGCCAACTAAGGACACCATCTTTCTCTGTATAGTGGATCCATACCTCGTTATAAGAGATAGGGCCCACACCAAATTTGCAATATAGATCATAAAGGGGAGTTCCAATCGGAGGAACCAAACACGAGTCCTCCAACTGGGAATCACTGTTGCAACTAAAACAAGACAACATACAATTTTTCCGACTTACCATTTTATAATCCGGAACACAAAACAAACAAGACACAAACAGAAAAGATGCGCACTCGAACCAAGAACTTAGGCCTACCAGAACTGACAAATGTATCGATACCTGAACTGAACAGAATGATTATCGTAACCAGAATAACCAGTGATAATCTTACAGAACTGAACTGAACTGAGAACTAAAAAGGATTATCCAAACAGGAGCAACCCTCACAAAATACTTAACTGAGGTACTGAAGACGTCACCAAGGAGAAACCCGTCACGTCTCGCCGTACTGAGGACTGCACCTCGGGTCCAAGACAGGGCGACGGTCAAGGCAACGGACCACTGCAGCCGTCTGAACGGGAACCCTCGTGGAAGAGAACGTCGGGGCCACTTTTGCGATATGCCGGGATCGATGAAGTGGGGCGCCTCCCTCTGAAATCTTCACACGAAGCTCCTCGAACTCTTCAGGCTTTTGGACCGGTACCGAATGACGTCGCCCCACGTGGGCGCCAATTGGAGTTCTGGACTTTTCGGTTCCGTCCAGAGGTGTCAGGGATAACACCCGAAGACCCCGGAGTTCTACCTGTCTCGGTGCACAAACAAACAGAAACACGGGCTTCTCGATGGTGGCGTCAAAGACCAAAGGTTTATTACTGCAGGGACACAGAAGTCACAGAAACTGCACACGGGCAGTGTCTAGGAGCCTGTTCAATTTGTACAAAGAGGGTTGTTCCTTATATACTAAATATTCTGCTCGGGGCAAATTCTTTACATGTTACCACAGTTCTAAACATTCGTGTCTTAAACAATAAATATTTGGTGTTGCACAGGAATCGTCAACAGTATCTGATGTCAAAACATTACGAATGAGGGGTTCCCACTATTCCATCATAATCCCATGTCAATTCCTCATTCAAGACCCGGACCGCCTCATCGTAAATTTCGTTACCTCCCCCTAATAAAAGCCCAGAAGGAAAGGAGCAGAGCCAGGTGCAGAAGATAGAAAGACAGGATAAGAGATTTTTGTGGGTCGTAAATGGGCACGGTTACCAGCTTCGGCCGCCTAATCATGATCAGGCCAACGAACACAAGAAGCAGTATAACAGGGCTGGCCTCAGGCTGGGGAGGCAGTTCTTGCCGAGTCATGCTGCCACAGCGTTGCTGGCCTAAGGTGCACGTGTCACTAGAAAGGTGAATTGCCGGCTAAAGCCTACGTGTCCTTAATTAAAAAGAGGTCATTGCGTGTCCATTGACTATGTGAGGGCAAGGAATACAAAATGGCTTCCGTGTTCTAAGATGGATGCCACGGGTAGATCAGAAATGTGTTCATGACAGGAGTGCTCTTGCTCGTAGCATAGCGAAAACACCAGGATATACTAAATGGATCATTTGCGGTTCACTGATACCAAAATCATGTGTTTACGACAATGATGAAAACACGGGTTCAAATCGTCACGGAACCTCAGAGTAGGGTACATCCAATATGTGCTCCGAGTGGGAATAGGGTACATCCAATATGTGCTCCGAGTGGGAGTAGGGTACATCCAATATGTGCTCCGAGTGGGAGTAGGGTACATCCAATATGTACTTTGAGTGGGAGTAGGGTACACCAATATGTGCTCCGAGTGGGAGTAAGGTACACAGATATGTGCTCCGAGTGGGAGCAGGGTACCCCAATGTGCGCACCGAGTGGGAGTAGGGTACACCAATATGTGCTCTGAGTGGGAGTAAGGTACACAGATATGTGCTCCGAGTGGGAGTAGGGTACATCCAATATGTGTTCCGAGTGGGAGATGGGTACACCGATATGTACTCCGAGTGGGAGTAGGGTACATCCAATATGTGCTGCAAGTGGGAGTAGGGTTCATCCAATATGTGCTCCGAGTGGGAGTAAGGTACACAGATATGTGCTCCGAGTGGGAGTAAGGTACGCCAATATGTGCTCCGCGTGGGAGTAGGGTACATCCAATATGTGCTCAGAGTGGGAGTAGGGTACACCAATATGTGCACCGCGTGGGAGTAGGGTACACCAATATGTGCTCCGAGTGGGAGTAGGGTACACCAATATGTGGTCTGAGTGGGAGTAAGGTACACAGATATGTGCTCCGAGTGGGAGCAGTGTACCCCAATGTGCGCACCGAGTGGGAGTAGGGTACACCAATATGTGCTCCGAGTGGGAGTAAGGTACACAGATATGTGCTCCGAGTGGGAGTAGGGTACATCCAACATGTGCTCCGAGTGGGAGTAGGGTACATCCAATGTGTGCTCCGAGTGGGAGTAGGGTACATCCAATATGTGCTGCAAGTGGGAGTAAGGTACATCCAATGTGTGCTCCGAGTGGGAGTAGGGTACACCAATATATACTCCTAGTGGGAGTAGGGTACACCAATATGTGCTCCAAGTGGGAGTAGGGTACACCGATATGTGCTCCGAGTGGGAGTAGGGTACATCCAATATGTGCTGCAAGTGGGAGTAGGGTTCATCCAATATGTGCTCCGAGTGGGAGTAAGGTACACAGATATGTGCTCCGAGTGGGAGTAAGGTACGCCAATATGTGCTCCGCGTGGGAGTAGGGTACATCCAATATGTGCTCATAGTGGGAGTAGGGTACACCAATATGTGCACCGCGTGGGAGTAGGGTACACCAATATGTGCTCCGAGTGGGAGTAGGGTACACCAATATGTGGTCCGAGTGGGAGTAAGGTACACAGATATGTGCTCCGAGTGGGAGCAGTGTACCCCAATGTGCGCACCGAGTGGGAGTAGGGTACACCAATATGTGCTCCGAGTGGGAGTAAGGTACACAGATATGTGCTCCGAGTGGGAGTAGGGTACATCCAACATGTGCTCCGAGTGGGAGTAGGGTACATCCAATGTGTGCTCCGAGTGGGAGTAGGGTACATCCAATATGTGCTGCAAGTGGGAGTAAGGTACATCCAATGTGTGCTCCGAGTGGGAGTAGGGTACACCAATATATACTCCTAGTGGGAGTAGGGTACACCAATATGTGCTCCAAGTGGGAGTAGGGTACACCGATATGTGCTCCGAGTGGGAGTAGGGTTCATCCAATATGTGCTCCGAGTGGGAGTAAGGTACACTGAGCTGGAGTAAGGTACACTGAGCGGGAGTAGGGTACATCCAATATGTGCTCCGAGTGGGAGTAATTATTTACAGCAAGGGGTGGTGATGGACAGAGTCTCTGAATTAAGCAGAGTACTCTCACCCAGTCAAAAGATCAGGGCTAGATCCAACACCGTTTTTTAGCTCATTGCACCATCCCAGTTTCAGAACCTGGCTGTATGCAAATTAGTCTGTCCCTGGCCCAGTGCATCATGGGAACAGGGCAGACCAGACTACAAAAGCCAATTCTTACACTGGGAAGGAAACAAGCTTCCGGGGACCGGTTTCTGGCATTACAGCCGTCTTCGGCCCGGCTTGCTTGAATCCTGATGGTGCAATGAGCAAGGGACTCACATCTGAGTATACCCTTCCACGCTTAGGGTGGACAACATTATTTACAGCAAGGGGTGGTGATGGACAGAGTCTCTGAATTAAGCAGAGTACTCTCACCCAGTCAAAAGATCAGGGCTAGATCCAACACCGTTTTTTAGCTCATTGCACCATCCCAGTTTCAGAACCTGGCTGTATGCAAATTAGTCTGTCCCTGGCCCAGTGCATCATGGGAACAGGGCAGACCAGACTACAAAAGCCAATTCTTACACTGGGAAGGAAACAAGCTTCCGGGGACCGGTTTCTGGCATTACAGCGGTCTTCGGCCCGGCTTGCTTGAATCCTGATGGTGCAATGAGCAAGGGACTCACATCTGAGTATACCCTTCCACGCTTAGGGTGGACAACATTATTTACAGCAAGGGGTGGTGATGGACAGAGTCTCTGAATTAAGCAGAGTACTCTCACCCAGTCAAAAGATCAGGGCTAGATCCAACACCGTTTTTTAGCTCATTGCACCATCCCAGTTTCAGAACCTGGCTGTATGCAAATTAGTCTGTCCCTGGCCCAGTGCATCATGGGAACAGGGCAGACCAGACTACAAAAGCCAATTCTTACACTGGGAAGGAAACAAGCTTCTGGGGACCGGTTTCTGGCATTACAGCCGTCTTCGGCCCGGCTTGCTTGAATCCTGATGGTGCAATGAGCAAGGGACTCACATCTGAGTATACCCTTCCACGCTTAGGGTGGACAACATTATTTACAGCAAGGGGTGGTGATGGACAGAGTCTCTGAATTAAGCAGAGTACTCTCACCCAGTCAAAAGATCAGGGCTAGATCCAACACCGTTTTTTAGCTCATTGCACCATCCCAGTTTCAGAACCTGGCTGTATGCAAATTAGTCTGTCCCTGGCCCAGTGCATCATGGGAACAGGGCAGACCAGACTACAAAAGCCAATTCTTACACTGGGAAGGAAACAAGCTTCCGGGGACCGGTTTCTGGCATTACAGCCGTCTTCGGCCCGGCTTGCTTGAATCCTGATGGTGCAATGAGCAAGGGACTCACATCTGAGTATACCCTTCCACGCTTAGGGTGGACAACATTATTTACAGCAAGGGGTGGTGATGGACAGAGTCTCTGAATTAAGCAGAGTACTCTCACCCAGTCAAAAGATCAGGGCTAGATCCAACACCGTTTTTTAGCTCATTGCACCATCCCAGTTTCAGAACCTGGCTGTATGCAAATTAGTCTGTCCCTGGCCCAGTGCATCATGGGAACAGGGCAGACCAGACTACAAAAGCCAATTCTTACACTGGGAAGGAAACAAGCTTCCGGGGACCGGTTTCTGGCATTACAGCCGTCTTCGGCCCGGCTTGCTTGAATCCTGATGGTGCAATGAGCAAGGGACTCACATCTGAGTATACCCTTCCACGCTTAGGGTGGACAACATTATTTACAGCAAGGGGTGGTGATGGACAGAGTCTCTGAATTAAGCAGAGTACTCTCACCCAGTCAAAAGATCAGGGCTAGATCCAACACCGTTTTTTAGCTCATTGCACCATCCCAGTTTCAGAACCTGGCTGTATGCAAATTAGTCTGTCCCTGGCCCAGTGCATCATGGGAACAGGGCAGACCAGACTACAAAAGCCATTTCTTACACTGGGAAGGAAACAAGCTTCCGGGGACCGGTTTCTGGCATTACAGCCGTCTTCGGCCCGGCTTGCTTGAATCCTGATGGTGCAATGAGCAAGGGACTCACATCTGAGTATACCCTTCCACGCTTAGGGTGGACAACATTATTTACAGCAAGGGGTGGTGATGGACAGAGTCTCTGAATTAAGCAGAGTACTCTCACCCAGTCAAAAGATCAGGGCTAGATCCAACACCGTTTTTTAGCTCATTGCACCATCCCAGTTTCAGAACCTGGCTGTATGCAAATTAGTCTGTCCCTGGCCCAGTGCATCATGGGAACAGGGCAGACCAGACTACAAAAGCCAATTCTTACACTGGGAAGGAAACAAGCTTCCGGGGACCGGTTTCTGGCATTACAGCCGTCTTCGGCCCGGCTTGCTTGAATCCTGATGGTGCAATGAGCAAGGGACTCACATCTGAGTATACCCTTCCACGCTTAGGGTGGACAACATTATTTACAGCAAGGGGTGGTGATGGACAGAGTCTCTGAATTAAGCAGAGTACTCTCACCCAGTCAAAAGATCAGGGCTAGATCCAACACCGTTTTTTAGCTCATTGCACCATCCCAGTTTCAGAACCTGGCTGTATGCAAATTAGTCTGTCCCTGGCCCAGTGCATCATGGGAACAGGGCAGACCAGACTACAAAAGCCAATTCTTACACTGGGAAGGAAACAAGCTTCCGGGGACCGGTTTCTGGCATTACAGCCGTCTTCGGCCCGGCTTGCTTGAATCCTGATGGTGCAATGAGCAAGGGACTCACATCTGAGTATACCCTTCCACGCTTAGGGTGGACAACATTATTTACAGCAAGGGGTGGTGATGGACAGAGTCTCTGAATTAAGCAGAGTACTCTCACCCAGTCAAAAGATCAGGGCTAGATCCAACACCGTTTTTTAGCTCATTGCACCATCCCAGTTTCAGAACCTGGCTGTATGCAAATTAGTCTGTCCCTGGCCCAGTGCATCATGGGAACAGGGCAGACCAGACTACAAAAGCCAATTCTTACACTGGGAAGGAAACAAGCTTCCGGGGACCGGTTTCTGGCATTACAGCCGTCTTCGGCCCGGCTTGCTTGAATCCTGATGGTGCAATGAGCAAGGGACTCACATCTGAGTATACCCTTCCACGCTTAGGGTGGACAACATTATTTACAGCAAGGGGTGGTGATGGACAGAGTCTCTGAATTAAGCAGAGTACTCTCACCCAGTCAAAAGATCAGGGCTAGATCCAACGCCGTTTTTTAGCTCATTGCACCATCCCAGTTTCAGAACCTGGCTGTATGCAAATTAGTCTGTCCCTGGCCCAGTGCATCATGGGAACAGGGCAGACCAGACTACAAAAGCCAATTCTTACACTGGGAAGGAAACAAGTTTCCGGGGACCGGTTTCTGGCATCACAGCCGTCTTCGGCCCGGCTTGCTTGAATCCTGATGGTGCAATGAGCAAGGGACTCACATCTGAGTATACCCTTCCACGCTTAGGGTGGACAACATTATTTACAGCAAGGGGTGGTGATGGACAGAGTCTCTGAATTAAGCAGAGTACTCTCACCCAGTCAAAAGATCAGGGCTAGATCCAACACCGTTTTTTAGCTCATTGCACCATCCCAGTTTCAGAACCTGGCTGTATGCAAATTTGTCTCTCCCTGGCCCAGTGCATCATGGGAACAGGGCAGACCAGACTACAAAAGCCAATTCTTACACTGGGAAGGAAACAAGCTTCCGGGGACCGGTTTCTGGCATTACAGCCGTCTTCGGCCCGGCTTGCTTGAATCCTGATGGTGCAATGAGCAAGGGACTCACATCTGAGTATACCCTTCCACGCTTAGGGTGGACAACATTATTTACAGCAAGGGGTGGTGATGGACAGAGTCTCTGAATTAAGCAGAGTACTCTCACCCAGTCAAAAGATCAGGGCTAGATCCAACACCGTTTTTTAGCTCATTGCACCATCCCAGTTTCAGAACCTGGCTGTATGCAAATTAGTCTGTCCCTGGCCCAGTGCATCATGGGAACAGGGCAGACCAGACTACAAAAGCCAATTCTTACACTGGGAAGGAAAAAAGCTTCCGGGGACCGGTTTCTGGCATTACAGCCGTCTTCGGCCCGGCTTGCTTGAATCCTGATGGTGCAATGAGCAAGGGACTCACATCTGAGTATACCCTTCCACGCTTAGGGTGGACAACATTATTTACAGCAAGGGGTGGTGATGGACAGAGTCTCTGAATTAAGCAGAGTACTCTCACCCAGTCAAAAGATCAGGGCTAGATCCAACACCGTTTTTTAGCTCATTGCACCATCCCAGTTTCAGAACCTGGCTGTATGCAAATTAGTCTGTCCCTGGCCCAGTGCATCATGGGAACAGGGCAGACCAGACTACAAAAGCCAATTCTTACACTGGGAAGGAAACAAGCTTCCGGGGACCGGTTTCTGGCATTACAGCCGTCTTCGGCCCGGCTTGCTTGAATCCTGATGGTGCAAAGAGCAAGGGACTCACATCTGAGTATACCCTTCCACGCTTAGGGTGGACAACATTATTTACAGCAAGGGGTGGTGATGGACAGAGTCTCTGAATTAAGCAGAGTACTCTCACCCAGTCAAAAGATCAGGGCTAGATCCAACACCGTTTTTTAGCTCATTGCACCATCCCAGTTTCAGAACCTGGCTGTATGCAAATTAGTCTGTCCCTGGCCCAGTGCATCATGGGAACAGGGCAGACCAGACTACAAAAGCCAATTCTTACACTGGGAAGGAAACAAGCTTCCGGGGACCGGTTTCTGGCATTACAGCCGTCTTCGGCCCGGCTTGCTTGAATCCTGATGGTGCAATGAGCAAGGGACTCACATCTGAGCATACCCTTCCACGCTTAGGGTGGACAACATTATTTACAGCAAGGGGTGGTGATGGACAGAGTCTCTGAATTAAGCAGAGTACTCTCACCCAGTCAAAAGATCAGGGCTAGATCCAACACCGTTTTTTAGCTCATTGCACCATCCCAGTTTCAGAACCTGGCTGTATGCAAACTAGTCTGTCCCTGGCCCAGTGCATCATGGGAACAGGGCAGACCAGACTACAAAAGCCAATTCTTACACTGGGAAGGAAACAAGCTTCCGGGGACCGGTTTCTGGCATTACAGCCGTCTTCGGCCCGGCTTGCTTGAATCCTGATGGTGCAATGAGCAAGGGAGTAAGGTACGCCAATATGTGCTCCGCGTGGGAGTAGGGTACATCCAATATGTGCTCAGAGTGGGAGTAGGGTACACCAATATGTGCACCGCGTGGGAGTAGGGTACACCAATATGTGCTCCGAGTGGGAGTAGGGTACACCAATATGTGGTCCGAGTGGGAGTAAGGTACACAGATATGTGCTCCGAGTGGGAGCAGTGTACCCCAATGTGCGCACCGAGTGGGAGTAGGGTACACCAATATGTGCTCCGAGTGGGAGTAAGGTACACAGATATGTGCTCCGAGTGGGAGTAGGGTACATCCAACATGTGCTCCGAGTGGGAGTAGGGTACATCCAATGTGTGCTCCGAGTGGGAGTAGGGTACACCGATATGTGCTCCGAGTGGGAGTAGGGTTCATCCAATATGTGCTCCGAGTGGGAGTAAGGTACACTGAGCTGGAGTAAGGTACACTGAGCGGGAGTAGGGTACATCCAATATGTGCTCCGAGTGGGAGTAAGGTACACCCAATATGTACTTTGAGTGGGAGTAGGGTACATCCAATATGTGCTCCGAGTGGGAGTAAGGTACATCCAATATGTGCTCCGCGTGGGAGTAGGGTACACCGATATGTACTCCGAGCGGGAGTAAGGTACATTCAATATGTGCTCCGAGTGGGAGTAAGGTACACTGAGTGGGAGTAAGTTGCTCCGAGCGGGAGTAGGGTCGCCCATCACCCTCAGGTCTCTCACAACCTACAGTGTTAAGCACTCTGACAGTCACGCGAGTTGCTTGATTATCAAATGAACGCTGCTCTGATGCGTAATGAACCAACCCCAACATTACAGCCATGTTGATAAACATTTAACATCGAACAATCCAATGTACCTTTATTTTTACTGTACTTTCACTGTGCTGTATTTCTATAGGTGCTATGCGTTTCTAGGCTAAGGTCTATGTAAACACACCAATGTCACTGCCCCTAACTTCATCACGTGGTATACCAGGGGCCACACTCTTTTGGGGCTCTGGGGGCCTCTTTTCCATTTCAACCCTAGTACCCAACAGGAGTGGCCGTCTGAGCGGTGATATTTTTTAACATATATTGTTTATAGACACCCGAGGGAGATTGGGAATGTCACTGTTCAATAATACTCTTGAACTGTACTCACAGGGCTCGAGGCGCTACTAGCACCGGATCAGAGACAAGGCCAGGACAGGAGGGTTAAAAAAAGCAAGCCTCGCTCCAGGGCGGACTGTCTGTTCAACTACAATTAGAAGAGGCTTTATGGACCCGCGTCTATTACTAAAAACATCACACTCCGGCTGGAACACGCGGCTGAAAACTGCACCAAGTACAAGCACAGCCCCCCCCCGTGAAAAGAATCTGAGTGTCTGTGTCTGCCCCCCCACAACTCACCTGCCGCAGATCACACGGCGCGCTCAGCACACACAGCCCCACAGCTCACCTGCAGCAGATCACACGGCGCGCTCACCTGCAGCAGATCACACGGCGCGCCCACCTCAGACAGCCCCACAACTCACCTGCAGCAGATCACACGGCGCGCTCAGCACACACAGCCCCACAACTCACCTGCAGCAGATCACACGGCGCGCTAACTTCACACCGCACTCCGAGATGAAAATGACTCGCCTGCTGGAGTCTGGCATCCAGAACTTATGTGGTCACCCCGCCATTATCAGTGACGTTGGAAGTGCGTCATCCAGGGGGAGTGGTCAGAGGGGGGTTAGTCCTAAAACACCCTCTAGTCACCCCCACCCCGCCCGATGGATAATTGATGTTAATGACTGTCTGTTATGCCCCTTGGTTCGGCGCCTCTCCCCCAAAGGAGGGGGACGTGTCTGGACCGGGCGTCTTACTGGATCACCCACCCCTGGAGCGGGCGGGGGTGGGGGCGTGAGGGCGGAAAGGGACAGCCAGCAGGACACTGGGGTCAGCCCAGCCATAGAGTTAAGCACAGGATTGTGGCTGGTGGGGAGGAGGGGGTCCCCTCTCATACAGAGGGGAGGGAGTTAAAGGGCTCGGGATGGGGGAGGTGCCATGCGAGGGGGGGGGGGTATGAAAGGAGATCCCATACCCCCCCCCCCCCCACAGGGGCAGCGAGGCATCAGTTTATTATTTATTTATTTTTATTTATGCATTTTTATATAGCGCAGACTTTCCCCGAAGGGGTCAAAGCGCTTCACAATAGGAACAGAACTGAAACATGAGAACATTACACGTGAGCAAAATACAAAAGCAAACGTTACATTAAATGAAGCAAAAGTGACAATCGTGAGCCAACAAAATACAAGCGGTAGCAAACGGTGCATTGCAGGAGGAAAAAGTGACGTGTGCAGGTTACAGAAAGCATACAAAATAAACATAGAGGTATAATACTGCAATATATGGAGGACACTCAAGCACAAGAACAAACGTTACGCAGGCAATGGTGGCACTTGTGCAGGTATCGAAACAAACAAATGTAAGAGGTAGGAAACAGTGTGTTACAAGAGAAAAAGTGACGGGTGCATGTTACACACGAGTCCCAGATACAGGAAGAAGGATAATACTACAATAGAAGGCAGACTCTCAAACCACAAGAACACACTGGGAAGACACTTCCATAGTCATGTAAAGTAGAGTTTTCAGTAGTTGAAGGGCTTCCTTCAGATAATAGAGAGGGCGTGGATTAACTTTGGAAGTGTCTTTGAAGAAGGAGAACTTTGAGGTCCGTTTTGAAAGCCTGGGAGGAGGCGGTGGTCCGGAGCTGCGGCGGAAGTGAGTTCCAGATTCTCACTGCGCTGCCTGAAAAGGATTGGGCCATCGATCTCTCCTTCTTGAAAGTGGGAGGTTCAAGCAGTAGATTTTCCGCATTTCGTGATGGTCTACAGCCTCCAGAGAGTTTCAATTTATTCGCCAGGTAGCGTGGAGAGGAGGAGTGCAAGGCTTTGTGGGTGATGCAGGCAGTCTTGTAGATAGATCTTGCCTCGATGGGAAGCCAGCGGAGGGTGGATAACATGGGAGTGATGTGGTCGCTTCTTTTGGCCCCATAAATGAAACGAGCTGCTGAATGGAGAACAGATTTAAGGGGGGACAGGTGGGATTTGGGGAGGCCAGTCAGAAGAGAATTGCAGTAGTCCAGTCTGGAGAGGACCAGCGATTGGACCAGGGCTTTAAGGTCATGCACCGGGAAGAAGCGACGAATCCCCCAAAGAAGGCGCAGTTGGTATCGGGCAGACTTTGCAATTGAATTAATGTGGGGAGTTAGATTGAGTTTTGTGTCGAGTATGACACCAAGGGATTTTGCGCTGTCGACAATGATGGGTTTATTGTTCAGCAGATTCATCTGATCCATCCATGATTGAACCGAGGGAGGAGAAAGTGAGGAGGAGAGGAGGAGGAACTCAGTTTTGGAGGGATTCAGAATCAGTTGATGTGTTGACATCCAGTTATGAATGGAGTCGAGGGTAGAGCTTAGGAGAGAGAGATCGTGAGTGGAGGCAACCTTGAGGTAAATTTGAGTGTCGTCAGCGTAGAGGTGATAGTTGACCCCAGATTTACTTAAGAGATTTCCCAGAGGTTCCAAGTAGAGATTGAATAATGTGGGTGCAAGAATAGAGCCTTGGGGGACACCTTGACCCACCGCCAAAGGCGATGAAAGACTGTCCGCTATTTTGATCCTTTGGGATCTATCAGAGAGGAAGGAAGCAAACCATTTGAGCACAGTGCCCTCCATGCCCATTCTCTGTTGAAGAATATTGAGGAGGGTGTTGTGATTGACAGTGTCAAAGGCTGCCGAAAGGTCAAGGAGAATTAGAAGACAAGACCCCCCCCCCGAGTCTAAAATTCTCAGCGCGTCATCGATCACTTGCAGCAGGGCAGTTTCAGTGCTGCAGTTTTGGATGAAGCCGGACTGAAAATTGTCAAGAAGATCATTGTCCTTGATATGACGAGAGAGTTGTTTCGCAACACATCTTTCTGTGATCTTCGCAAGAAAGGGTAGGTTAGTGATGGGGCGGAAGTTGTTGAGGTCATTTGCATCCGCAGTGGGTTTTTTAAGCAAAGGGGTGACCTGCCCAGATTTGAAGGGAACAGGAAGGGAGCCTTGACAGATAGAGAGGTTGACCAGAGTGGTCCAATAGGGAAGAGAAAGGGTATAGAATTCAATGGCAATGGCACTAGGGATGGGGTCGAGCGAGTGGTTGGAGGGCTTAGTTTCGAGGATGCACTTGCGGAGGACATCCTCAGAGATGGGGTCGAAGTTCTGCCAGATGGCTAGTGATTTGCGCTCCTCTGGAGGGGTAGGATGAGCGACCTGAACCACAAGTGATTTCACTTTTTCGTCAAAGAATACAGCGAAATCAGCAGCTTTCTTTGTAGAATCCTCCAATTTGGAGGCTGGGGGAGAGTAGCTAGAGTTCTTGATGAGTTCAAATAGTTTTTTGGGTCTATTTTTGGCTGAGTCAAGGAGGGTTCTGAAGTGTGATGCTTTCCCAAGGAAGATGTGCTTGTGGTACTCGGATCTAGCTGAGCGAAGCGTGGCCAAATTATCGCTGGAGGGCACTTGCCTCCATTGTTTCTCCAGGCGTCTTAGGTGCTTCCTTTCTTCATATAGAGATTTGCTGAACCAGGGTGCTGAGGGAATGGGCATTTTCTTTTTGCTTTGGAGAGGAGCAACGCTATTGATTTCGACTGCGAGGACTGCGAGGACTCAGTGCCTGGGCGGTGCCAGCTCGATGGCTGGTGCCCCCCACCAGAGAAGGCCCGTGGGTTGGGTGACCAGATCTTGAGAATCAAAAACCGGGACATTTTGCAAAAATAGGACTTCAATGTTACATCAACAATGCTGCGCAGAAAGACAACTCTTATCAACAGCATTGGAACCCAGAAGCACTAAGAAAAAAATAAAATGTAATTTCTAAAACCAGCAGCATACCTGTTAATTAAATTGCTTCCTTTTAACAGCAGCTAACTAGCACAGCTTTAGGACACCCAATCTCACTTCTCACTGGTTTCAGTCGACCCCCCTTTAAAACACGGGACATGAACCAAAATTACAAAAATCTGCCAGGACAGCTGGTGAAAACCCGGGACTGTACGGGCAAATCCGGGACGCCTGGTCACCCCACCTGTGAGGCTGGCTCGCCATCCGCGGGCCCCGTGGGAAGGGCCCCCTCCATCCGCACGTCCCGTGGGAAGGGCCCCCTCCAACCGCGCGTCCCGTGGGAAGGGCCCCCTCCATCCGCGGGCCCCGTGGGAAGGGCCACCTCCATCCGCGGGCCCCGTGGGAAGGGCCCCCTCCCAGTCCCTCCATCCGTGGGCCCCGTGGGAAGGGCCCCCTCCCAGCCCCCGCATCCCCTTCTTCTGTCACCTTTCTTAGTGTGTGTGGCTGTGGATACAGTCTCAATGTAGTGATAGAAGGTGGGGTTTTGTAGCGCTCAGAGGTTGCAGGCTGCGGCACTGAGCGCTTGGAGTAGTGGGATTGAGATGCACAGCTCATGGCGGACTCTGACTTTCCCGGGGGTGGGACGCGTCGACGCCTTGGTCCTGTGAAGTTTTTTTTTATAGTTTTTTTAAAAATATAGCTCGAACTCGACCCGAAGATATCAGGTGTTGTTGGAAATGGCCCTTTTCGCAGGGTGATCCCTAAACTTTTTGCTTTTTCCTCCTATTTTTTCTTGACCTGTTTGTGTTGGTTTTAGGACTCTGGGCACTTTACCACTGCTAATCAATGCTAAAGTGCATATGCTCTCTGTGTAAACTGTGTTATGGATTGGTGTTTCCCTGATTGGCGTATTTGATTTATGTGTCAGTCCCTAGTAAAGTGCACTGCGAGTGCCATGGCCTTTAAATCAAATGCTGTTGGTGGGCTGCAGCACTGGATTGTGCCACCCACGCAAACAGTCCATAAAGTATAACTCTGGCCTGCCATTGCAGAGCCTGCGCGCAGCCTGGGGCTGCCATGTCGACTTGGCAAGTGCACACACTTGCAGCTACCTAAACCTTCCCTTTTCTACATGTGAATCGCCCCTAACGTACCCTCATGGGCAGGGTGCATTGTATTTGAATGTTAGGACATGCCCGGGTGTGTGTGGCATTTCTTGATAGTGAATTACAGCCCACTTCGTTTTTCACTATTGCAAGGCTACCTGTTCTCCATAGGCCAAAGTGGGCCGTTTGATAGTTACATCCTATGATCCTAACTGACCCAGGGAACATGGTAGAAATTAGAGTTTAGTATGCCTGAACTCAGAATGATAAAATACATCTTTTAGTGAAGTTGGTTTTAACATTCTGTGTTTGAAAATACCACTTTTAGAAAGTAGGTATTTTGTGACCTAACCATCCAGCCTGCCTCTGCTAGCTTGTGTATTGTCTGTCTGGTTTGTGAATGACCAGGGCTGGGGGAAACTTCAGGAGACACGGTTAGTCAGCACAGGGCTGAATAGGCACATCTACACATAGATGGGTGGGAGGAGTAGCACCTGGGTCTGAATAGGGCTGGGCTCGCCTCCTACAATGCTGGCTCCACCTCCTGTGGTGAGTCTGAGGACCCTGGCCCACACTGACAAAGGAAGAAGGTGCACCCTGGCAGAATGCACCCCAAACTGGTTTGAACTAGGTCCAGGCCCCTCTGCCTTCAGAGGACAAAAGAATTGCTGGTATAAATATTGGGCCCCAGACCCCGAGATTTTAGAACATGCTGGAATCAAGGAACCTGCCAAGAAGAGCTGGAAGAGCTGCCAGGAGGTGTACTGCCCCTTTGCTGTGTTGTTGCTTTGTTGGGTTGACCTGAAGCTTTTGCTTCTGCCTTGGGCAGTGAAAGGACTGGACTGAACTTTCTCTACTTGGGCTGAGTATCACCAAGGACCTGAAACCGAGCTGGCCTCCTGTTAAGAAGTCTCAGAGACTGCAAAGACTTCAACAACCTCTGGGTACCGCTCCTGGAACCGTTGATTCAGTTGCCACAGAGAAGAGGGAACCGTGACCGACTGTCAACCGACTCCGTCGCTGGCCTTGTGTCCTGAAGGCACCGCTTCGAGCACCGTCTCACCCTGCATCGCAAGCCTTGGTCTCACAGACGCCGTCTGCATGATCGTCACCGAGCCGCTGCTCGCACCGCACCCTGCATCGCCTCGCTTCACTTCGCTGGCCTGGTCTCCAGAGCCTGCATGAAGGCACACTGATTATACAACGACTCGTGATGGCAATTCCTAGATTAATGCAGAGTATGCATGCATAGGCACTAGTGTTATGTTAAGAGGACCTAGATCTAATAGGACCCGTTTGGTCTTGGATAGTGAGGTAAATGGGACAGGACTTGTGGGCGATTGGATTCTGTACGCTCCCTCCCTCCCCCTGATTCCTCCCCCGTTGTCCCTTGGACAGGATTGAATTTCTTAACAGGCATAGTGCAATTTGACACCAGCCACACACCTTCTACCTTTGTCATATATGGACCTTTGACTGGTAGCTGTCTTTTTTAAAAAAAACATGATTCCTCTTTACGTAATACTAGTGGTATCGCATTGAGCGGTACGTCCATGTTTATGCAGAGTACTGAAACTGTGCACCTGATTATTAGAGGCTCTTATGCCGGCATGTTTAACAAGTGCCGATGTATCATTACTCGGCATTAATCCAGGAATTGCTGTCATGAGCCGTCGTATAATCAGTGTGCCTTCACGCAGGCTCTGGAGAGCAGTTTTCCCTGTTAATGCACGCGCATCATAGAACGTTACCAGCGCATGCGCACAGAGTGTCAGCTCCAGATAACTTCCCGGAAAGGGTTACCGCCCATTCTCCCACTCCGCCACTATATTTTAACCCCTGCCCAATCGAGTTCACTACTGACAGGTGCATGGGCGGGGTAGGTGTCTAAGAGCAAGCACCCGGACAAAATTGCAAGTAGAATGTGAGGGAAGGAACTAGAAAAGTGAGCATACATCGCTCATGCTCAAGCTTGCTTCCTGTGTTTGCCTGTTTATTCTTGGCTGTATTTTATTGTTTTTTCAGCCCTGTAGTATGTGGGCGTCCATCTCTCCTAGTCAGTGGAGTGTTCCCAGTTGCAGTGCGAGGTATGGACACCCTGAATATCAGGTACCGTGAGTGCAGGGTTGTGTCATGAGACACCTGGGGGTTTTGATATCAGCATACAGCATTTATTATGTGACGGGGAGTGTGGGCTTTGGAGATACCGGCTTTCTTATTCCCGGGACCCTATGACCTAGGAGTACCTACTAGTTCCACCACACAGCTGAGTAGCTGCCTACGAGAACCACCTTTCTGGTCTCACGACCTTTGGCTTCTACGCCACATGTGGATAGCTCCCGGTTAGAGACTGGACATGCGACGACCTTTTGTGATGGCGTTCACATGTCTGTGGCCCCCAGTAGATACCAAGATACACCACACAGGGCCATCTCTCCCGCTTTTCTTAGTGTGATTGATTGATTCAGTTATATGTTCCGTGTACCTGTCTTTCTCTCTTTTTTGTGTAATTGATGTGCACACATTAGTGGCACACAATGTTGCATTAAGTTGTACTAATGCACATATTTGTGGTCTATCTTGTCTTCTCTCCTCCTAGGTCCTGATCAGGAGCGGCTCCCGCCATTCAGCTGTAGCCACATTAAGGTTTTACAGTTTACTGTTCCGCCCTGATTAATTTTGAGGGGATTTGTATTGTTTTTCCACATGCACTTCACTATTTTTAACTATCTTAGTCCTGAAGAAGCGCCAATGACCTTTTTTGGCGACGAAGGCACGAAACATGTTGCCCTATGCTGCACGACACTTGGGCATAATGTGCCTTTGAGCTAATACTATATTTACCCGTTTTAGTATATCAAGGGTACATCTCATATACATCTGCTGCATGATGACCCTTGTATTACCTTTCACTAATATTGCACGTACTTTTTTCACCCTCCATTTAAGACCCACACCCCGCACACCCGCATGCACTATCTGGCAGTCCTCGAAAAGATCTCCGATAAAGTGACCCTTCGGGGGACCCGTCGGGCATTGCAGCGCCGGCCCGATGAGGAGCAAACGCCCGATGATAAAGCATCACACTCTTTGGAGTGTGTGAGGGCATCAGAGAACAAATAATGTTCTTCCATCTCATTAGTGGGCCCTTGTCTGACCTAGGATTTTTCTTTTCTTTTTTTCTCTTTCTTTATTCCCCTATTTTTGAAGGCACATGGTGAATTTTTGCACCCCGCCATAAGAACAGTGTCCTTTTGTTGGTTTAAACGTGGATATTAGGAGCATGGACACTGGATCTTAATTAGCTACTAGGTCCCCCCCTCTCTTTTTTTCATACTGTTTTGGGGGTACCCATGGTCGTTGCGTTGCCGTAGTCTAACTTGGGGAGAATGAAGGATTGCACCACAGTCTTTAGGTCTACTGAGGGGATGACGTGTTTGACTTTTTATAGGGATTTTAGCATCCAAGAGGTACTTTGTGGCTGAGGCATTTATAAGCTCCTTCATGCTCAGTTGACGGTCAAGTGTAATCCCCAGGGATTTCACATAATTGGAGTTTGATAGTTTTCAGTTAAATGCAGTGAAATTGTTGGGCCAGAGATCTACGAGGAAGGAGTTTTCTTTGGGTTTGATGAAAAGGAGTTCAGTTTTGTTGTGGATGAGTTTAAGGTGGTTGGTTGTCAGCTAGGACTGAACTGTGGTAAGGGCGCTAATTACGTGCTGGATGTCTTTAAATGACAAGATTTTTAGGTAGAGTTGGGTGTCGTCGGCATAGAGATGATATGCAATTTTGGCTTGTTTCAGGATCATTGTTCTGTATAGAGGTTGCATAGGGCTGGATTGACCCTTGGAGGACTCCTGTGGGACTGGTGTTTCTTTTGAAGTCGAGTTGTTAAGTTTGATTATCTGTAAGCGCTGGCGCAAGAAAAGATGTGAACCCTTTAAGGATCGTTCCATTGATGCCTGCCCGCTGTGCGAGGATGTTTGAGGGTGTCATGGCTGACAGTGTCAAAGGCAGCCAATAGGTCCGGGAGGACTAGAAGGCGGGCCTGGCTATCATTTGGGTATCTGTGTAGGTTGTCTATGATGTTCAGTATCGCAGTCTCGGTACTGCAGCCTTGCCTGACTCCCGATTGGAAGCTGTCGTGCAGATTGTATTTTTCTATGTGGCTGTTGAGTTGTGTAAGTCCACATTTTTCAATGACATTAGCAAGGAGAATAGTTATAGTGCTGTAGTTATTAAGGTCGCTCTGGTCCCCGTCTGTTTTATTGATGAGGGGGGTGACTTGGCGGAGTTTGAGGGGGGGCGGCATGGAGCTGCTCGATAGGGGGGAGTTCATGATTTTAGTCCAAATAGGAGGGATGATGTTGCTGAGTGTTTTAAACCAGTGTCGCAGGGAAGCGGTCGGAGATGTGCGAGTACGGCCTTATGCTAGCGAGTAACTCCGGGGTTTCTTCTTCTGGGATAAGGTGGAATCTGGTCCAGGTTGCGTCATTTTCCAATTGGAAGGGGTTGGCGTTGGTGGACTGCGCTGCTGAGAGGGGGACAGATGCGCTTTGAATGTAGGGCTTTGGTTAGGCCTTTGTGTGAAGGGGGCAGCCCTGGTGCAGGGTAAAGGGTTGGGAGGCTCAAAGGAGGGCTTGATGTTAGAGATTTTATTAGAGAAATATTTTAAGAATTCTTTGCAGCTTGTAGCAGTCATTAGTTGAGTGTTAGTGGAGAGAGGAGATTTTTTGTTTGTTGATGTTGAAGAGGTCTTTGGGTCTATTTCTAGACCGGTCAAGTTGGTCTCAGAAAAACAAAGCTTTTTTTCTGAAGGTTAGGAATAGGTGGTGAACTCCACTTCACTGACAGACCACGCAAAGATTTTTTATTTTGCGCTCTACTTGAAACATGGAGTTCAGAGAAAAACTCCGCCTCCTGCGTAGCGGAACAGAGTTTACTGGCGCCAGCCCAAAACATCACACTACGGCTGTTTCCCAGGCATTACATTACAAACACGGTTTGTCAGAGTGAGTCATTTGCATATGACCATGCTTAATTTTGTAATCTACATTCATTTTGTGAAGGACTGGGCTTGTTATGATCTTTATTTAGAGAGTATGCTTGCAGTTTGTGTTTGTTTTGATGGGGCATGGCACTTGTTTCACCCAGGCCTGCTGAGGGAGGCATCGAGACGAGCTGCCGCTGCAGGGAGTCCGGACAGGGCTGGTGGTCAGGGGACCGGCTGCACGAGGCCAGTCCCTCCCTCGTGGCTGCGCCAGGCTAGTCCCTCACTCGTGGCTGCACGAGGCCAGTCCCTCCCTCACTCATTGTTGCGCTGCGAGAGACATGTGACCTCCGAGGCTCAGGCTATGGTAGGGAAAGAACAGCAAGGGCCGTCTAGGGGCTGCCACAGCGGGAGGAGATCACACACCCAGGAGCAGCAAGAGGGACGAAGTAAGGGTGGGAAAACAGAGGCATGAAACCCTTCTTTAATCCATGTAGCAGGGCCTCTGCGAGACCGACAGTGGAGCAGAATTCCATGGTGTTTTTATGCAACTGCGCTGAATTCCACATAGTATAACTGCGTAAAGTTCCCCTACCCCTAATGAAGATGTTTTGTTTGTATTTTAGGAATTCAGCCCATAGGATCGAGGGATTGGTTAGCGAGGGGTGCTGTCTCCAATTGCTTTTGACTAATTGGAGTTGTCGCCTCTCCTTGTTAAGTTCTGTGTTGAACCAAGATCTGGAGGGGATGCTTCTTGGTTTCTTGAGTTTTAGGGGGCGACTGTCTTGACAAGTTTTTCAATTTTGTTGTAGAGGTCAGTAAGGTCTTCGGCGGAGGAGAGGATGGGTGAAGCTGTGATTTGGGAACTGTAGAAAGGAAGCGGCCCTTACCTCGGCAGGGCGGCGTGCCAGCCCCACATCCTTAGGACACGAACCTAGCCATGGCGCGTCCCTTTCATCCCGGACTTCTTCCCTCTCTCTCCCTCTGCAGGAACCAGTGACGGAGTGCGCAGGACCGGAAGCAGTACCCCTTGACCCCGGAAGCTCATCCCTGGAAGACAGAAAAGACGGCAAACAGGAAGAGAAGACGTTCCGAGCAGCAGACCCGTGGCAGGAGGAAGCAAGCGAAGAACCCGAGACCGAGAGCGAAGGCAAGGAGAAGATTCGTGGCGAGGACGAGGAAGACGACGTCTGGTCTGAAGACTGGTGGAGTCCTCAGGAGGTGGCTGGAGAGTGGCCGTAACTCACAGGAGAGTTACGGCGGGGCACGTGAGTACAGCGTCTCCGTGTCCCCTCTGTATGTAGTTGTAGCTAGTGTAAATATTAAAGCACCTGAGTTATCACCGCCTCACTGTATATAATTGCACCGTTCGCTGTAGAAAGACCCCTGTGCCCGTCCTCACAGTATCACCCTCTTCCCTCCCCCTTTTCTGATTCTCTCCCTCACAGCCCTCCCCTCCGCCTACCCTCACAGTCCGTTTTCCGGTCATACACATCCCCGGTGTCGGTGGCGGAGCTTCAACCGTCCGAAGCTCAAGGACTAACTGCCCTGTACTTTCTCTCTCTTTCATACCTCCAAGAGACACCAGGGGACAACACAGGACCAGAGCACCCTCATCCTGCCGGGAACTCCTTCCGATGACGTCACTCCGGGGGGAAGACTTCAAACCACCCTAACGACCTTTGCTCCTTATATTTCGTACCTTTTGTGTCCAAGACAATAAATACTGTGAATCATTGCACACTTCATCCGGCCTCCTCGCCTGTTATTCCGGTCCGCCTGAACCCCCTCCCCACACTTGGTGTCAGAAGTGGGATTATCCGGAGGCATGGAGGAGGCTGTTAAGAAACTGGCGGAAAGCCAAGAGGTCCTAGGAAAAATGATGGAGCAGTTCCTGAAGACAGCTGAGGATGATCGCGGACAGCTACACGACGTCCTAAAGGGTCAGGGCACAGCTCAGGATCAAGCCATCGGACGTCTCACCGATGTCATGGGACAACAGAGACCGGTCACCTCGCTGCCCTCCGTCGTATTGCAGAAGTACGTGCCGGGCGAAGACCCTGATTTCTTTTTTACGAACTTCGAACGCCTAGCCCAAGCTGCCGCCTGGCCTGCAGATCGTTGGGGCCATTATCTGGGTCCGCTGTTAACCGGGGAACTACAAGCAGCCTATCAACAGGCAAACGTACAGGGGCAAACCCCTTATCAGGACATAAAAACATGCATCCTGGAGCGTCTGGGGATAGACGACGAAGCATACAGGGTTCGTCTAAGACAAGTACGGGAAGGACCCCAGGAGACATCCCGGGCTTTGTCGTCACGTATTCAGGACTTAACAAATCGGTGGCTGAAGCCTACAACGGCCACGAAGGAGGATATCCTCTCGAAGATCTACCTAGAGCAGTTCTTAGCCTCTATTCACCCGGCTACTCAAAAATGGGCACGACAGCACGCCCGTCTAACGCTAGAGAGTGCCGTCGAGATAGCCAGCGCCTACAGCAGGGCACAAGACTTCAACAGAAGTAAGGAGGAACACCCTTCCCGGGCACCACCTGGTAGTCACCTCCGGCCCCAAAGACCTTCCTTACCCAAGAAGCCCGATCCCGTTCCATTGGTACATTATCCAGTACCCCATCGACCGTTCCATCCAGGGCCTCAGTGCTACCATTGTGGTGGGTACGGACATATAGCCCGCCCATGCCCGCAGAAGGAGGAACCCATGGACATTGGATATGTCCGGAACTATGTATGTCTCACCAACGAAGCTGCTCCTCCCCCGTACAGGTGTCCGGTGAGAATAGACGGACACCAAGTGATGGCCCTGACTGATTCTGGATGTCGACAGAGTGTCTTACGGCCCTAGGAATTACCCACCCCTGTCGGCCCCGTGACTGGCACGGTGGCCATTAAATGTGCATGGCGATACGAAGAGTTATCCAACAGTTAAAGTGCGAGTACAAGATCCCGCCAATGAAGGAAGTTTGCTAACAGTCGGCCTAGTGCCCAATCTGCCAGAACAAGTCATCCTGGGCAGTGACTATAGTGGTCTTCCCCGCCTTCTTCATGAAACCACTGACTCCCTGGAAAAGTGGTGGGCCGAAGCCCCGTTTTCCCAGAACCTTCCTCGTTGGGGCCACCTCCTAAAGCCCCTAAAACCAAGAGCCAAAGGAAGAAAGAAAAAAGGGACTACGCCATGGCCTATCCTGTTCAAGTGGACACCCGTCCTTGGGAAACCGACAGAGAGTTCCGCGCAGCCCAGCAAGAGGACCCTATATTACAGGACGCCTGGGGGCGCGCCTTGGATAACGAGGACCCTCTATAAGTAGGTCCTTATTTCTTCAAAAAGAATGGGCTCCTATACAGGAAGGGAGGGCCCCAGCAAACACCCCAATTGATCATTCCCGACCTTTTCCGGGACAAGGTACTGTTTCTAGCTCACAGTCACTTACTGGGTGGTCATTTTAGTGACGAAAAAACGGGACAAACAATCCTGGAGAGGTTCTATTGGCCTGGGGTGTACGGACAAATAAAACGATATTGCCGGGAGTGCCCGGTGTGCCAGGAGAACAGTTGTTATCGGCCTCCTAGAGTTCCTTTACAACCGCTCCCTCTTATCGACATACCCTTTAGTAGAGTAGGGATGGACCTCATAGGACCCCTGCTTCCCTCTAGAGGTGGTCATAGGTATGCTCTGGTCTTGGTGGACTACGCCACCCGCTTCCCTGAAGCAGTCCCACTACGCCAACCCACCACGCAGAACATCGCTAAGGCCCTCATTTCCATTTTTTCCCGGGTAGGATTTCCCCGGGAGATCCTAACGGATCAGGGGACCCCTTTTGTTTCCTCCCTCATGCGGCAAGTCTGTTCCCATCTAGGTATTAAACAACTAAGAACCTCAGCCTACCACCCCCAAACCGATGGGCTAGTGGAACGCTACAACGCCACCCTGAAAACCACCCTCAAGAAACTGTTGGGTCTAGAGAGTAAGAGATGGGAAGAGATGCTTCCCCTTGCGCTGTTTGCGATCCGGTGTAAAGTCCAAAGCAGCACCGGGTACTCCCCTTATGAGCTCCTGTATGGGCGGGCACCACGCACACTGTTGGACATGGCTCGGGAGGCGTGGGAAGCAGAACCAGACCGAACTAGACCCTTGCCCGAATACGTGGACAACCTGAAGACCCACTTAGGGCAGATACGGGAGATAGTGAGGCAGAATATGGTAATCGCCCAAACCACCCAAAAACTCCAGTATGACAAAAGAACCAAGCCTCGTTCCTTTGTCCCCGGGGACCTAGTACTGCTACTTCTCCATCTTCCGACCACAAACTACTAGGGCAGTGGCATGGCCCATTTCCCGTCTTACGACAAGTAACCCCTGTCATGTATGAGATCGAAACCGACGCTGCTCGAGCTCTAACCCAGATATACCACGTGAACCTCCTAAAAAAAATGGGAGGGACCCCGTCCCGTCCTCACAGCGACACAAACACAAAAACCCCTCTCATTTGATGTTTGTATCGACCCAGATTTACCGGAACAAAACAAAGAGGACCTTAGACGGTCCTTAAGCACCCTACAAGCGAGTTTCTCCTCTCTCCCAGGTCATGCCACCATCGTTGAACATGCCATACCCACGGAGCCAGGCAAAACAGTGAGACAAAGGCCCTATCGGATCCCTGAAGCTCGCCAACTTGTCATCAAAGAAGAGACGGATATGATGTTAAGGATGGGCATCATAGAACCGTCCATCAGCAGCTGGAATTCGCCCATCGTCCTGGTTCCCAAACCCGATGGCTCAACCAAGTTCTGTATAGACTTCAGGGAGGTGAATAAGGTCTCTAGCTTCGACACCTATCCCCTACCCCGAGTAGATGAGATGGTCGAGCGCATAGGCAAGGCCAAATACATAGGCACCCTTGACTTGTGCAAGGGTTATTGGCAAATCCCACTTAAAGAGGAAGATAAAAAGAAAACCGCGTTTTCAACCCCTGAAGGCCTGTTCCAGTTCAAGGTTATGCCCTTCGGGCTCCACGGAGCCCCGGCTACATTTCAGAGGGCAATGAACCTGGTACTACAGCCCCATTTCCATTATGCCGGCGCCTACCTAGATGACATCATCATCTACAGTGATAATTGGGGACAGCACCTAGACCACTTGCAGGCTGTCATAGCGTCGCTTAGGAACCATGGATTCACCATTAACCCCACTAAGACTACCCTAGCTGCCCAAAGCGTGAAATATCTGGGATACCTGTTGGGGGAAGGGGTTATCAGATGGGAAGGGGTTATCAGACCCCAGGACAACAAGATAAAAGCCATCCAGGCCATAGCCTTTCCTCGCACAAGGGAAGAACTCCGTGCCTTCCTCGGCCTGTTGGGCTATTATCGGAGATTTATCCCCAATTTTTCCCAGACTGCAGCCCCGTTGACTGACCTGTTGAAAAAAGCCACCAGAACCGAAGAGTCTCTGCAACATCCCTCTTCCCTGTTGGAAAAGGCGTTTCACCAGCTCAAACACTCCTTAATCTCCGAACCTGTACTCCTGAGCCCTGACTTCACACAGCCCTTCATCCTACAGACGAATGCCTCAGAACAGGGTTTGGGTGCAGTCCTTTCACAGAAGGGCCCAAAAGGGGCAGAACGACCCATCCTCTACCTCAGCCGAAAACTCTTTCCTCGTGAGATGAATTACGCAGTTGTTGAGAAGGAGGCCCTAGCAATCAAGTGGGCAGTAGAGAGTCTTAGGTATTATCTTGAAGGGCGGGAATTCATCCTATACACCGACCATGCCCCATTGGAATGGATGGCCCGCAACAGGGGCCACAATGACCGAGTGCTCCGTTGGTTCCTGTCCCTGCAACCATATCGATTCAAGACACTCCATCGGAAAGGGACAGAACAGGGTAACGCGGACTACCGCTCCCGTTATCCACATCCCTCCACCCCTACAAGAAAGACTGCTAGGGAAAGGGGATGTAGAAAGGAAGTGGCCCTTACCTCGGCAGGGCGGCGTGCCAGCCCCACATCCTTAGGACACGAACCTAGCCATGGCGCGTCCCTGTCATCCCGGACTCCTCCCCTCTCTCTCCCTCTGCAGGAACCAGTGACGGAGTGCGCAGGACCGGAAGCAGTACCCCTTGACCCTGGAAGCTCATCCCTGGAAGACAGAAAAGACGGCAAACAGGAAGAGAAGACGTTTCGAGCAGCAGACCTGTGGCAGGAGGAAGCAAGCGAAGAACCCGAGACCGAGAACGAAGGCAAGGAGAAGATTTGTGGCGAGGACGAGGAAGACGACGTCTGGTCCGAAGACTGGTGGAGTCCTCAGGAGGTGGCTGGAGAGCGGCCGTAACTCACAGGAGAGTTACGGCGGGGCAAGTGAGTACAGCGTCTCCGTGTCCCCTCTGTATGTAGTTGTAGATAGTGTAAATATTAAAGCACCTGAGTTATCACCTCCTCACTGTATATAATTGCACCATTCGCTGTAGAAAGACCCCTGTGCCCGTCCTCACAGTATCACCATCTTCCCTCCCCCTTTTCTGATTCTCTCTCTCACAGCCCTCCCCTCCGTCCTACCCTCACAGTCCGTTTTCCGGTCATACACATCCCGGTGTCGGTGGCGGAGCTTCAACCGTCCGAAGCTCAAGGACTAACTGCCCTGTACTTTCTCTCTCTTTCATACCTCCGAGAGACACCAGGGGACTACACAGGACCAGAGCACCCTCATCCTGCCGGGAACTCCTTCCGACGACGTCACTCCGGGGGGAAAACTTCAAACCACCCTAACGACCTTTGCTCCTTACATTTCGTACCTTTTGTGTCCAAGACAATAAATACTGTGAATCATTGCACACTTCATCCGGCCTCCTCGCCTGTTATTCCGGTCCGCCCGAACCCCCTCCCCACAGGAACTGACTAATGTTTCTAACTCAGCATATTCAGTTCATTGTCTTTATTCGGGTAGCTTGATACCCATAAAAGCACAATGTCATAGCAAGTTAAAACAACAATCTGAGAGTTTGTGGACACACAGTAATATAAAAATTTACACTGGTATTAGGCAACATTTTGATAAGTTAAATTTACAGATCAGAAGTAACTTCATTGGCGATAAGTAAATTGCTGATATATAAAACATTAAAACTTTTTTACAATTGTACAAAAATGGAGTCTCAGGGGTCAGTCATGGACTTGCGTACTCTAATATCAATTCTGAGAAAAGTGCTTATTCATAAAATCAAATCTTCATCGTCCAGAGTTACTATACACAAATAAGCCTCATCCAGGCTAATAGGTCTTCTTTTTTCAAAAAATGGTTTTAAAAGCCACTTAGAGTATTTAGTATAATACTTACAAAACAATACAAAATGTATAATTTATTGACCACTCCTCCCATCGCGAGGGCATGGTGTGTGATTGAGGTTGGGGTGGTAACCAAGAGGAAAACACAGTGCAAATCTGACGGTTCCAGCTCTTAGATGGAATAACAGGCTCCTTTCCCAGCGACTCATGGGTAGGGGGAGATATATAGGCAAGGGGTGATAATACTGTTCAATAGACATATATCTAAGAACAGAAGGTTTCATAGATTCTAGAAAAATCCTTTCTGTGTTGTATAAAGTATAGAGGGCATCTCTTAGTTCCTTTTTGGACGCAGTTTCAGCTGTCGTTGGAAGAAAATAGATTTATTATTAATACTGCGCAAACTTTGATGAACTCCACTCAACCAGGGGATATCCATCCCTTTCTCACACAAAACACAGTCGTTAATAACCTCTCTATTGAGAGAGGCAGCCTGGTTCTTCCATAGTGATAACCAAAAAAGTGCAGGTCGAGCACGAATAAAACCAGAAATGAAGTTAAGATTAAGTTCTCTGTGGGATATGTATTGTGGAGTAGAGATTGGGATACCCAGCAGTTTCCTTCAAAACCTGCTTTCTTCCTGCTGGATACATAAACTATTTACGCTGCCCCAGATCTCAGCCCCATACATAGCCACAGGAATGCACTGTAGTTTATAGATTTTTTGAATAGCTAAAATTGCTCCAGTGGTCCTAGGGCGAGGGAGACCAAGAATTGAATTGATGGCCTTTGAGAACTTGCTCCTGGAGTGAGCAAAATGCTCACTCCAGGAGCCGTTCGCAGCAAAGACCAACCCAAGATAAGGAAATGTGCGGGTGCATGTCAGTTTTTGACTATCCACTGCAATAGAGCCTATCTCACGCTTCCCAGGAACACAGCACATTAAAAAGATTTTTTTAAATTGACACGTAGATCCAAGCCGTCCATATGCCTTATAAAATTTTGCACAAAAATGCGCAGGGAGTTAGGAGTGCGGCCTATAAGGACCGCATCATCTGCATATATTAGCACAGGGAGAGGTTTCCCATTAATTATGGGGACATCTTGAGTTGCGATTTTCAGAGAGCTATTTAACCCATTATTGTAAATAATGAAGAGAAGGGAGGCCAAGACACAGCCCTGTCTTACCTCCTTCCTACTTTGATAACTCCTGAAACCTCTCCACCCATGCCAATCCTCAACTGTGCCTGACGATCTTTATGGAGGTACGCTAACAAATGCACCAACAGCTCATCCAACAGCTTCGACCTATTGACCAGGTCAAAAGATGTGGAAAGGTCCATAAAGGCCAAATAGACCGGAGACTTCCGTGCAATTGTGTATTTCCCAATAATCAAATTAAGGTTAAGGCTTTGTTCAGTTGTCCCCACCTTGCTCCGGAAGCCTAGCTGGCATGGCTCTAGAATGCTGTTTTCTTCTGTCCAGGATACATTTTTAGAGTATTATCTATTACTCGGCTGGGACCTGTCTCCTTTTTAAAAGTTGGAACTATAATACTCTTAGCCCATGTTTCGGGTAGAGTGGCAAAAGTTAGACCATTAAAGACATTCAAAAGTAACGGGCCCAAAAATCTGGGTTCCATTTAATTAGGTAAATCGGCAACCCATCTGGCCCAGGTGCTTTGTTCCCCATACTCTGTTGAATGGCCTCTTCTACTTCCGTAATAGTTAGCATTATGGTAGTGAATGGACCAAGCTCATTATGTTCTGTCTCTAGTGTGGGGGTTGAGTACATTTTTGAAAAATGATTGTCCCAGGACTCGCTGGAGATGTTACAGCTGATGGGGGTTGATAGCTGACCCATTGAACGGAGGTCCCTTACTGCGGACCAGAAGATATTGACCTTTTTTGTCCTGGCTGCCTCAGAAAGGGTTTCCCAAGGTTCACTTAGGATAGCCTTCTTCCTATTCGAAATCATCATATTATATTCCCTCCTTGCCTGCTGTACATCTATAGCACACCTCGGATTGGCTGACAGGGCCCTGCGTAAATTCCTATTGGCCAAATTACATTCTCAACCAAACCATCTAGGGGTGCTACCTGATCGATTTACAGGTTTAGATAAAAGAGTTTTTGTGGCCTGACAAAGTTTAGTAAAGTCCTGGATTACCTCGGTAAGTATAGGTTGCGATGAAAGGCAGGAGTTAATAAGGTGCATGTGGACCTTAATTAATTTTCTAAACACTTCGCCACTGTCAACACCCTTCCATATTAATGTTAAATTATCGGTTGAGGGAGTCGGATTCGTAGCCCCGTGTTCAATCTGAAACATGGGTCTTGGGGCAGAACTAAGTACTATTTTAATGGGATTGTGATCCCCATGGTCCGTGGCAATGACCTCTGCAGCCTTTAGTTGATCTTCGAGAGGAGGGGAGATGAAAACAAAATCAATTGTTGAACAACATCCTCTTCCCATTATGGCCTCTCACCAGATCCATAACATTAGTCAGATTATATGATTTTAAGAACATAGCTAGTTCGGCGACCCTATGGTATGGAGTTACTCATCCCTGCATCATTCCCCTTGTTAGTAAGTTTGGCATTAAAATCACCCCCAACAGAATCCCAATCAGACCCTCCATATTAAGCTGAGTGTCCAAGTTTGAGATAAAATCAAAAATCCCAATGAAGTTCTTATTAGGAACTGAATAAAATCATTCTTATAAAAGTTTACCAAGTAAAAACAAACTCTCCTTTTAAAAAGCACAACTTGGTAATTTTGGCTATTAGTCGGAAGAGCCTTAAAGCTGCCACCAGCAGCCACATTAATCCCAATAAAAAGGCCCCCTGAAGGTCTGCCCATTTTGGGACGTGAAGCTACCACACTGAGACAATGGAACCCTTCAATATATACATCTTCAGTGGCCCAGGTCTCCTGGAACATGACTATATCATGTTCCTTTACCATACGCAGCCAGTCCTGATTGTCAAGCATAGTTCGAAGCCCCGCCACGTTCCAATTTAGGACTCTCACATCAGCCCCATTACCTTTTCTTTGTCCCTATGAGATGCGGGTATAATACCCGGTCGAGCCCCCTTAAAGACCTGTGTTTTGGGCATCAACGGTGGTTTTCAGTCTTGAGCGTTCAGGTTGGAGAGTGCATGGAACCTATTACCTGCCAAAGCAAGTACGTCAAGTTCCCTGACCGGTGTTGCTAATGGTTTGTAGAAATGGCCTTAGGGGAGTGCACAAATGTCTGTATTTATGGCAAAGGGCTGCTCTCTAGTAGTTAATAAGCGACGGACTGGCTGCAGTCTCCGAAAGTTGAGAACAATACAATCGCCGCTAATGTTCTTACTTGATTGGCCAACCCACCCTACTCTCCTGGCCATGACGATTTCATCCTTTGAGGAAGGGTGGAAACGTTTATGTTTACGTAGCCAATCTACAGATTTATTTCGGAGCTCTGACCAGGACTCCCTCTGACCCCTGACAAGATTTGGGACACCGGCCAGAACTACCACATAGGGACTAGAAGCAGGCGGTAGACTCAGGACATCATTGTTTGGGCTTGTGTGTATAACCCTAAGGTGCTCTCCAGTGTTATTAGTGGGGTTAACCACGGTAATACCCAGCTGGGGCTTATTACAATTTACACTCCCTACAACCAGATTTAAATTATTTATATTGTCTAGTCTTGACGTGGCCTGGTTTTCTTTCCCAATGGGGATAGGGTTAGACACAAGACGGTCTCCTCGATTTCGACAGGATACACATAAAGTAGTGGAGGGTGTATCTATGAGAGGGGCAATACCAATTAGCTGCAGCTCGGGACCACGTTTGTCAGCCACAGATGTCATGGATGTTATAGGATTCCCCCCCCCCCCCCGCGTCAGTAAAAACATTTTTCAGCTTCCCCCCGCTTAACTAGTCCACAACAAAGTTCAAGTGCATTAATTTCCCCCAAAGCAGGTGAAAGTCCCTGGCAATCGCATCCTTTATGTAATCCAACTTTGTTTCAAGAGCTTCTGTTGTGGACCCCAAGAGTGCAGCACCCATATCAGCCTCATTGCGCCTGGACTCTAAAATGATATCTGTCTGAGTCACAACAGAGTTTGTGCTAAAAGTCTCATAGACTTCCGGACTACTGGTTGATAGTCCGCTTTTGGCATTTTGGGGTTTGGGCTTAACAATTACTGCGTTTGCAACATTTTTCTTCCTTTTGATGGGTTGGACAGTTAGTTTGGTGTTTCTATGTAGTTTTGAGGCATATCCCGGGGGTTGGTGCATGGCGCGCCGAAAGCAGACGTGTTAGGAGAGTCCTGAGGAGGTGAAGGTGGGATCGGAGTAACAGGATCAGCATAGCTGATGATACATTCACTGTGTCTGGTCATTCAGTATTAGAAAGAACTTGGCCCCCCAGCGACAGATAAGACTGTAGTGTGGCAGGGTCCAAGGACAGTCGTCTTTCCGTCATCTGGATCTCATGCGTAAGGAGCGACTCGGCCCTTATGATTAAAGCATCCAAAGTCCCAGCTACCCCTCTCAGTTTACTCATTGTGTGACCCAAATATAACAATATATATCCCCCAAACAGAAAGGCTGAGTCAATTGTTTACAGGGTGCTTCGCTTTACCTTGCACCTGGGTATTCCAGCGACCGGTGTCCAAAACAACATCAAAATGTTCTACCGAGCCCAAAAACCAAATGGGGTGGCCCAGTCAAGCCTTCTTTGGCCTCAGACGGGCCCGCCCTTGGTCTGGGCTACGTTCCGCACGCGGCTCGCTTCGCGGTGGGAGAGGCTGCGCTATGAGCGCATTGACCCCGCCTCCCCCTCACTGGCGGCAGCTGCGGGAACGGCGGAAACAGCGGTGCACTCTGGGGGTTGGAGTGTGCCCCAGAGTGTAAGAACCAGCGTAAATGCAGCAGTGCTCGGTGCAAACGTTGCCCCTGGGACCCCTGTCCCACCAGGGGTAGCTGTCAGACTTGTCAGGCTGGGTTTGGCTGTAGCGAGCGTCAGGAAAACAGCACTGGCAGGCACAGAGACTCCCCATGTGGAATTTGACGCATGTTCCTCACCTAGTGCTTGAGACGTCTAGATGGGGGGGCCTTTGGTTAGATGGGATTGAGATTGAATAGAATTAGACGATGATCAGTCCAGTCGGATGGTTGGATGGAATGGAGCGCCAGGATGTTCTGCTTAGAGATGACGCCTCAAGTTTCGAGCCCTTACAGTGCCTTTGTTTGCTGTAGTGTTGGGTAAGATCTTTCGCTTCCTGGAGGGTGGATAGGGCTTGAACTGTAGGGTCTTTAGGATTATCTAGGTGCAGGTTTAGGCCTCCTGGTATAATGTCAGATTAATCTGAATACCAACAGTCCATTGCAACATTACCCTCATTTAGTTGGCGGCAAATGGAGCAGCCGCCTTTCAACACACAAACATGCAATGAGCTTTCAACCCTGAAAGGTCAAGTGGTGTTTTGCAGTTTTCACTCTTTAAAATAGTTTTTCTCGTCTGCCCGTGCTGGTTTGTGCTCTTCACTTAGATAAATAACCCTACATATGTTTCCAGCCCACAGGCAAAGCAGACAATTTAAAACACTCTCTCCATGTATAACAAACATGTGTTTCTCTCTCTCTTATCCTTCCTCTCCCTCTCTCTTTCTTCTCTCTAGCACCCAGCCGCTCACAGATATTGTGTCTTGTCCTAAGACGCCAGTACAGAATAGAATTTCTGAACTACTTCTGGAAATGTTCGTTTAATAAAATTTGCCGCTTGTTATTGCTTCCGATAAACTCTTCTAGGTAAGTGCACGGCATCCGGTGGTTGGTGCTTGCATACTGAGAGCTTTACATGCTGACTTGTCACACTCTACGTCTCACTGCAAAAAATCAAAAGGTATCGATTTAGTTTTGGAGCAAATTCATCTGTGCAGATGGCACTCATTATTATTAATGTACTAGCTTACCCGGTTCGCGTCGCTGCGATCTCAGAAGAAAGGAAATTCAAGGAAACTCGTTATGATAACATTCAATTTACATTGTGTTATTTTTATTGAAACATATTCATTTTAATATGGAAAACATTTCAAAGTGTGGCTTGAGCAGTGCGTACTCGATCGGCTTCCAATCTTGATTCTCGTTGCTCTCCTCTTTCATTGGAGCGGGCTTGAGCAGTGCGTAATTGATCGTTTTCCAATCTTGATTCTCGTTGCTCTCCTGTTTCATTCGAGCGGGCTTGAGCAGTGCGTAATCGATCTGTTTCCAATCTTGATTCTCGTTGCTCGTTCGTTTGAGAAGTATGGGCTTGAGCAGTGCGTACTCGATCGGCTTCCAATCTTGATTCTCGTTGCTCGTTCGCTTGAGCAGTTTGTATTCGAACAGCTTCTAATCTTGCTTCCCGTTGCTCGTCTGTTTCTGAAGCTCGATTTCCGTTTGGAGTGCATAACTGTCGACGATGCTCGCAAATTTGTTGAAAATTTCAGTATTTGAAAGATTATGAGGGCCCTCGGGGGCCGATATTTAAAAAAATGTTATGCCAGAAACCTTTGCGGGAGTGTACTCAACAACTTACCAAAGTTTCATGGCGATTGGATGAATGGTATAGTAATGCATAAAGGACAAACAGACAGACAGACATACATTTGTTTTTATAAATATAGATTAACTTGTTTTTTTTAAAATCCATGGCCACAAGATAATTCAGATGCACATGTCCTGCACTTTGAAACACACTTTACTCTTAGACTCTGCACTAAATATGATAGTCATTGGGGCATGTTTAGAAAAAAATTATTTTCGGGAAATAGTAGTTCCTTATATATTTTTTTGGTGTAGATATCCAGTTTGGAAATATAGAAATACAAAATATCCGTTTCTTTGGGGAGGGAGGGTCAGTGGTAGAATTTACTACAGCTTGAGCTCCAAGCAGTTCAACCCAGTTTGAGGTTTGTAAGGCCTTCCGGGTTAAAGAAACAGTGGGATCCACACGTCACACCGACCTGAACTCCCCAGGGTGTCGACGTTTCATGAATGTCTGTGTTTGATAGGTTTCTCTGTGTGCCATCTGAGCTAGGGCCCCAATTCCGTAGTTACACAAACCACAATAAAGGGTGGATTTACAAGGTTCTTCAGATTGCATTTTGGGGCATTTTTAGTTGCGGGTGATAGCTCCATCCAAGCAACTGGGGTACTGTTTTTATCGGGAGATGTGTGGGAACTCTAAGTGGTAGGAAGTTTGTGGGTCTCCACAGCTCCTGATAATTTCTCTTACAGAAATTTGAGGAAAATGTGTGTTTGCAGCCAATGTTTGTGGTTTGCAAGGCCTTCTGGGTACGAAAGCATCATGGGATCAATGCAAATCACACCTCCCTGAACTCCCCTGGGTGTCTACATTCAGAAATGTCTGGGTTTGGTAAGTTAGTGGGTAGGTAGCAGGTGAGCAAGGACCCACATTCTGCAGGTACACACATCGCAAAGAAAAGCTCAGTTTTGATTGGTGAAATGGAATATAGTTACTTGTCGTTTTGGAATGTTGTATCTCGAGGTGTTTGTTTCAGGAGCTGTGTGCGAACATAGACTAGTGGAACTTTTGTTATCACTAATTGGAGAACACATTTTGCTCTCTGAACCACATACTTTGCTACCCCAAAATCAATGGTCTCTTAATAACCACTATTCATAAAATCAGCAACTTGAGCACATTTCAGAACATGCATTAGCAATGCAATAGGTCTCGCGTTCACGCGAGTATGAGCTATTGGAATTGTAAATGACAATGCCTTTTATTTATCTTTTGTGTTTTAAAACATAAATAAAAGGCATTGTCATTTACAATACTGATAGCTTAAACTCTCGCAAATGCAAAATATCAGAGGAAGAGGCCGCCCTCCAACGTCTTCAAAGTGGTGATAAAAAGATTTGTAAGAGTTGTAAATTACACAGAAACAAAGTGTGAATTGAGAGTTACATATGATCCAAGCTATAAACACTAACAAAGCATTCCAACACCTTTAGCTCTGTGATGACACTGTTGTGGCTCAGAGGAAGAGCTGGAGGGGGGAGCTATTTCCTGCCCTCTCCATTGATTTGAATGTGCAGTGTGGCATTGCGTAGTGTCATTGCTATCTTTGGCTTAATTAAAAACACTCCCGCTGTAGTAGGGCCCAGGCTTCACCTCCTGGTGTAGGTCGGGCTCTGCTTTATGGCAGGCATGGAGGGAGGGATGGATGGTCCCGGCTGCAGCTCCGGCCTTGTACAGTGCCTCTTTTATTACTAGTGAGCGAGAGGCACTGAGGTGGTGGTAGCGGTCGTAGTGGTTTTGGTATTGGTGTTGCTGGTATTGGTGGTGGTATTGGTGGTGGTGGAATTGGTGGTATTGGTGGATGTGGTGGTATTGGCGGTATTGGTGTTGGTGACATTGATCGAGGTGGTGGTATTGGCGGAATTGGTGGTGGTACTGATATTGGTGTTGGTGGTATTGGTGGTGGTGGCGGTATTGATGGTATTGGTGGTGGGGTGGTGGTAGTGGTATTGGTGGAGGGGTACTGGTGGTGGCGGTATTGGTGCTGGTGGTATTGGTTGTGGTATTGGTGGTGGTGGTATTGGTGGTGCTGGTGGTATTAGTCGTGGTATTGGTGGTGGTGGTATTGGTGGTGCTGGTTGTATTGGTGGTAGTGGTGGTATTGCTGGTATTGACGGTGATACTGGTATTTTTTGGTATTTGTGAAGTATTTGTATTAGCGGTGGTATTGGTGGTGGTGGTATTATGGTGGTGGTATTGGTGGTGGTGGTACTGGTGTTGGTGGTGGTACTGGTGGTGGTATTGGTGGTGGTGGTGGTATTGGCAGTGGTATTGGTGGTGGTGGTATTGGTGGTGGAATTAGTGGTGGAGGTGGTGGTATTGATGGTGGTGGTCGACTTGGTGGTGGTGGCATTGGTGGTGATATTGGAGGTTATAGTGGTGTTGGCAGTATTGGTGTTGTTATTGGTAGAGGTGGTGGTATTGATGGTGGTGGTGGTAATGATGGTGGTGTTGGTACTGTTAATAAAACAGGCTTTTGAAAACAACCCGTCAGGTGGCTTTAGTACAGATAACATGTAACACAGATGTGCTGTTGTCAGCTTCAGTCCATTAGCACAGGATTATGTGCTACATGGAATTCACATGCCTTAATTTGCTAATCATTTCTAAATCCATTTTACTTGGGGGTTTGAAACAGACGCAAGATAATGCTGGGTTCAACTGACTGAAAGCAGGGCTGCCGTGCCGCTTAAAAAAACACACGCGGTTCAGCTGAAGCAGCGCATGCCTGGACTGCACTAAGAGAAACTCAATAAAGTAAGTAGTGCTTACAGACTAAATAACAGGTCCCGTTTAATGACAGAAGTAAAAGGGCCCGTCGCCATGGGAGGGTACAAATGAACATAACACAACCATTTTAGAAAGAGGGTCCAAGTGTAAGTTTAAAGACCACATACAATCACACACCCCACTCAGACAGTAAACATGCAAAAGGGTGATTGTAGGTCTGAGAAAAAATGTTAAATTGAGCCCGACTATCAACAGAAATATGTCAAAAGGGGAAAAAAGGAGATTCAATCAAGTACCACAGGATATCCCCACAATTGTAAAGGTACCCATCAGTTTTCGATCGGTTCCGCCCTGTTCATCATTTGGGACTCCTCACACCGAGGAGAGTAATCCTGCAACCACTTGATGTCAAGAATAGTGGTTGCCCTAGTGTGTCATTTGGTGTAAGGCTGTTAACCGTGAGAACTGAATGAAAGCAGTGCATGTAAATAATAATAATAATTATGGTGTGATAAGGGTGAAAGAATATAAAATTGGAGAGCAGGGAGAGAAAAAACGTTATTGAGTATCTCCCATGGTAGTAGGAGAAACAAATATCTACTATGAATGATCTTATGAGGTCAACAAGCCAGGGCCGTATGAAGGAGGTAATAAAAGCCTATTAACGAATCTGAAGGCAGCATTTACAAAAGACAATGACACAAGCCAATGAAAAAAATGGGTGGAGAGTCGGCGTAGCTTCTCTCCCATACTGTACTTCAGCAGTCTTGCAGAGTGAGCAGCGCATGCGTGCTGCCGCTAGACTTTCCTATAAGCGCCTTTTTCATTGATTAGATGTTGCCATATGAATTGCTGCATTGTTGGTACACAATGAAAATTCATTATAAGCTGCAGCGGTGTTGTTGTTATTATATTGCTTTTGTAAATCGTCCATTGTACTCTTCATTTTGTCTTTATTTCGAATAAAATTCATAAAAGACGACATACATTACATAATATTGTAAAAGACTACTTCAAACATGCCCACAAATTATATATAAGAAAAGTGTAGCAACAATCAACATACAATCATTTCCTGACAATTAATTTAAAAGGGTTTTCAATTTCATTGAACGGATCAGACACGCCCACCCCAAAAATTTGGCTACGCAAATCACAGACATTTCAGTTCGTATATCACGTAATTTCAGCAGGGCATCACGATGTCCCCCACAATTCGAGGTTATACATATAGGTTTCAGCCATTTCAATCGAGGGGATCGATATACTGGGCATGCAAAAAACAGATGGCCAATGCTTTCTACCTGGTCAGGACAAAAAAAACATTTATTGCTTACATTCTTCGCCCACTTCGAAGTAAAGGAGTTGATGGGCAATGTACCTACCTGAAACTGGTGATACAGTTTACGGTCTAGGGTTTTGCAAATCCAATCCCAATAGGGCTCAAGGGACGGTGTTACCTTATGTGTTAAAAAGAGTCCCGTTAGACTATCGTCCGAAGAATGAGTGACCAGCGTAGATTTTTTTGTAGCCCAGAAAAGATCCTTAAACTCTTGTTTCGATGGAAACCTAGAGCATTCAGGATATGACCACAGTTCAGAGAGGCCCATTGAATGCAATATTTGTTTCACCTCTCGGAGCCATGGGATTCTATGAGCACCCCACAATGATTTGACCTCATCCAATTCATGGGCAAAGAGGCTAAGCTCTGGAGTCGTCCAAAGGCGACGCCAGAGTGCCACGAGACGAAACTGCGCCATCTCGTCCAGAGGTCTACAACCTAAGTCTAGAAGCAATGGTTTTATTGGTGAGGATTGTGGGAGCCCAACCAGGTTCCGTAGAAACCTATTCTGTGCTATGGTCAATGCTGACAAGTCCTTATAACCCCATATGTCAGCTCCATACAGGGTAGCAGCGTTAGCCTTGGCCTCATACATTTTTAACGCTGGTATAATGCGTTTGGTCAGGGATTTTTTTTGTTCCTGCAGTAAGCATCCCGTAAGGCGAACAAATTTAAGTTTTAGAGCCTCCAACTGTGGGTTCCAACTAAGTTGATGATCAAGAGTCACCCCCAAATATGTCATGACCTTGACTTGTTCAATTGGGGCATCGTTCAGAGTAACCAAACTTTTGATTGGTTTATTTTTGTTGAAAACCATAAATTTGGTTTTATCAACGTTGATCTGCAGATCATTGTTCTTACAAAACTCAGCAAACCTATTCAGGGCTGTCTGTAAACCGCTCCGGGTTTTAGAAAGGAGCAGGGTGTCGTCGGCGAATATTAGCATCGGATATTTTGATCCGCCCAGGGTGGGTGCATCTGTTTGCGTGTTAGTAAAAAATGCAACTACCTGGTTGATGAAAAGGAGAAACAGGGTGGGGGCCAACACGCAGCCCTGGCGCACCCCTCGTTGGACAGGAAAGCCGCTGGTCACCTGGCCTTGTCTCCCCCACCTTACCTGGGCGAAATTATCCTCGTGTAGGCGCCTGACTAGTTCCAGCAGTTCTAAAGGGAGACCCATAAGTCTGAGGGCTTCCCATAGTTTTGCCCTAGGAACTAAGTCGAAAGCCGACCTAAGATCAACGAATGCGGCATAGATAACCCCACCGCCCAAGAAAACCACCTTCCAATAGAGCATGGTAAGTCGGAACACCTGATCTAAGGTGCTGGTGCCTGATCTAAACCCTGCCTGCATGGGGGAGAGTATGTTGTTCTGCTCAATCCACCCCTGAATTCTTGCTAAGGCCATTCTTGATACAATTTTTTGAATAGAGTCGATCAGGCTTATGGGGCGATAGTTATTAGGTAATGATCGATCCCCTTTCTTATATACTGGAAGTATCTCAGCACCTTTCCAGGATTGGGGTATCCTAGCCCCTGCTGCGATAGAGTTTGCTAGTGTTGTAATGTATGGAACCCATAAATCGAGGTTCGATTTAAAAAGGTCCGCTGGTATGGCATCTAAACCTGGGGCTTTGCCAGACTAGACAGAACCTAGGGCATGTACCGTGTCTGAAGCAGAAAATGTGAGCCTATCCCCATGAAATATTGGCATTATCCCCACTGCAGGCTCGGTTGCCAGTTCCTGTTCAGCGTTTATATCTTTAAATTGGGCAGAAAAAAATTCCACCCAATCCAGGGCGGAAACATGGTTTGCAGGTATTTGGGAGTCCGAGTCCCTGCCCCATCTAACTATCTCCCAAAATTTTACTTGGTTAGATGACTCACAGGCTTTGAGGAGATCTAACCAGTAAGAATCGTCCCAGTCCCTCTTAGCTGCCCAAAGGGTGTGTTTGTAAAACTGCCTAGCTTCCCTGATATCAAGAGTTATCCTGGTTTTAACAGCTGCTATTAGTTTGCTGTGGGCTTCTCTACAGTTCTTATTGTACCATCTATTATGTGGTTTGTCTTTCTTATTTTTAGATGGCCTAGTAAGAAGATTTTTGAGTGCCGCAAAACACTTCTCATGAAGATCGATGGTAGGGGAATCGGCTCCGCCAAGAGGGGATAACACAGTCATCCTGCTCCTTGTGTCTAGGACCAACTCCTCTATTTTACAAATAAGCTCTGGGTCAGCAATGACCCTAGTCCATTTGACCCGTCTTTTGTTATCACACAGGACTAAATCAGGCGTTACGCAGGCTGTTTATATTTGGAGACCACCCAGTCCAGGAACCCTAAGCCCCAAAGAGAGGGGGTTATGATCACTCTCTGGCCTGGTCTCTACTACCATATCCATCACATGTAACCAGGATTCAATATTGACCAATATATAGTCAATGCGACTTGCACTGGTCCCATTATCAAAGGTAGATTTCCCTAGCTTATCCGACGGGGTGCGGCCATTCGCTGCCCGAAGCCCCCACTCCAGGCAAAGACCCAACCAGTGGAGGGCAGCCTCAGTGCCCCTGACACCCTTACTTATAGTTAGTGGGGGAATATTCCAGACAGTATCTTCATCAGTCCCCACATCTTCAGCCAGCCTAAGGATGGGTTCGAATGAGCAGTTCAGATCACCTGCCACTACGACAAGATGATCACCTTTGTGCTTGTTCAGGAGATGTTCAAGGTCATTAAGGATTGGTTGCTTCCTCCCACCCTGACAACCTCGGGCGTAGATGTTAATTAGAATGATGTCCTTGCAGTTATCCTTACTCAGGGTAATACAGAGGAGGTCAGCATTCTCCACCAAGATTTCCTTAACACGGAAACCCAGGGAGTTTCTGATCCATACAGTGAGACCTCCCGAAGCCCTACCCCTGGGGCCCTGTGTAGCCGGTTTATGATAGTTCAGGTAGCCTACCCTAAATAGGGGAGCGATTGACCAAGTTTCCTGAAAAACGACGATATCATGCGTGACAATGAAGTCTACCCAATCGTCGTTGTCCATGCGACCCCTCATTCCTGCAATATTCCATGAGGCCACCTTGATTGCATTTACCGAGCTACTGAGTGGAATAGTCTGTGATAAACCCAGAGCCCCTGACCTGGTCAAAGTAGGAATGTTAACATGATCCAGGGTTATGCTAGGACCTTTACGTGGGGTTAAACAATCCATACAGGTTACTGGGGGGATGGGGGAGGCAATTACTTGAGGGAGAATTGGTTCCATGAGGTGTATTGATGCATCAATCCCCCCAAGTCAGTCAACCTCATCCAAGCAACCAAACATGTTAGTGGTAGGAGCCCCTTGCCACCAGTTATTTTGGCTTTGCCAGCCATCTCTTCGTCCTTTCTGTCTAGGTTTTTGTACTGTTGACCAGGACCCCTCCATCTCAAACTGCTGTCGAGGAGGATAGAAAAAAGTGAGGGGTCTAACAACAATAGAGGGGTCATCATCACAAGAGGCCCATGAACAGAGATGCTGAGCTGTACGGGGATCTGCGAAGGACACTACTATACAATCGCCAGCAATGGACTTGCGTGTAGGACCCACCCATGGTACTCTACGCACCATTAATACCCGGCTTCTTTGATGATTAGGGAGCTGTCTATTTGTATTGAGCCAGTGGATAACCTTGTTTTTTAGGGACCAATGGTTCTCTTGGATTTGTGGGCCAAGGGCGGGCACGCCAGCTAATACTATGACGTAAGGCCCAGCCTCAGGTGGCAAATCAATATACCCACCGCGAAAATTTGGTCGACTGGGTTGCTGAGGGAGTAATTTCTTGGTTGCTGGCTGGTTAGACTGGTGTGAGACAGTTTGAGGCCTTGGCTTTAATGGTGCTACACTCTGGGGGGGACGGGCGCTGGGAACTGTAGGTCTTGGATTAGTAGTAGTGGAGCTACAAACTTTGGTACGGGGTTTGGGTATGGGTTTAGATCTTGGGGGGGCAAAGCCGGGGTTTCTGACTCCTGAGCCTGAGCGGTACAACCCTCACCCTGGGGAAACCTAGCTTCCATTTGTTTAAGACTAAAACTAGCCAATGTGACTATAGTCCTATCCATTTCTAGTAGGTTGTTTTCTATTCGGGAAAGTCTAAGTTCCAGGGGAGTAAGTAGCTGTTTTAACGTGTCCCAAACAGTTTTGAGAAATTTTTCATCCCCCCTCCTATCCTTCTCCAACTCACTCAACCTACCCTCTATGGGCCCTTCCTCAATCTTATCTGGGGAGGTTCCCGTAGTAAGGTCTAGCACAACACTGCGTGAACCTGTGTAGTTTTCCTTGCCCAGAGTGGTGATGTTAGTTTTAGGTGCTTCTTCACCCACCCCATGTGTGACCAATGGTCGTCTACTATTAAAGAACTGAGATCTCGCAATTTTTTCCTTTTTGCGAGCATAGGTAGATCGGGCAAGGCATTTCCTCTTTTGAATGGAAACGTTTTTGGCATTTTCTGCTGGGTTATACAAGTCGGGTTTGGTGGGGAAGCCTATGCCGGCCACGGGGGTGTAGGGTACGGACTCCTCCAAGGGCTTTAGAGGTGGTAGTGTTGGATTCAGGGGGGGCTCAAGTAGGGATGTGGTTGGAACATGGTGGATATCTACCAGCGTTAACAATGAGCGGGGGCCTGATGTACGCTCAGGGGTCAGAGCTAAGGCAAAGTTCCCCAAGGATGATTTTTTGGAGGAAGTTAAGTTCAGGGAAAGCTTACGCGCAGCTTCTAATTCTAAGGAAACCCTATGTTGCATTTTACTGATTTCCACATCAATGGCCAGATTGGTCTTTGTGAGGAAATCATCTAGGGTTCCATTGGGCTTATTAAGTCCCTTGGCTGTCTTGCTGCGACTACCCCGTGTACACATAGTGGGTGTAAGAGTGGACGATGTGGCACAAGTTGAATATATCAACAATAATCAACAAACCAAGGGGAATGGCCCAGCCCAGACCTCTTAGACCTCGAACGGCCCGCTCTTTGCCCGGTCTTCGCCCCGGGCGCTCCCGCGCGATACCGCGCAGCGGTTACTCCGCCCTCTAAAAAAGGGCTAGGACAGGGCAGGGGGCGTGACCGGCAGGGAGAGCGGCCACAGGTGTAGCACGCAGGGACTCCTGGGCAATGGAGTCCCTGCTAGGCTGCTCGCAGCCCTGCCGGTGAGCACGAGGTTCAAGGGTGTTCAACTTCCCTCCCAACGCCCCATGGAGTCTGTAGGCGCAGCGGGACCCGCGCAGCGGGTCCGGCAAGTTGTAGATTGTTCACGAAAATCCAGCGATGACAGGCAGCAAGAGTGAGGGTGCCTCCAAGCAGATCCAATGAGCAAGGTTTCCCGCTGGGTGGTGGAAAGAGAGCAGCTTTATCCAAAGTCAGGGGGCGTGACCGGCAGGGAGAGCGGCCACAGGTGTAGCACGCAGGGACTCCTGGGCAATGGAGTCCCTGCTAGGCTGCTCACAGCCCTGCCGGTGAGCACGGGGTTCAAGGGTGTTCAACTTCCCTCCCAACGCCCCACGGAGTCTGTAGGCGCAGCGGGACCCGCGCAGCGGGTCCGGCAAGTTGTAGATTGTTCACGAAAATCCAGCGACGACAGGCAGCAAGAGTGAGGGTGCCTCCAAGCAGATCCAATGAGCAAGGTTTCCCGCTGGGTGGTGGAAAGAGAGCAGCTTTATCCAAAGTCAGGGGGCGTGACCGGCAGGGAGAGCGGCCACAGGTGTAGCACGCAGGGACTCCTGGGCAATGGAGTCCCTGCTAGGCTGCTCGCAGCCCTGCCGGTGAGCACGGGGTTCAAGGGTGTTCAACTTCCCTCCCAACGCCCCACGGAGTCTGTAGGCGCAGCGGGACCCGCGCAGCGGGTCCGGCAAGTTGTAGATTGTTCACGAAAATCCAGCGACGACAGGCAGCAAGAGTGAGGGTGCCTCCAAGCAGATCCAATGAGCAAGGTTTCCCGCTGGGTGGTGGAAAGAGAGCAGCTTTATCCAAAGTCAGGGGGCGTGACCGGCAGGGAGAGCGGCCACAGGTGTAGCACGCAGGGGCTCCTGGGCAATGGAGTCCCTGCTAGGCTGCTCGCAGCCCTGCCGGTGAGCACGGGGTTCAAGGGTGTTCAACTTCCCTCCCAACGCCCCATGGAGTCTGTAGGCGCAGCGGGACCCACGCAGCGGGTCCGGCAAGTTGTAGATTGTTCACGAAAATCCAGCGACGACAGGCAGCAAGAGTGAGGGTGCCTCCAAGCAGATCCAATGAGCAAGGTTTGGATCTAAATACTAAATACCAGATAAAAACATTGTCACCAATTGTTTATATATTTTACTAACTTATTTTTAATATACTTTTAATTCAACAATTAGTTTCTTTGGGAAAGCTTTGAGGGATCTACACAATGACCCCTTTCTGAATGAAGAATTTTGTCGACTTGGTAGCGGTCGTGGCCAGGACCCCAAGATGGGCACACACTTGTGTGGATCCTGCTCAGCATTCCCCTACTTGCTGTTTTCTGCTGACGAAGCCCTTACATATCAGCATGCACAACTAGCTGGGAAACCAGGGACTAGGGGACCGTGGAAATGGTGCCCGGCCAAAGGACTAATGCCCGCATTTAAAGGAGAGGGGAAAGGCAGGCCTGCGCAGCCGACACAGCCGCAGAGGTCCCGCGGCGACAGGGGCAGCTGGAGAGCCGGAGGCACAGTTCATCCGACCTCATCAGTTGCTGGCACCCTCCCTCCTATGTCTCTACTTCGAACTGCGACAACAGGCAGCCCCTCCCTGGGGGAACAAGTATTGCCCTTTCGAGACCGCAACATGAGAGACAGCCGCGGCCTACCAGGGAGACGCGGCCAGATGCAGCCGGGCCTCTATGGGCGTGGCGGGCTGCCCAACACCATCCAGAATTCAATTGAAGCCAAGCCCCATTCCCTGTTAATGCACCAGGCCACAGAGAGATGGCTGTATGGACAGAGCCACACTTACAAAATGGGGTGAGTGCTCTGCCGCACACAGGCACTAATCGGAATGCACAACCTCCCAGCGCCATTGAGTGCGTTAGGGATGAGATCACGGCAGACAGCCACTACCCGCTGAGGAGTGCCCGGTGCTATAAGGCCCTCACGGCCCCGGCGACCATGTTGCAGCACTGGCTGCAAGAGAACATTCTGCTGCCCCCGCTGTCTCAACCATACGACCAAGTGTAATACACGCTGCATCTGTATCAACACCAAGTGGGGAGACAAGACTGTTGAAACCCCGAGCAGGATAGCTTCTCAACAGAGTTGCACTCCTTTTAACATCGGGGGCTAGGCTCACAGCCTGGTCCCCCAATCCTTTTCTTTGCAGAGGTAGGGGAGGAGAGGAGAGTAAAAACCTGTCACTACCCACGGGCCATTGCCTGTACTGTGAGGGTATTGCTTCGTTGGGACCCCAGAATATGCCACTCAAACTCTAAACAGAGAAGGGTCACTATTGACCATGCGGGCATGGCTAGAAACCGGTGTTGCAAGTCTAATTCTGAAGAGGCTCATAGCAGTGACACTGCGGAGCGCCCCGGTGTGACATATCCACAGTAATGACTGAATTAAGGGCTGGCGTTGGTGCCATTAAAGCATGGTTTGACACAATGGCAGGCTGCATGGACAAGATGGGTAAGCGGTCGGACAGATAGGGGGCCCGTACCCATGGTGCAGAGGAAAGAATCTTCAGCCTGGAAGATAACACCACAACGCTGCAAATACGCCTATATAAAATTGAATGGATACTGAAACAGAGGGCAATCAAAAATGAAGATTTGGAGTTCCGCTCCAGACGGAACAATATCTGCATCTCTGGTATAGTGGAATCTACCAACATGGGAACACGAGAGGACTTTGTGGAGCGCCTCCTAACTACCGTCTTCAAGTTTCGTAGCTTCTCGGCAACCTTTGCGGAAGAGCGGACGCATCACTCCATGAGGCAGCATTCCCCCCCGAAGGAGCACCTCCAAGATATCTTATAGTCTGCCTCCTCAAGTATAGAGACAGAGATATCTCAGTACGGATGGGCCAGGAAAAAGATTCCTTGCAGTACCATGGCTCAAACATCTCTATATTACCAGAGTTCACCCCAAATGTACAAGAAACTAGGAGAAAATACAACACAGTAAAAAATGCACTTCACAGGCAAGGGGTTCACCATTCCATGCACTAACTGGCTCACTTGAGAGTGGAACTCGAGGGGCGTGTTAAGGTCCTTGATACCCCAGCTGCTGCAGAGTCTATCTTTAAATCTGTCCATGCTAAATACCCCACAACCCGTGGCTGAGACGGACCCTGGAGATGTGAGAGCCCTCCATCGACCTCTCGAGAAGAAGCTACGTGAAACGGCCTGACTCTATATTGACAAACAGGAGATGTTGAAGATATAGACACGTGTGCCGGACACTGTTGCTCAAGATATTGCACCAAACCAAAGTTAACATACCCTACAACGGCAACTACACTATAGTTGTGTATATAACTGTCCTTTTTGGGACTGCCGCTGTGCGTGTTGTCACCATGCCATCATTGTGTTTACCAACTCTTACTACTTGGGGTTGTTTTCTTTTTTTTAACTGGTTGAATGAGATTCACTGGATATTCTTAAATCTGGTGCGAGTGGGGGTTGGGAAACTGTTAGAGGGTTAATTCATTGGGTTTGAAAAGTTAACTGATGATACACATCATGTTTTTATACACAATGCTCTCATTGCCACATATTGCTTGGGTTTAAGGCCTGAGATATATCTCTATAAATCTGCTTTATAGTATGGCAAAAACAATTGACTTATCAGTCATCTCATGGAACACACATGGTATCAATAACCAGCAAAAAGGGAAGCAAGTACTGTCCTAGCTTAGTAGACACTCCATTAAAATTGCCTTTGTCCAGGAGACACATCTTCTCCAGCTTTCTGAGCACACCTTCGCCAAGAATTGGGGCACACACCGCTATTTTTCATGTTATAGCTCACACTCCTGAGGTACCTGTATTCTAATCCACAGAACAATATCATTCCTCTGTCATTCCCACTACTCAGAACCAGGAGGCCGATATTTGATATTTCATTGAACACTCAGGGACAACAGCATTTTGTTCGTAAACATTTATGCTCCAAACACCGATGACCCCGATTTTTTTCAGAGACCTCTATACCCGACTTTATTATGCCAAACCGCCTGCGAACTGACTCTAATAGCACACAACCAACACATAAACCTCGGGCTAGGGAGGTATTTAGGCATATCTTTGATACTTATTAACTATATGACATATGGCGGACCCACTAGCCCAGCTTTACATTTTATTTGGCGCCCGCGCGGTTTGGTCACGGTTAGATTAGTGGTTCCTGTCGGCCACTGCTCACATGTGGGTGTGTGACATCACCATGCTCCCACTGACACTTTCGGACCACATCCCTGTCCTTTTCAAACTCCGGATCCCAAATGGCTGTTGCCCCGAATACCTTGGCGATTCCATGACTATGCGCTCTGGGACCAGGTGTTCCATAGTGACCTGCAAAGCTCCATCCTTGATTACTTTGAGATTAACGCTGAAACTTTGTCCACACAGGCCACCCTGTGGGAGGCCTTCAAGAAATATGTCCTGGGAAGGGAGATATGTATTTCCAAGCATGTGGGTATACTAAAGGATATCTGCACACAACTCGGTCGAGTTCAGGGGGAAATACGGTACCTGGAGATTAAGGCCATAGCCGACAGGGATCACCAGTTGCATAAATGGGTGGAGCTCCTGGCCAAATACTGGGACTTAGCAGACATGGACAAACACGTTCAAGTGCTTCGATATGGAGAGGGAGAGAGGCCAGGTTGCTCCGTGGCACGTATACTGTGCCCCAACAGGTCACTTAACTATGTGGTGGAGCTCCGAACTAATGACAGGGAGACTGTCACGGGTGAGGAGCACATTATGGCTAGATTCTGGTCATAGTACCAGGAATTATACGCTTCTCTTACCTCCTATGACCCCGATGCAATATCTTCATATCTCACAGACATCGCAATGGTTTGACTTCCAGACAGCCAGAAGCAATTCCTGTGTGAACCGCTAACTTTGGAAGAAGTAATATAAACAATTGATCCTTCGGCCCATCTAACACAGAACAACGGTTCCTACGGCCTATGTGTCTGGATACTTCATAGGTAGGGCGCCCAATGGTAAATATTTGTGTGGGCGGTGAATGTGAGAAGGAGAGTCACACACCAGATGAAGTTATCAAAACTGACAATTTTACTGAGTGATATTTTTCACACAAACTGTACACATATAAGTGCATGGTTTCCCAAGTGAAATAGAACCTTATAAAGGGAAAGAGGTGTAAGAGTGGTAAGAAGGTTTCTATGTACAACAAACAACCACAATACAATATGTTCAGATCATCAATCAGTCCTCTAGAACAATGCTAAGGGTCTGAGAAGGTGGTTTGTTTGTAGAGTGTGTTGACGACGTTTCAACCCCACGAGCAAAGAGTAGTGTCATGCGTTGTAATGGTTGCGTTGTAAATGCATGCGTTGTAATGGATGTTGCGTTGTAAAAGTTTTGTTGTAATGGTAGTGCGTTGTAAAAGTTGCGTTGTAAAGGTTGTTTTACTGGTGGGAAGCGTATTATGGCTAGATTTTGGTCATAATAACAGGAATTATACGCTTCTCGTACCTCCTATGACCCCGATTCAACATCTTCATATCTCGCAGACATCGCAATGATATGGCTTCCAGACAGCCAGAGGCAATTCCTGTGTGAAATGCTAACTTTGGAAGTAGTACCACAAGCAATTGATCCTTCGACCCATCTAACACAGAACAACGGTACGGCCTATGTGTCTGGATACTTCATGGGTAGGGCGCCCAGTGGTAAATATTTGTGTGGGCGGTGAATGTGAGAAGGAGAGTCAGAGTCACACACCAGATGAAGTTATCAAAACAGACAATTTTACTGAGTGATATTTGTCACAAAAAATGTACACATACAAGTGCATGGTTTCCCAAGTGAAATAGAAGCTTATAAAGGGAAAGAGGTGTGAATGAGTGGTAATAAGGTTTCTATGTACAACAAATGACCACAATACAATATGTTCAGATCATCAATCAGTCCTCTAGAACAATGCTAAGGGTCCGAGAAGGTGGTTCGTTTGTAGAGTGTGTTGACAATGAGCGATGAGGGGGTCTCTTCAGGACCTTATGACGTGGAAAACCTGGAATAAAGTGATCAGGGACATTGACTTGAACTGCCAAAACAGCAACAAGGAGGGGGGGGGGGCAAGATGGACAGCCCCTTCTCTGAAAAGGTTTTTAATAAGCTCAGCGACAGTCTCTGATATTATTGTGAATTGTGCCAGATCTTGAGGAGCAACTCCATCAGGTAAACAAACCGGAGGAATATGGGTTACACAAACATCATAGTCTATTGTCTGAGTGGAGTTGGTACTGGCTAGGATATTTGGGCTATGATACTGATGTTTCAGCCTCTATCCTGGGTTTTGGTGAGACGGACTGAGGCTGCTTGGCCCCATGGCCTCCTGCATCCTTCTTGTGACATGACCGTTGGCATATGCAGGCTTTGCAGTGAGACCAGAAGATCCAGTTGGCGCAGGATCAGGGGAATCTCTCTGACATGGTCCAGATCTTGGATGGAACTGCAAAAGATCTGCAGAGGTGGCTAATGAACTGTGATTGGGTTAGAGGCAGACTACTCTCCCGTCCCCAACCAGATCTGATGATGACAAAAGCCTTGGTTAGATCTGTTTGCCTTTACAGAGAACATGCAATGTCAGCAGTTTTGCACACTAGAGTTTGCAAGGTGGCCTCCTGGACACCATTCCAGCCGTACTACTCCTGCCCAGAGTTCTCAAGAAGTTCAGTTACGACCGGGCCCAAGTCATCTTGTACCTCCAAACTGAGCACAGAGAGTTTTATATCCTGAGCTACTGAGCATGGCCAGTAATCCTTCGATCAGGCTGCCCCTTCGGGAAGGATCTTTTGTTGCAGCAGCAGGGGATGGTTCTTCACCCGAACCTTTCCACTCTCCACCTTCTTGCATGTAGATTGAGCGATGACAGTTGACAGCTTTTGACCATCCTTTTGAAGTCCGTAATGTCATCTTGGCAGCTAGGTGTCCCTCCATCATACGCCTGCCTCTGGAGAAACATTGCGGAATGGTGTACAGAAAAACACATTGAACCCCCACCCCTATCTGAAGTCTTACTCTTCATTCTTTCCCTTGCCCTGTCTGCTCTTTCTGCGACTGCCTGACCAACTCTAATTGTTTAAGTGCCCTATTGTACATTGGTTTCTAAAGGGTCTTGTCCATCTCTTCCCTTCATCACCATTTATTATCCCTTAGTGAGACCATACCCTGGTCTTAACTTTTTTATGTGTGCTCTTACATCCACATAAGACAAAACTGCTATAGGTCTTGTTCACCGTGCAGTAGATTACCAGACAACAGCATTAAACCACCCATCTCTATCTGAACAGTCATGCAATACCTGATAGAGATCTGTCACCTGCCGCTGGCCAAACGAGTACCTTAATTTAGTTCAACTCTGCAGGTCCAGACCAGCTACATAATGTGACCACTTCACAACATCTCACAATGACCATCAGATATGGGATAATATTGAAAAAGATTATCCCAGAAGATCTCTCACTATTTCTCCCTCCTACTTAAGCCTGCTCTGGAACATAAACTTTAAACACAATAGTCCACAATGTACAATCCAGATGTAACCATCTAAGTAAACAACGATCAGAAGAAACACTATAAAGAGACTTGCAGAGCTGCTCAACGCTTCCAACTTAATGATAACCATAAACTATGCGCCTTTCTCTCACACTTCTTCATCCATCACACTCCTAAGTTCTGCGCTGTATAAAATGAAACCACACCTCTGTGGTCATTGTGTATGACATGAAACTCTATGCACATAAGATCAAAACAACTTATCTGGTTATGTTATGCAGAATTGTAGAGCGCACTATCACCCGGGAGGATATCCTGGCGCTGAGCCAGTGTGAGTGAGACAAATCTAAGGCTAGTGGGACTACACAAAAGGTTAGGTCTTTAGTTTTTGCAGAATATAAGAAGTGAGGAGGCTCTTACGTGCAGCGGCAGGTCGTTCCACTCTTCACGAGGGATGTAGGAGAATGCTCTACCACCGGATATGGTTTTCTGTATGCATGGGATGCAGACGCGTAAGAGGCCATACAAGCGGAGGTGGCTGGTAAGTTTGTGAGGTATGCTGGACCAGTGTAATGCAGTGCCTAGAAAGTGTAGGTGAGGAGGTTAAACTGTGATTTTTTTGTGTATGGAGACCCAGTAAAACTCCTTCAGTTGTTGTGTGATACGATTTCAACGTGGGAGGTTGAGAATGATTTTGGCCACTAAGTTTTAAATGGTCTGGATCCTTCTAGTGAGGTTTTTGTTGACCCTGCATCGAGGGTATTTCCGTAGTCCAGCTTGCTAGTGACGAGGGTATACATGATAGTTTTCCATGTGCTGATTGGGAGCCATTTGAAGATCTTTCCCAGTAACTTCGGTGTACGGAAGCATGAGGGGTTGCCGGCATTGACTTGGTCAGTCTGTAGTGTAGTTCCTATCTCCCTAATAGGCTCTGCGCATTGGAATAATATACACTATAGTTTTGACATAGGACTTAGGTCAGTATGTCTCTATCGAGTACATTAAACTTAATTGTGTGTGTGCCAGCTAACTCAGAGGTCACTAGAAACTTTCTTGAATGAACAAGAAGGGATTAGTTTCTGACAACCGCATAAACATAACAACTTTGTTTCCCTTTAGAGTTGGAACAATATCTTCAGAGTCGTGGAAACAATAGATAACCTTTTCACTCAGACAATCGTGCTTGATTTGTTTCTACAGAGTTGCATAGAAATAGTAAGATGGGCGTTTCAATAAAAGGGTTTATTGAACAGTCTTATTTTTCATGCAAGAGATATGAACTACTACAATTGTAAGACATAATGCGAAGTATAAAATGTACAGCGTTAGCAGTAAGATTAAATAATACTGTAATAGCATGTCTTGTAGCTATGACATATATTCATAAAAATACATACATGAATAACACAGGCTAAAATACTCATCTGGTGCTTCTAAAATAATCCTACTCCAGTGTACCTAATCTAAGTGTGGTACGAGGGAAGAATTAGGTGCTGTCTTAGTCTGGTTTAGTTATGCCAAGAGTTGGCAAAAGTTTGTCTAGGTTCTAATCAGCTCCATACCTTAGAATGAGAGAGGTTGGTATCTCTTTCCGGGACTCGATCTCTAACACCCCGCAAGGGGAGCCAGAAACACTGGAGCTGGATTCTCGACGCAGAGAATGACAGCGTCTAGTCAGCTGGGGACATGACTTCCTTAGGAACTTTGCTGTGGCGAGCCGCGTCGTGCAAGTAGGTAGCCGAACCGCACCATGGTTTGCCATATCAAGTGAAGGTATATTTATACCTTGAAGGTGTTTAGGAATGCCAGTATTGACGTAAAAGTCGGGCATAAGAATGTCATGAACGAACCCCTAAGGAATAGATGTTCATGAATTAGAAATGAGTTCTTGGAGAAATAAATATCCAAGCAAGGGGAAGTCCTAAAGGATTAAGAGTCTAGTTTTCCAAGAACGCATTGTAACGTAGATGAACGGATGTAAGTAGCCATGCCTGTATTTGGTTAGCATGAGCAATGCCTAAATAAGGGCTGGATTTATATGCCTAAATAAGGGCAATGTGAATTGTACCTATATAAGGGCATGAATCGGGAAATTCATACGGAATATAAATTGACACACAACAAGTCATGTCGAGTCTGGTGTCGATGATGATCCTGAGGTGCTTGGCGTTGTCGGTCCTAGCTCTGTTGGCTACTGGGTGGAATCCCAGAGTGAAGTGCTCTCCCTGAAGATCACAATTTCGGTCTTGTCAGTGTTCGGCTTTAGACAGTTGGTCTTCATCCAGTGGACGATTTCAATCATGCAGACATTGATTGGGGACTGGACGGGCATCTTGTCCATAAGGGAGCGAATGAGTTGGAAGTAGGAGAGGATGTTGATGTCGTGAGATGATGCTGACTAGAGGGATCATGTATGCGTTGAAGAGAGTCGGGCTCAGGGAGGATCCTTACGGAACCCTGCAGATGAGGATATGGACGTCCAAGAAGTATAGTGCCATACTGACACTCTGGCTCATTCCAGTCTGGAAGGAAAACATCCATCGGAGTGTGTGTCTTTGGATTCCAAAGGTGTCTAGACGCTGGAACCAGACTGAGTGGTGTTGAGGAGCAGGTCTAATGATCACATCTACCTCCTTTTAATTTGATCTACCACAAAGAAACTGGAGTAAATGCATGAAATAGACTAGGAGCGTTGGAACCAGACTGAGTGGTGTCAAGGAGTTGCTGGTCTTTGAGGTATTCACTGAGACTTCTGTTGATGATTTTCTCTAAGACCTTGACCGGGAATGGTAGTCGGAAGATTGGTCTGTAGATGGCGAGAGTTCAAGGCTCTGCAGAGGGTTTCTTGTGCAATGGAAGGACAGTTGCATGTTTCCAAGTTTACAGGAACGTCACGGAAGAGAAGGAGGCACACAGAATGGGTGTGAGCATGGTGCTGAGGGGTTGCAGACCTATATAGTAAGATTTGTGGGGCAGGGGGCATACGGGGTCCCTGGGTTGATTGAATTCATGGTAGTGGTGGGTTCTTCTTGGGTGATGATGGGAAATGTGGGTAGCATCGGTTCTTTGATTAAGGTCAGGAGGTATTTAGTGAGTTCTTTGGGGTCTAGTTGCTTATTGAAGTTGTTGTGAATGGCAGTGATTTTGTAGTTGAGGAAATGAGAGGGATAGTTGCATAGATCTTGCAAGGGAGTGATCGAGTTGGAGGCAACTATCAGTGAGGTAAAATACTTCACAATGGCGACGAGAGGGGGCCAGGAAGTTAGTCAATCAATCAGAGGTTTGTAAAGTGCACTACTCACCTGTGAGGGTGTCAAGGCGCTGGGTTGGGGGCGAGTGGGGGTCGAGCAGTGTCGTCTCACCTGAAGAACCAAGTCTTGAGGCTCTCCTGAATGCTTACAGCGTGGGGGTTCGTCTGATGCTGAGTGGGAGTTTGTTCCAGATCTTGGCTGCGATGTAAGAGACGTATCCCCCACCGCTCTGGCTTTGCGGATGTGTGGGATTTTGGCAGGGCAAGCTCAGCAGAGAAGTGGCTCCTCTTGGGTGCGTAGAAGGAGATTCTTTTGTTGAGGTATTGGGGTCCAATGTTTTGGAGGGATTTGTAGGCATGAGTGAGGAGCTTGAAGGTTACTCTCTTTTCAGCGGGGATCCAGTGGAGTGCTCATAGGTTCTGGGTGATGTGATGTTGTCGTGGGATGCTGAGGACCAGTCTAGCTAAGGCGTTCTGATTGTCTGGAGTTTGAGGAGTAGAGATTTGTTTATTCTGGCATAGAGGGTGTTCTCATTGCGTAGTCTGCTGGTTATGAGTGCGTGGGTGGTGATCTTTCTGGTTTTGGGGGGATCCATTTGAAGGTCTTGCGGAGGATGCAGAGGGTGTTGAAGCATGAAGAAGATGTAGCATTAATCTGTCGGTTCATGGGGAGGGTAGAGTTGAGTATAATGCAGAGGTTGCAAGCTTGGTCTGTGGGTGTGGGAGGGTTGCAAAAGGAGGTGGGCCACAAGATGTTGTCCCATGTGGAGGGGGTGGATCCAAGGACGAGGACTTCCGTTTTCTCTGAGTAGAGCTTGAAGCAGCTGTTGCTCATCTAGGAGGCGAGGTCTTTCATACTTTCCGTGAAGATGTGTCTGATGCTGTCATGTTCGTTGGTGAGGGAGAGGATGAGCTGGGTGTCATTGGCATAAGATACAATGCGGAGTCCGTGTTTTCTGACGATGGTGGCGAGAGGGGCCATGTAGAGGTTGAAAAGCATGGGGCTGAGTGAGGATCCTTGGGGTACTCCGCAGCTGATATTTGTGGGTTCGGAGACTAAAGGGCGGGTGTCAGATTCTTTGGCTTCAGCCGGTGAGGAAGGAGCAGATCTAGTCGAGGGCAGTCCCCGGATGCTAACTTTGTGGAGTATGGCAGTTAGTGTGCGGTGGGAGACGGTGTTGAAGGCTGCTGAGAGGTTTAGTAGGATGAGGGCAGCCGTGTGGCCCAGGTCGAAGAGGGTACAGATGTCGTCCGTGGCAGCTAGGAGGGCGGTCTTGGTGCTGTGGTTGCTGCAGAATCCAGATTTTGCTCTGTTGTAGTAAACCATAGTTCACTTTCCACAGGGGACACAACCTTAAAGATAAATGAAGTGTCCACAATCTGTTGGGGTGTAATTGAGATTCAGAACAAACAAAATCTGTTATTTTTAATTCATTTGAAATCATTCCCGGGCCAACACTACCCACTTTTTCAGTATTTCATGTTTGTGCACTTAAGACCGGCCTAAAATGCCATGTGTCAAAGTATTTTCAAGATTCCAAAAGTCTTCAGCCTGAACCAGGGCCGAGAGGCTGGGGGTGTGACTGGAGAATTCACTGTGGTAATTCTAGTGTCTTCCCACATGTAAACACTAAAATCCAGTTTAAAGCAGGCACTGTACCCACAACAAACCTAGAGACAGAAGTCCGGTAGTACAAAAAGCAGAGGTCTTCACCAACCAAGCAGGGGCTCCACAGAATTTGTCTGGGCATCCACTTCTCTCACTTTGAAGTGCACTACGAGTGTTACAGATAGTACAACAGACCTGCCAAGCAGCATTTGATACTGAGCTGTCAAATCAATAGCTCCAGGTGGCACTGCAGGTTTACACTCCAGCAGTCAGGTTCCATGGCATAGGCCTGTAGCAATGTTTACTGCCATGCTAGTAGATGGCACAATGCGTGCTCCAATCCACATATGCCACTTACCTTCCCGGCCCCATATGTAGTTTTCTATATCACACACTAGTGATTTACAGGCAAGTTAAATGTGCCAATTGGGAATAGGCCAATTTAACCAGGGTTAAAGGGGGAGCATACTGGTTACGAGGGTATTTGCACAGACTTCTAAATTCAACAAAGATATAGAGTCCGGCAAAAAGTGAAAAATCCAGGGTGATAATGCAGAAAAGGCAGATTGCATTCCAAGGCCTATTAGCTCTCCCCTGTAAAGTTCCTCTTCTTTGTGGTTACACAGTCCTTCATGATAACAGGGTTAGTGTATTAAATGTGCTGTTTATGTGCCAGTGTAGCCATGAATGCTGTGCGTGAGTGAACCAGAGAAATGGAGTGCAGCGGTATCCATCTTGAATGCTCCTGGTCTTGCACAAGATGGAATTGTGAGGTCTCTGTTCCCACACAGTAGAAGTGTATTGCTCACACCCTTGTATCTTGGGTGAGGAGACTGTAGAATCCTGTGTGCTGCCTTTCCCTGTGTGTCTGAACTGGTGTCTGAAAGCTAAGACTGGAATACGGAGACTGGTGTAGTGGAATGTTGATGTGTGGTCTGCAGTGGCAGCTGGGGGGATAGGCACAGTTGGTGAGGGATGGAGCCCTAACTGGACCTGCCAGTAGTAACAACCTAGTTGTCTTGTTTCCTTGTTTGGTATGAGGTGTGTTGAGCCTCATGTCTTAGTGTGTCACACATTTTATACAAATGCCATTTGTTGTTGTGGAATTCATTTTGATTTGGTTAGGAGTCCATTTTGCTAATGATTTGCTCTGTGATGCTCAATGATGGCAGAACATGCAGAACGTAAGCAAATGGCAAGCGACCTTCTGTGAACCCATGTAATCTTTTTGTTATAAACAGCATTTGCGCAAGGCTAGTTCAGAAAATTAAACTTATAACACACAGCATTTAGACAGCCTAGCAGCAGCGATCAGTGTCGCACCATATATAGACTGTGTTTAACATTCCTCCCTGATTGGATAAAAGAATGTGGGACAATATGCTATTTTTAAAATACTTTGGAAAGTACAGGTTTGAATGATTGCGCATGTGGAAATCACGAAGGCCACCATCTTGTAGCATGCCGGTGGCACAAGCAATTGCCTTTTTCTGATTGGTTATGTTCTTGATAATTGTGCTGAACTATTCTCCTGATCAACAGCATAAGATGCAATTGTGCATGATATGTAGAAATGTTCCTTGTGTCTGTAGGTGCTTTGGATGTATATTAAAATGCCCTTTGTGGTTTACAACAATAAAAGACCGCACAGGATTTCTGCAAACTGGGTTGCTTAGCCAATGGTCCCCGTGTACACGTATATAAAAGTTCTTGATAAAGTCTTGGTCTATTTTTATTCCAGCTTCTACATTGTCATTGTGAGTCTTCGTGGGTACTGCAGAGTTTTAGAGATTGGTGTTGGGTGAATGTGTAAACGAAACTTGTTGGAGATGGAGTGGTTGTAAATGATCATTCGAGTTGCTTTTATGCAATGGAATAGCTGTATTTTTGTTTTGTTAGTAAAGAAGAGAGGTCTGTTGTATCCTCTGCTCCCATTCCCTGTATGGCTGAGCCGGTGTCTGGAATATGTGTCGTATCCTGTATGCTTCCATTCTCTGTATGTCTTATCTGGGGTCATGAATGTGTGTCGTATCCTCTGCACCTATTATCTATTTATTTATTTGAAAGCCCTGTATGTCTGAGCTGGTGTCTGGAATGTTTATTGTATCCTCTGCTCACATTCCCTGAAGATCTAGGCTGTTGTCTAGAATGTGTGTTGTATCCTGTGCTCCCATTCTATGTATGTCTCAGCTGGTGTCTGGAATGTGTATCATATCATGTGCTCCCATTCCCTGTGCGTCTGAACTGCGGTCTGGAATGTGGGTTGAATCCTGTGCTCCAATGCCCTACATGTCTGAGCTGGTGTCTGGAATGTGTGTCGTATCCTATGCTCGCATTCACTGTATGTCTCAGCTGGTGTCGGGATTGTGTGTTGTATCCTGTGTGCTCCCATTCACTCTATGTCTAAGCTGGTGTCCAGAATGTGTGTTGAATCCTGTGCTAATTTTACCTGTACTTCTCAGCTGGTATATAGAATTTGTGACGTATCCTGTGCTCGCATTCACTGTCTTTCTGAGCCAGTGTTTGCAATGCGTGCCGCAACCTATGTGCCCATAACATTTATGTCTGAACCGGTGTGTTAAATGTCTTGTATCCTGTGCTTCCTTTCCCTGTATGTCTGAGAAAGTGGTTGGAATGCTGTGAGTGAAGGTTTCAAAAGAATATTGGTGTGTGGTTGTGAGGAAATAGGGTATATTCTATGGTATGGTTGTGTGACTGTGAATCACCATGTAATACACCTGCAAACCCTTTTAGGATCAGTAAGTTTAGTTTGTTAAACATTAGCTCAACCCTGGGTGGCTGTGGCTCTTAACAGCAAGGCTTACACAAAAGGTTCAAGTGTGAAGCATTTTAGAAACCACCAAAACAATTGAAGAAGAAATAATGTTTTTATATTTTATATATTTCTAGTATCCACAATGAAAAATATAAATCTGGAAATTTCACTTAACCGCAAATAAGTAATGGCAAATTAAACGAATTTGGCACTTCGAAATATTTTCACCAAAATGTTGAGCTTGTTGTAATACGGTCAGTTAGAGTTACTTTGGGCAACCAACTTGAGCAGGGAGCCAGTCAGGGGGACCCGCAAGGCCCTCAGAAACCGTTCCCTCCACAGGAGAAGCAGTCTTCCAACAGTTCCAGGCACTTTATCCTTGTTGCAATGGATTCCTAAGGCAGTGGTTCTGATGCGAAGGATACAGCATGCTGAAAATGCTCAAGGGTGGTGTGGATACGATGTGGTCGAAGGAGGACTTCCTGCAGCTGCTTCCTGGTCTGCGGGTTTGGTGAGGTGAACCTGGCTACACGGGTCAATGTTCCTTGAGGTCTTCTCGGGCCTGGCAGAAGTCCAGTGCCATGAACTGCCAGCTGTCCTGGGTCACTGTCACAGCCAAATCCTTCCCTGGGCTGCAGCTTCTCCGGCAACCTTCCCTGGTCCAGCAGACTCAGATGCAACTTCTGACAGCCAGGTCCTTGGTCCGGCACAGCGATTAGGAGCAGCGATCAGGGGGTCTGAGCTATCACTTGCCCTTAGCAGACTTCTTTAACTGTTGTGCCACTATGGTGTGAACAGGAGGTCTGCCAGCTGCTCCTTCGAGTCTCTTGCCTTGGCTGGGTTCGGAAAACAACTTCTCCACTAGCAGAACACAGCAGGCTACCTTAGGGTGCACCATTCTATCCACTCCCAAAAGGCAGAACCCTTTTCTTGGCACCCAGAACTCCTTAGCCCAACTCAGAAGTGTGGCTACCAAGGGAGCTAAATTCCCCTAGAAAACTGGTTTGGCCTCTGGTTCTCTCTTTCCTGTCCCTAGTGCAAGCCTGTCTGTCCAGAAAATTCAGCAGTCCCTCTCCCAAGTGGGTCCCATTTGCCCTTCAAAGGTGGTTTCTGCTTTGAAGCTCGACTTTTGGGCCAACATCTGTGCGACTTCCTACAGGAGGGAGAACACCTCCTTCCAGTGAAGGCCTCTATTGTATCCTTTCCTGGTAGTCGTTAACACGTCTCCCCAGGAGAGCAGAAAGCTGACTCAATGACCAGACTTCATGTGCAACTGTTAAGGGCTCAGGGGATTAAAAGCAACACAGTGGGTTCAAGAGCTCCCATATTCTCACTCTAGCAATGATATCTCTTGCTCTGGGTGTGACATTGTATCTCTCAGCAATTAAAATATCCTGTGACTTTTAGATATGTATTCACCCCTAATCATTATTTAAATGCTTCCCACAACATAGCCACAGAGGTAACAGAGCCCTTGTTCAAGATGTAGTAGGATAAAATCACTTGGTGGGTTTATGTTTAAAGACTGGATCTGACAGCTCAGATGGTAGCAGCTGCTACATTCTATGTATCCTGCATAGCTAGTGATGGTCAAAGCCATAAGAACAGGAGAATGATCGGACAGAGCCCTAGGTAAATGTGTTATAATTTCAACCCAGCCCATCGCATCTCTAGATCCTAACCTGTAATCTATTCTGGAAGATATTGCATCCTCTACGGAATGGAATGTATACTCTGGAATTAGGGCATTCAACACGGTACAAGTCTAGCAGTTTGCTCTGGTGCATAATATCCCATAGAGCGTCATGTGCTTGGGTTGGTGAGGGATGGAGCCCTAACTGGACCTGCCAGGTAGTAACAACCTAGTTGTCTTGTTTCCTTGTTTGGTATGAGGTGTGTTGAGCCTTATGTCTTAGTCTGTCACACCTTTTATACAAATGCCATTTGTTGTTGTGGAATTCATTTTGATTTGGTTATGAGTCCATTTTGCTAATGATTTGCTCTGTGATGCTCAATGATGGCAGGACAAGCAGAACGTAAGCAAATGGCAAGCAACCTTCTGTGAACCCATGTAACCTTTTTGTTATAAACAGCATTTTCGTAAGGCTAGTTCAGAAAATTAAACTTATAACACACAGCATTTAGACAGCCTAGCAGCAGCGATCAGTGTCGCACCATATATAGACTGTGTTTAACATTCCTCCCTGATTGGATAAAAGAATGTGGGACAATATGCTATTTTTAAAATACTTTGGAAAGTACAGGTTTGAATGATTGCGCATGTGGAAATCACGAAGGCCACCATCTTGTAGCATGCCGGTGGCACAAGCAATTGCCTTTCTCTGATTGGTTATGTTCTTGATAATTGTGCTGAACTATTCTCCTGATCAACAGCATAAAATGCAATTGTGCATGATATGTAGAAATGTTCCTTGTGACTGTATGTTCTTTGGATGTATATTAAAATGCCCTTTGTGGTTTACAACAATAAAAGACCGCACTGGATTTCTGCAAACTGAGTTGTTTAGCCTATGGTCCCCGTGTACACATATATAAAAGTTCTTGATAAAGTCTTGGTCTATTTTTATTCCAGCTTCTACATTGTCATTGTGTGTCTTCGTGGGTACTGCAGAGTTTTAGAGATTAATGTTGGGTGAATGTGTAAACAAAACTTGTTGGAGATGGAGTGGTTGTAAATGATCATTCCAGTTGCTTTTATGCAATGGAATAGCTGTATTTTTGTTTTGTTAGTAATGAAGAGAGGTCTGTTGTATCCTCTGCTCCCATTCCCTGAATGGCTGAGCCGGTGTCTGGAATATGTGTCGTATCCTGTATGCTTCTATTCTCTGTATGTCTTATCCGGGGTCATGAATGTGTGTCGTATCCTCTGCACCTATTATCTATTTATTTATTTGAAAGCCCTGTATGTCTGAGCTGGTTTCTGGAATGTTTATTGTATCCTCTGCTCACATTCCCTGTAGATCTAGGCTGTTGTCTAGAATGTGTGTTGTATCCTGTGCTCCCATTCTATGTATGTCTCAGCTGGTGTCTGGAATGTGTATCATATCATGTGCTCCCATTCCCTGTGCGTCTGAACTGCGGTCTGGAATGTGGTTGAATCCTGTGCTCCAATGCCCTACATGTCTGAGCTGGTGTCTGGAATGTGTGTCGTATCCTATGCTCGCATTCACTGTATGTCTCAGCTGGTGTCGGGATTGTGTGTCGTATCCTGTGTGCTCCCATTCACTCTATGTCTAAGCTGGTGTCCAGAATGTGTGTTGAATCCTGTGCTAATTTTACCTGTACTTCTCAGCTGGTATATAGAATTTGTGACGTATCCTGTGCTCGCATTCACTGTCTTTCTGAGCCAGTGTTTGCAATGCGTGCCGCAACCTATGTGCCCATAACATTTATGTCTGAACCGGTGTGTTAAATGTCTTGTATCCTGTGCTTCCTTTCCCTGTATGTCTGAGAAAGTGCTTGGAATGCTGTGAGTGAAGGTTGCAAAAGAATATTGGTGTGTGGTTGTGAGGAAATAGGGTATATTCTATGGTATGGTTGTGTGACTGTGACCTCACCATGTAATACACCTGCAAACCCTTTTTGGCCTCCAGAATTGGGGGTGACTCCCATTCCAGCTGCCGAAGTTAAGAACTTGGGGGTCTGGCTGGATCCTACACTCTCCTTCACCAGACATACGAAGAAGGTTGCAGCTACCTGCTATGGTATTCTGCGAGGGCTGAGACCGGTCATAAAGTTCTTCGACCCCCCTACTCGGCAACTGGTGGTCCAAGCCTCCATTCTCTCGCGGCTAGACTACGGGAGTGCGCTGCTGCTTGGAGTGAATCAGGCAGAAGCCACTAGACTGCAAAGGGTGCAGAATGCCGCGGCACGTGCCATCGTTGGCCTCCCTAGACGGTGTTCTGTCTCTGCAGTTTTGACTTCTCTCCACTGGCTGCCGGTCAGACAGAGAATTAAATTTAAGGCTCTCTGCCTGACATTTAAAATCTTGAAGCTTTCTTCTCCTCCAGCCCTTGCTAAGCTTGTCTCCCCCTATGTCCCTACGCGGTCCCTCAGATCGGAATCTCTCCATCTGGCGGTTAATACACGGTTCAGACTTAGTAGGATGGGAGGTCGCTCTTTTAAAGTATTAGCGGCTGGATTGTGGAATTCCCTCCCGCCCACATTCGAGCCCTGAACAGTCTCACTCCTTTCAGGCGCGCCATAAAAACTTTTTTGTTTCCAACTGTTGAATGATTTCTTCTTGTCTTTCCTAGCACCGATTTGTTATGTTGTGGCACCTGATCAGGCGCCGGGACGCCCCTTGGCTGGGGCAGCTGTGCGCCTTATAAAAAATACTAACATAACATAACATAACATCAGTAAGTTTAGTTTGTTAAATATTAGCTCAACCCTGGGTGGCTGTGGCTCTTAACAGCAAGGCTTACACAAAAGGTTCAAGTGTGAAGCATTTTAGAAACCACCAAAACAATTGAAGAAGAAATTATGTTTTTATATTTTATATATTTCTAGTATCCACAATGAAAAATATAAATCTGGAAATTTCACTTAACCGCAAATAAGTAATGGCAAATTAAACGAATTTGGCACTTCGAAATATTTTCACCACAATGTTGAGCTTGTTGTAATACGGTCAGTTAGAGTTACTTTGGGCAACCAACTTGAGCAGGGAGCCAGTCAGGGGGACCCGCAAGGCCCTCAGAAACCGTTCCCTCCACAGAAGAAGCAGTCTTCCAACAGTTCAAGGGACTTTATCCTTGTTGCAATGGATTCCTAAGGCAGTGGTTCTGATGCGAAGGATACAGCATGCTGAAAATGCTCAAGGGTGGTGTGGATACGATGTGGTCGAAGGAGGACTTCCTGCAGCTGCTTCCTGGTCTGCGGGTTTGGTGAGGTGAACCTGGCTACACGGGTCAATGTTCCTTGAGGTCTTCTCGGGCCTGGCAGAAGTCCAGTGCCATGAACTGTCAGCTGTTCTGGGTCACTGTCACAGCCAAATCCTTCCCTGGGCTGCAGCTTCTCCGGCAACCTTCCCTGGTCCAGCAGACTCAGATGCAACTTCTGACAGCCAGGTCCTTGGTCCGGCACAGCGATTAGGAGCAGCGATCAGGGGGTCTGAGCTATCACTTGCCCTTAGCAGACTTCTTTAACTATTGTGCCACTATGGTGTGAACAGGAGGTCTGCCAGCTGCTCCTTCGAGTCTCTTGCCTTGGCTGGGTTCGGAAAACAACTTCTCCACTAGCAGAACACAGCAGGCTACCTTAGGGTGCACCATTCTATCCACTCGCAAAAGGCAGAACCCTTTTCTTGGCACCCAGAACTCCTTAGCCCAACTCAGAAGTGTGGCTACCAAGGGAGCTAAATTCCCCTAGAAAACTGGTTTGGCCTCTGGTTCTCTCTTTCCTGTCCCTAGTGCAAGCCTGTCTGTCCAGAAAATTCAGCAGTCCCTCTCCCAAGTGGTTCCCATTTGCCCTTCAAAGGTGGTTTCTGCTTTGAAGCTCGACTTTTGGGCCAACATCTGTGTGACTTCCTACAGGAGGGAGAACACCTCCTTCCAGTGAAGGCCTCTATTGTATCCTTTCCTGGGAGTCGTTAACACGTCTCCCCAGGAGAGCAGAAAGCTGACTCAATGACCAGACTTCATGTGCAACTGTTAAGGGCTCAGGGGATTAAAAGCAACACAGTGGGTTCAAGAGCTCCCATATTCTCACTCTAGCAATGATATCTCTTGCTCTGGGTGTGACATTGTATCTCTCAGCAATTAAAATATCCTGTGACTTTTAGATATGTATTCACCCCTAATCATTCTTTAAATGCTTCCCACAACGTAGCCACAGAGGTAACAGAGCCCTTGTTCAACATGTAGTAGGATAAAATCACTTGGTGGGTTTATGTTTAAAGACTGGATCTGACAGTTCAGATGGTCGCAGCTGCTACATTCTATGTATCCTGCATAGCTAGTGATGGTCAAAGCCATAAGAACAGGAGAATGATCTGACATAGCCCTAGGTAAATGTGTTATAATTTCAACCCAGCCCATCGCATCTCTAGATCCTAACCTGTAATCTATTCTGGAAGATATTGCATCCTCTACGGAATGGAATGTATACTCTGGAATTAGGGCATTCAACACGGTACAAGTCTAGCAGTTTGCCCTGGTGCATAATATCCCATAGAGCGTCATGTGCTTGGGTGAGTCAGCAGGACCTGTTGCCGGTGGTAGCCAAATTAGCTTGCAGCATTGAAGCATTTTCCATATATTACAAAGAGAGGAGGGGGAGGAGGCATCCACAAGCCTGTTTCTAACTTTAGTGAAAAAAAAACAAAGAAACAGCAGGGTCGTCAGAGTTTGGCCCATATGTACTGATCAATGTAATGTGTACCGAAACCAATAACCCCTGTACAGCCACACACCTGTCCTCTTCATCACAGAACATGTCCACATGCCTGACCCATAAGCCTTGTTTAACCAATATACCCACTTCCGTAGCGATTGAGAAAAAGAAATGGAGGTACGAGCTCCAGATTTTGGAGAAATAATTATCCCCCACGAAACCAGCATGCATCTCTGGAACTAATACAACACCCACCTTAGGCCTAATGAGGTATGCAGTCAACAGTCGGACCTTGTGATGGCCATTCACCCTTCTCACTAAGCATGGGCGGAAAATCCGTTCCGCTCGCGGATTTTGCGGATTTTCGGTAAATTTGCAATCCGCGAACTCTCGCGAATTTACCGAAAATCCGCAAATTCGCACGCAGCGGATTTTTTTGCTTGGTGATACAATATTGCGGCGTGCTGCGTTCACTTACCGTCATTCTGCGTTTGCCGAGTTGTTTTTCTCGATATTTTGCAAGTGCTGCGCCATTTTGGATCTTGCTGCGGTATCCCGCGGGAGTTTGGCGACGCATCGAGAGAGTTCGCAATTGCGAACATGTAGATGCGGCGGGCAGCAACAATCTTGCACTCGCGAAATTACAAAATTTGCAATTCTGCACAAGAAATCCACCAGCAAGCAGCATAAACCTTCTGAAAATTATGATTTTTATCAGAATAACTCCTCAGGTTGACATTTGCCTGCACTTTTTTGGATTTGAGGCCTTTTTGACTTTCTTTGGATCACTTTTGGATTAGAAATCAACTTTCACAAGTAAGTTTGTTTGGGGCATTACAGTTGCTGTTCTGCAGAAAAACGAGTTTTGCAAAACTGAAAGCACTCAGCAGGTGCAAAAGTTCAAACTCATCATTAGTAACCATTCCCTGTAGTGCTTCCTGAGGGGCCCCTCCAGAGTTCAGTTGCCTACTTGCAACTATTCTATAACCCTGCTCTGACCCTCACAGCAGGCTCATAGAATAGCTACAAGTAGGCCACAAAGGTCCTTGGAAAAAAAATTGCACTGCAACCAAAAGCAAATTACAGATAAGGAAGCAGGTGCCAGACAGGAAGGTTAAATTCAGTGACACATCAATCAACCCCAAATTAATTCATGTCAGTTGAAGCAGGGCAGGTGAGCTTGCTTCCCCCCCCCCATAATCTACAGTGATGAACCAGAAATTAATTCATGTCAGTTGAAGCAGGGCAGGTGTGCTTGCTTCCCCCCCCCCCATATTCTACAGTGATGAATCAGAGGGTGGCAGTGATGTACCAGAGGGTGGCATTGGTGAATCAGAGGGTGGCAGTGGTGAAACAGAGGGTGCTGTGAACCTGTGATGATGAACCAGACGTAGAAACAACAAAGTCGCAACTGTTGCAAGCCGACAAGTAAGTTCGCAATTGCGAACTGGTACAAAACCCTCGCGAACTGGCAGAAACCCTTGCGAACACAAAAAAAATAAAAATTTGCGAGAGTTCGCGGATTTTGCGGATTGCGAGTTCGCAAATACGCAAATTTGCGAACGCCAGATTCGCAAAATTCGCCCATGCTTACTTCTCACATTACAGATTAGCAGCCTTGCATTACATCCAGAGCTAGCCCCAGTCATGTGTGTTGTGTCTGCAATTTTGACCCACCTCTTTCTTCTAAGCTTTTCTGTCAAATCAGAACTATTTGATCAGAAGTATTTCTACCATCAAAACCCTGTGTCACCTGTGTTCTAGTAATAGTAGCCCAAACGGTCCTCCCAATTAACCCCAACCCACATTGTATGAATAACCTTAGCAGAGCTTTACAGTCTAGCCTTAGGGTGGCTAAACTGGCATCTGTCACATTGATGCCCAGACTCAAGTGATGCTCCATTGTGTTAGATATAACAGCAGTATTAGAATACTGTCCTTCTTGCATATCGATGAGAGATATAACTTGTCTTGACTGTGGGTGGTTATTCAAGGATTAGTAGCTGGTGAATTGTGGGCCGAGGAGACCTTTTCTAACTCTCACACTGTTACAATCCCTCTTTTACAATTTTTAAAGCCTGAGAGGAAGCCTCAGAAAAAACTCTGCATACCCCAGTGAACTCAAAAACTACTGGGCAAGCTCCCTGCTCCCATTCCCAGCAAAGGTACTGGAAAATATCATCAACAATCAACTCATGACTCACTCGGAGCAGAGCCAGCTACTTGACCCCTCTCAATCCGGCTTCCACAGCTACGAAACCATGCTGATCACAGCCACAGATGACATCCAAACCCTACTCGACCAAGGAGAAACAGCAGCTTTGATCCTCCTTGACTGCTCAGCAGCCCTTGACACTATATCCCACCACACACACTGATCAAAAGATTCCACCACTTCGACATCCAAGGAGACGTGCTCAGATGGATCACCTCCTTCCTCACAGGAAGAATCCAGAGGAGCCACCTCTCGCCTTTCACCTCTGGACCCAAGGAGATCACCTATGGTGTCCCCCAAGGCTCATCCTTCAGCTCCATGCTCTTCAACACAAATATGGCCTCCACTGGTCAACATCGTCAGATCCCATAGTCTCAATATAATTTCCTACACAGACGACACCAAACTCATTCTCTCATTCACCGATGTCGCTACCACCATCAGTACCAACTTCCACACATGTATGGCAAAAATTGCTATTGGATGAAGAAAAATTGCCCGCAGCTAAACACGCTATTGGCTGGATTCGAACAGCACGCCCTCTGTCATTAGCCACGCCCTCTCTTCTTCTCCTACCCCCATAAAGGATGTGCCCTCACCGGAAGCGCAGCGGACGAGCGCAGCGGGCGCGACGATTGCGCGCCGAAGGCGCGCCTAAGGCAAGCCCGTCTGCGCCCGTCCGCGACGGGCCGGGACCAGGGGCCACAGACCCTGTCCATTCTCTGGTGTACTCCTCAGCCCAACTCTCTGCACATCCCACTGCTTTTTCTCCCTCCCCTTCCTTATTGCACCGTCTTGATTCTCTTGGCATTTTTGCCGCCTGCCCTCCCTGCCCGCCCTCTCTTACCCGAAGCCCCATCTCTCCCTCCACTGATCCTTCTCTCGTCACCTGTTCTCCACCTGTCCCTTTGGCAGCTTCTGCTCATTTGCTCAATACCCGCTCTGCAGTCAAGCATCAGACGGAACTCTTTAATCTCTTGAACACAGACTCCCCAGACTACTTATTTCTCACCGAAACCTGGTTCTCCACTGATTACCTTCCGGACCTCCTGGCCATTCTCCCCGATTCCTACTATGCCCTCCGAGCAGACCGCCCGGTCGGTAAGGCTGGCGGTGGTGTGGCGATGATTATCCGTTCCACTCTGAAATTTCAACTCCTTGCTCACCCTCCCATACCCAACGTGGACTACCTGGTGGCCCGATCTCTCAATCTTTCCGTACCTTTAACTGTTGTCCTTATGTACCGTCCCCCCCAAGCCATGCCCTCATTTGTAGCGGTCCTACAGGATCTTTTGGCCACACTGGTGGTCAATAACTCCTCGGTTATCCTGCTTGGCGATTCCAATTTCTGGCCAGGTGACCCCAGGGAAGATCTGTCTTCGAAAGACTTTTCTGCTACTCTCCAGAGTTTGAACTTTAAATCTCACATCTTGGCCCCCACCCATACCCAGGGTCATATCCTGGACCAAATCTGGTCATCACGCTGCGACGTTTCATCCCCTTCTATGCTCCCCTGCATTTGGTTCGACCATTCCATAAATTTCATTTTTCTTTTACTCGGCTTCAGCCGACAAGTTGCCTCCACCTAAAAATATTCTGGCTCACAGCTGGAATCAAACTGACCTTAACTCTCTTTCGCTCTCCCTGGCCTCTTCTGTCCCGGACCTCACTGACCTCTCCTTGGATTCGCAGACAGATGCCATTAGTACCTGGCTCTCCTCTTCCTGCGATCAGGTCGCCCCGCGTAACCCCTTCGATGCTGATGACGAGCTCAGCTCGTCATGAGCTACGGCGCTCGTACGCTGATGACGAGCTGAGCTCGTCATGTAACGTGGGTTTTTTAAAAACCCAGCGCACAGCTGGAAAACCGCTTGCGCGCATGCGGTTAAGAAGGTCAAATCCGTCCGCCCTTATGATGCGCACAAATGGTTCACCAATGAGCTCAAAGATCTCAACTTGGCCTTAGGCGGTCGGAGCGCCACTGGAGACGGAACTACTGCCCTAATCTCCGTGCTAAATATAGACTTCTCTTGAACGACTACAAAAGAGCGATTCTTGCGGCCAAAACCAAATACTTTACCGAGAGAGTTGCCCTCTCTGCCAACAAATCCCGAGAAATCTTCTCCCTAGTTCATAACCTAGCTACTTCCGACCGTACTGGCTCCAGTCCTGTTCCAACTCAGACCCTCTGCTCTTCACTCAATGATTATTTCATTGATAAGATCGCTAACATAAAGGCCAATATTCCTACGGTGCTCCAAGCTGGCTTCTCCTGCTCCCTTCCTCTGCCCCCCTACTCCCTGGATCATCTTCCACCCATTTCCATGGACCGCTTCCTTAACCTGCTCACAAAAGTCAAATCTGGCTCTCCGGCAGACTGTGCTCCTGCACGGATCCTCAAGACTCTTTACACTAGCTGTCCTGCTCTCACTCTTGCCCTTCTTAACGCTTCTTTAGCCTTGGGTTCTGTTCCTTTATCTTTCAAATCTGCTATAGTTTTTCCCATTCTTAAAAAAACTGGTCTGGATCCCTCTCTTTCTTCTAATTTTAGGCCTATCTCTCTTCTCCCTTATCTGGGCAAGATCCTTGAAAGCTATGTCACATCTTGCCTGTCCAACTACATCGAGGAGAACCACCTTCTGGCCTCCCATCAGGCGGGTTTTCGCCCAGGCCATTCCACGGAGTCAGTGGTCATTGCGGTCCTGGACGAACTCAAAGGGAAAGCTGATATCAATCTCCCCCAGGCCCTGGTCCTCCTCGATCTGTCCGCTGCGTTTGACACGGTCGATCATTCCATCCTTCTCGACCGTGTCAGCGCAGCGGGCATCCGGGGCACTGCCTTTTCCTGGATTGCGTCCTTTCTTCAGGGCAGGTCCCAGGCGGTTCATCTTTCAGGCTTCTCTGCTCCCCCTCGCTTGGTCACCTGTGGGGTCCCCCAAGGCTCCTCCCTTTCCCCTCTCCTCTTCAATCTTTATATCTACCCCCTTATTATTTCTCTTCTCGAGCTGGGGGTCTCTGTGTATAACTACGCGGATGACCTCCAGCTTGTCTTTGATCTTTCCTCCCCTTCTGTCTCTCTTCCTAAGTTTTGTTCCACCTTAGTCTTCATATCTGAATGGATGAGCTTCAATCACTTGAAGCTCAATCCGGACAAGACGGAGCTTGTCCTCACGGGTGGTCCCTCTAATCCTTGGTCTGCGGTTCACTGGCCCCCTTCCTTTGGTTCCCCCCCTTCACCGGTCTCTTCTGTTCGGACTTTGGGCATCAAGGTCAGCCATGACCTGACCATGCATGCCCAAGTCAGCTCCGTAGTATCCTCTTGTTTTCTGTCCCTCCGCCTCATCCGGAAGATCTCCCGGTATTTCTCCGCGGACGCCCTCAAAACCATAGTCACGGCTCTAATCACCTCTCGCCTTGACTATGGGAATGGCTTGTATGTGGGCATACCCGCCTATGAAACCCGCCGCCTTCAGGCCATTCAAAACCAGGCCGCCCGCCTCATTCTTCATCTTCCCAAATCTTCCCACATCACTCCTGCACTCAAGTCCCTTCATTGGCTTCCTGTGCACTTCAGATCTTTTTTTAAATTGGCCTGTCTGGCTTTTCGTGCCCACACCCACTCAGCCCCCTCTTTATTGGATCTCTCATCACTTCTCACGTCCCCAGCCGCACTCTCCGCTCCTCCTCTCTTTCCCTCCTCCACGTCCCCCGTTTCCGTAAATCCAGAACTGGAGGCACCCGATTTTCGGTTCTGGCCCTCCGGTTCTGGAACATTCTTCCCCTGTCCGTCCGCTCTATTCCCATCTACTCCCATTTCCGTAAAGCTCTCAAAACTTTTTTGTTTTCTCAGGCATTCCCATGCTAGTTCCCCCGAGTCCCCTCTGTGAGCTTGGTTCAAACCCTCAGCGCCAGGAAGCCGCTTGGCCGCAGTGCGCTTAATTAAGTTTCTTTTTTCACTTTCACTTTTCTTCCTAGCGTAAACTCCCAGAGTCTAAGGCACAAGAAACAGAGGTCGTTCTTACTCCCACCTGGCTGCAAAGACCTGGAATGAACCCACTCTGCACCTGAGATCTGCCTCACCACTGAATCTGGAAAGGTCAAGACCTGGCTGTTCAATTGATCGGCCCCTCCGGACAATAACTCCTCACCCAGCACCTTGAGAACTTCACTGATGATTTACCGCGCTTAATACCCATTGATTGACTCTGTACATTCATATAGATTTTTCTCAGTGGGGACTTTCTGATGCGGTTTTAACTCTCCCTTGTCAATAAATGCCTGGCTAAATTCAGTGCGGTCTTCAGGGTTGACTTTTAAGGCCGAGTTAGCTCTCCATTGATGAATGCAAGCTCACATTCAATACATTTATAGAGTTTAACTCCTGTGTGAACATTCTGATATATTACATTTTGTTTTGTAATCAAACCCTTGTCACATTCTATTCAATTCAATTCAATTCAAGGATTCTTTATTCGATGATTAAAAATCACCATAAAAGCACATACATATATACATGATTAAAAATTAAAAATATAAAATATCATTAAACCATTATCAGAATCCTAGTTGTGATAATTATTTACATTTAACAAATGAGAAGAAGGAATTAGACACTTTTAAAAGAGGATTAATAACAGTTTTTAGGAATCATTCCTCTCCTCTGGTTACCCTTAATCGGACCGCCACTTTAATAAAATTCATTATACAGCACAATGTTAAAGGATCCGATGCTTTCTGTAAATAGATTAAGGCCTCTCTAGCATGTTTCAGTTTGGCTTGTTTTAGGATTTTCACTAAAAATCTACGCCTAGGCATTGAGTAAAAAGGGCACAGGAGTACAAAGTGAAGGGAATCCTGCGGAGACCTGTTGTCGCAGCCGCAGGTTCCCTTCTGCTCGGTTGTGGTTAAAAACCCTGCTGGTGATGCCAATGAATACGGAAGTAGATTTAATCTAAAACGGCACATCAGAAATCTGTCCTGAACATTATGCATAAGGTACAAGTATGGCTCCATTCCCTCTGTGCTCTTAACCAGGTGGTGAGCCCTCACGGTCTTTTTGGGCCCTTCAGCCTCAGCTCTCTGTTGTGCTTTTTGATCTAAAAAAGCTTTTTTTACAAACACTTTATGCTGTGGTACAATTGCTGCCGGGTCAGTGAAGAGGTTCCTGTAGCCGATTGACTCTAGGGTACTCTTTACATAGTTGAGCCATGGGATTCTCATGCATTTGTCTCTTTCTAAGCAGTCGTTTAAAATTTCCCTGCTCAGAGACGCCTCGGGGTTGACCCAAATTTTTAACCAGGCCACTATTGGTCTAAGTTTTACCAGATCTTCTTGGTACGACCTCCCCAGTTCCCTATGTACTATGAAGCCAGCGGTACTTGGGGGTACTCTCAGAATAGTTCTTAAGTATTTGTTTTCTTCCCGCTGTATTTTCACAGTATTAACAACGCTCCATACCTCTGCCCCATAGATCACTTTGGAGCAGCATATGGAGCTATACAGGTTCATCACCTGTTCGGGGCTCCATCTTCCTACCCTCCTACCGTAACTTGCAATAGCACCATTCGTAGCAATCATTTTACAACAGCGCTCCTCAACCAGGGAGTTAAATTGTAAAGACCCGTCAAAGGTTACACCTAGATAGGAAAATGTTTTGACCTCTTCTATTTTATGGTTTCCTATCGTGTACGTGAATGTGGTGCATGGTTTATTGCCAGCCAACAGCACATATGATTTACCCAGATTGACATTCTATTCATTAATAAGGGTTCTCCCTGGTGTGGATTTGTAAATTCTGCATTAGCGTATTCTTCCTGTGGAAGACTTTATTAAACTCTGTACATACATTGGATTTCCTGCCCTGTATATTTTCAGATGTTGCTTCAGTTTTCCATTTATTATGAATGTTTTGTGGTATTCAGAACATACATATGTTTTCTCCCCTGTGTGAACTTCCTGATCTTGTATTACATTTTGCTTTGTAATAAATCCCTTGTTACATTCTGTAAATTCATGCGGTTTCTCTCCAGTGTGGACGCTGATATTGCTTTAACTCTCCCTTTATAATAAATACCTTCTCACGTGCGGTGCAGTTGAATGGTCACCCTCCATTTGGAATAAATGCTATGTCACACTTAGTATAATTATATGGTTCCTTTCATGTGTGAACATTCTGATGTATTTTTAAACTTTGCTTTGTAATAACTGCTGAGTAACATTCAGTACAAACATATCGTTTCTCACCAGAGTGGAATTTCTGATGAAGTATTTATCTTTGCCTAGTAATGCATGTCTTGTTGCATTATGCACGTCCATAGGGTTTCTCTTCTACGTGGACTATCTAATGTTGCATAAGATGCAACTTTCTAATAAATGCCTTCTCACATTCAGTGCAGTTGAATGGTCTCTCTCCGGTGGGGAGTTTCTAATGTTACTTCACCTCTCCATTGATTATAAATGCCTTGTCGCATTCTGTACATTGATATGATCTCTCTCCAGTGTGGATCTTCTGATGTCGTTTTAGGTCTCAATTTGTTACAAATGCTTTATCACATTCTGTACATTGATATGCTTTCTCCCCAGAGTGGACTTTCTGATGTTCCATTAGATGTGACTTTCTTATGAATGCTTTGTCACATTCTGTACATTGATATGATCTCTCCCCAGTGTGGATTTTCTGATGTCGGTTTAGCTCTCCATTTGGTACATATGCTTTGTCACATTCTATACATTTATATGGTTTCTCTCCAGTGTGGATTTTCTGATGTAGCTTTAGCTCTCCATTTCTTTTAAATGATTTGTCACACTCTGTACATTGATATGGTTTCTCCCCAGTGTGGTTTTTCTGATGTACCTTTAGCTCTCCATTTGTTATAAATGATTTGTCACACTCTGTACATTGATATGATCTCTCTCCAGTGTGGATTTTCTGATGTCGCTTTAGCTCTACAATTGTTATAAATGCTTTTTCACATTCTGTACATTGATATGCTTTCTCCCCAGTATGGATTTTCTGATGTTCCATTAGATGTGACTTTCTAATGAATGCTATGTCACATTCTGTACATTGGTATGGTTTCTCCCCAGTGTGGATTTTCGGATGTTGCTTCAGCTGTACATTTCTTATAAATGCTTTGTCACACTCTGTACATTGATATGATCTCTCTCCAGTGTGGATTTTCTGATGTCGCTTTAGCTCTACAATTGTTATAAATGCTTTTTCACATTCTGTACATTGATATGCTTTCTCCCCAGTATGGATTTTCTGATGTTCCATTAGATGTGACTTTCTAATGAATGCTTTGTCACATTCTGTACATTTTTATGGTTTCTCCCCAGTGTGGATTTTCTGATGTTGTTTTAGCTCTCCATTTCTTTTAAATGATTTGTCACATTCTGTACATTGATATGATCTCTCTCCAGTGTGGATTTTCTGATGTCGTTTTAGCTTTCCACTTGTTACAAATGATTTGTCACACTCTGTACATTTATATGGTTTCTCCCCAGTGTGGATTTTTTGATGTAGCTTTAGCTCTCCATTTATTTTAAATGATTTGTCACACTCTGTACATTTATATGGTTTCTCCCCAGTGTGGATTTTCTGATGTAGCTTTAGCTCTCCATTTATTTTAAATGATTTGTCACACTCTGTACATTGATATGGTTTCTCCCCAGTGTGGATTTTATGATGTCGCTTTAGCTCTACAATTGTTATAAATGCTTTTTCACATTCTGTACATTGATATGGTTTCTCCCCAGTGTGGACTTTCTGATGTTCCATTAGACGTGACTTTATAATGAATGCTTTGTCACATTCTGTACATTGATATGGTTTCTCCCCAGTGTGGACTTTCTGATGTTCCATTAGACGTGACTTTATAATGAATGCTTTTTCACATTCTGTACATTGATATGGTTTCTCCCCAGTGTGGACTTTCTGATGTTCCATTAGACGTGACTTTATAATGAATGATTTGTCACATTCTGTACATTGATATGGTTTCTCCCCAGTGTGGATTTTATGATGTCGCTTTAGCTCTCCATTTGTTATAAATGATTTGTCACATTCTGTACATTGATATGATCTCTCTCCAGAGTGGATTTTCTGATGTCGTTTTAATTCTCCATTTGTTACAAATGCTTTATCACATTCTGTACATTGATATGGTTTCTCTCCAGTGTGGATTTTCTGATGTCGTTTTAATTCTCCATTTGTTATAAATGCTTTTTCACATTCTGTACATTGATATGGTTTCTCCCCAGTATGGATTTTCTGATGTCTCATTAGAGGTGACTTTCTAATGAATGCTTTGTCACATTCTGTACATTGATATGGTTTCTCCCCAGTGTGGATTTTATGATGTCGCTTTAGCTCTACAATTGTTATAAATGCTTTTTCACATTCTGTACATTGATATGGTTTCTCCCCAGTGTGGACTTTCTGATGTTCCATTAGACGTGACTTTATAATGAATGATTTGTCACATTCTGTACATTGATATGGTTTCTCCCCAGTGTGGATTTTATGATGTCGCTTTAGCTCTCCATTTGTTATAAATGATTTGTCACATTCTGTACATTGATATGATCTCTCTCCAGTGTGGATTTTCTGATGTCGTTTTAATTCTCCATTTGTTACAAATGCTTTATCACATTCTGTACATTGATATGGTTTCTCTCCAGTGTGGATTTTCTGATGTCGTTTTAATTCTCCATTTGTTACAGATGCTTTTTCACATTCTGTACATAGATATGGTTTCTCTCCAGTTTGGATTTTCTGATGTCGTTTTAGGTCTCCATTTGTTACAAATGCTTTGTCACATTCTGTACATTTATATGGTTTCTCCCTAGTGTGGATTTTCTGGTGTCGCTTTAGCTTTCTATTTATTATAAATGCTTTGTCACACTCTGTACATTTATATGGTTTCTCCTCTACGTGGACACTCTGAGGCTGCATTGGGTCTTTCATTGCAAAGAAAACTTTTCCGCAGTCAGTCCATTGATATGGTTCTCCTCCAGTATGATTTTCTGATGTTGCACTTGCTCTTTCTCTCCCTAATAAATGTGTTGTCACTTTCTAGATATTCATACGGTTTCTCTTCTGTGTGTTCTTTCTGATCCAGGTTAGCTCTTCTTTCGTAGTGAGAACCTTATCAGACTTGCTTCAGTATGTCAGTGTGCTATTTAGTCAATGTATATCAGGTGATCCCTAGGAGCCAAGTACAGACCGCATTGGGCAGTTTGGGTTTTCCTTTGGCGAGGCATTAGCCTTCAAGGGAAGAAATTTTGAGGTATACAGTTTTTACATCACTACCTACACAAGTGATGTTTAATGCTTTCACCTTTTTTGTTCATTACTGTATTTCACCTGTTGGATAAAATATATTTAAAAAAACACTGGATAAGCTTAAATGGTAGGTCCATCACAAAAATCTATTGGCATTTAATGAGACATTTAATGGACCACATAGACAAGTGCACTGAAGAAATTCTAGATTACACTTTCAATGTAAAGATGCAATAGAGTGGTTTTGACGTGCACCAGTATCTCTTTTACTCCCAGCACTCACTCCAGACTACCAAAGGGAGTTATCATTCCTTTCTATGCGGTCAGTCTACTACCCTCTGAACGGTAAGAGTGGGCCCCTTCCTCCCCTCTGTCCAGAAAGACCCATCGGGATGCAGATAAGTGCTAAATCACACCCAACCCTTGCAGTGTGTGTGGCTCTCTAGAAGGAATACACAAAAGGGTTGGTCACCTAGCCCAGACGTGTACTAGAGTCAGGCTGTACGGCACAAAGAGCAGTACAAGCAGAGAAAAGTAGCTTTTCTAAAATAGTAATGTTAAATCCGACTTTACCAGTAAAGAGGATTTCTCATTACCATTGCAAAGATATAAAACATGAAAAGACTACTCCTTTCCAATCAGGAATTACAGCTTAAAGGTATTCTGAGGAATTCCCAGTTCTAGCCAAAGAGAGGAGTAGGACTTACAGCAGTGAAAAAGTCATTTATTGGTTTTTGTCACAACCAGGACATGTAAAACATAGTATAACGTCCTGCCCTTTGGGTTACCAAGGGCCTTCCTTAGGGGAGACATATGTAAAAAGGGGAGTTTTTGGCTTGGCAAGTAGCTTTAAATGTCAAGTTGGTGTGGCAGTAAACTTCACACACAGGAACTGCAGTGGCAGGCCTGAGACATGATTTCAGGCTGCATATGTGGGTGGCACGGTCAGTGCTGAAGCCCACTAGTAGCAATAATTAGCAGGCCCTGGGCACATGTAATGCACTTTATTAGGGACATAAGCAAATTAAATATGCCAACTGAGTATGAGCCCATGTTACCATGTTTAGCGGAGAGAGCACTAACATGTTAGCACTGATTAGCGGTGGTAACAGGTGCAGCGTCCTAAGGCCAACAAAAACTAGTACAGAAAATGGAGGGAGGCAGGAAAAAAGTTGGGGAAAGACCACCCTAAGGCGGTCAGGTTTAACAGAGCCTTTTCCAGTGAATGGACCACACAACAAAGAGCATCACAATAACAGCGGGAAATATAATCAATTGCTGCAAGGGAGTCCTTTATACTATAAGAGCCCGTGATAGGACCCAGACAATAATCTGAGCATCTTTCACATAGTGTAACTCCAGAGATCAGAGGCTCTGGCCAGAGCTACACAAGAAAAAGGAGGTTTACAACCACAATAAACACACATTAGCAAAGTCAAGAAGTCTCACCTTTTAGACATATAGACTTTCCCAATGCTGCACAAAATTAAGAAAGAACAAGCATTTGCAATGCAATGGGTCTCGCATTTTTTAGAGTTGGAGCTATAAGTGTAAATATAAATATGTTTTACTTATGCATTTAGTAGTGGATGGATGCAATGGCAATTGTGTGATTTACAATTAATTTATAAGCAAGCGTATTGATTGTGTTTCTGGTGTATGAGGCTTACTGGGATACAGTTCAAAGCAATCCTGGATTTGTTTTAGCAAATTAATACTATGCAGTTATTAAGGACTCAACGAGAATGCTTTATTACATAAAGGGAAATGCTGGGTATGGACATATTGAACCCAGGAGAATAAGAGTCACCTGATTATTTTATTTGTGGATATTTAATAACGTTAAGCAGTATGATGGTGCTAATTTTACCTGATTTTTAACACTCTGTTGGGTGGCTGCTATGAATCTGGTGTGATTATCCCTAGGTGTCCACAACAAGCAGAATAAAGAGAAAATTCCAGGTTGTAACTAGTAGGTTTGTGCACAGACTATTGAAACATAGCCAGAGGTTGTAATGATAGGATGAACATGGAGACAGACTGGGGACGCACAGGATGCATAGGCATGGGGAGCAGAGACACGATGAGCAGGGCTACAGTGAGACAATCTGAGCTGAAGCAGACACAGGAATTACAGGTTATGAAGGTAGAGATGCATAAACCAAAAGGGGTGCATTTGAGGGGTGGACAAACATTGGAGCACGGGGTATCACAAGGTATAATAAGAGGGTGAGGTAAACCCGTCAAGGCACAGAGACTGGGGGTGCAAGCAATGGATACACAGTGGGAGCGACGAGGACTGGTGAGAGCTAGCATATTTCAGGGAGGCAGGGATACAGGGATACAGTGAGCACATACAGCTGCGGAAAAACCGAAGCGATGTATCTCTGCGTGAACCCATTAGGAGGTAGCAAAGAAGTGCCCTAAATTTTTACTCTCATCGTCCTAAATTTACACTAATGCCAGTTGGTCACCCTAGGTGGTAGGGGTGCATAGAGCGCCTTGGTGAGCCTAGGAGAGGGGGCAAAGGCTGGTGCCTGAGAGGAGGTAAAGGCAAGGCAAGCAGAGTGCTTTAGGTGAAGGAGACAAAGAAAGTGCTCTGGGGAGAAGGGGCAGTGGGGATTGCTTCAAATGAAGGACATTGTAAAAGAAAAACCCAGCGCTTGTGAATCGCATTCTCAATAACATGGAGTCATCTAGTAAACCTACCTGGCCAGTAAAGCCTTTGAGGTTGGAGCCAGGTCAGGATTTCACAGTATCCACCTGAATCTTATTTACATGCGATAAGGAAAATGGGAACCAGAATGGGTGTGTAATCTGGCCCTCATTAACCTGCGTTGGGTGACCCTAATTTATAAACTGTTAGAAAGCATTATCACTATGCTTCCACAAGAAGAACAGGCATCTTTTTGATGATAATAATCATATCCAAAATTAAACTCACTTTTATAAAAAAAATGCTCTAGCTAGGAAGGCATGTGTTATGATATGTATTGAATGACTAGATTATTGCCTTATTAAAAATACAAGCATTTTGAGAAGGCAAGCTGCCTGCCAAGAGTGCTGGTTATTCCTTCCTCCTCAAGTGTCACACATGGCTCGCCACTGATAGAAAAGTACCCGACTCTTGGAACTAAAAGGGTTTTAGCATATGACAACTCTACAGAGGGTTAATTTTACAAAGTTGAGTTTTTACCAAACCAGTGAGGTATAAGAGCCCACTTCAGAGAATTGCAAAAGACACACAATTGATGGACGGAATGCAGACCAAATCAAAACATTCCCCTCAGTCAAGAGAATGCCTCAGTCTCGGAGCACGGGCAACTTGTCAATTCAAAGTCTAAAATAGGAATTCAACTGTTTGAGAATAACACTTACTTTACAAAAGATAATTACATTCTATGCACATTATACAAAATAGATATGCGAGTAAACTCGGCATCTGTTTTCTTTTAGCTAACCATAATTCACATTAGCCAAATTCAAAGAAGTCCTTGCCGTAAAATAAAGATTGTGATAATTTTCATGCTTGTGGGAGAATGTACGTTCATCATATGACTGAGAATTAAAGACGTCATGTTTGTGTTTTTAGTCTCAGAGGAACAGATTAAGGAATGAGTAAGAGCGTAATCACACAACGAGAGCTAATGGAACATTTTTTAAAGCGTAAGAACATGCGGAAAATGGTCTGTAAATTCAAACATATGTTGTGCGGAGGTTTTTTTTCTGCAATAGAAAAAGCCACATCTGCGCGTGCATTCAAGAGTGGACAATTTTTAGAAAGTCCCCAAGGTTTTTCAAATTAAGTACAAAAAAACACATGGATTGTGTTCCGATGCCACCCTGCATTTATTTGCGGTTCAATCTCGCCATTTCGCCTGTGCATTTTATGCCGAGGAAAATGACATTTTTTTGGAACAGCACTTGGTATTTTCACACTTGACTGCCCCAGCCAGTCAGGCTTTTAACAGGTGTTCATGGCCTCCAGATAACTGGACGGCTCAGGGGAGGGGGATGCAAGCACATGCCAGCCTTTGATGGGCTGGGAATGGAGAGGGGACCATGTGCCTGGAGCCCTGGCCCCCATACTGCGGCCAGAAGAGCCCAGTGGTAAGTCAGTGCAGGCAGACAGAGGGCACACAGTATACTAATCTGCTGTCCGTCGGTCCTGCAGGAGCAGCTGATGTCTAGACGTCTCATCGACCCGCCGCCGGCTCACTGGGGAGTTGAAGCAAGGTTCATCCCTGCCGTAGCTCTCTGGCCGAGACTCATTCAATGTTTACTCACAAGGTTCCTTCCCTGCTGTTGCTCTCTGGCTGAGACTCATTCAATATTTACTCACAAGGTTCCTTCCCTGCCGTAGCTCTCTGCCGAGACTCATTCAATGTTTACTCACAAGGTTCCTTTCTTGCTATAGCTCTGTGGCCGAGACTCATTCAATGTTTACTCACAAGGTTCCTTCCCTGCTATAGCTCTGTGGCCGAGACTCATTCAATGTTTACTCACAAGGTTCCTTCTTTGCTATAGCTCTCTGGCCGAGACACATTCAATGTTTACTCACAAGGTTCATCCCTGCCGTAGCTCTCTGCCGAGACTCATTCAATGTTTACTCACAAGGTTCCTTCCTTGCTATAGCTCTCTGGCCAAAACACATTCAATGTTTACTCACAAGGTTCATCCCTGCCGTAGCTCTCAGGCCAAGACTCATTCAATGTTTACTCACAAGGTTCCTTCCCTACCGTAGCTCTCTGGCCGAGACTCATTCAATGTTTACTCACAAGGTTCCTTCCCTGCTATAGCTCTGTGGCCGAGACTCATTCAATGTTTACTCACAAGGTTCCTTCTTTGCTATAGCTCTCTGGCCGAGACACATTCAATGTTTACTCACAAAGTTCATCCCTGCCGTAGCTCTCTGCCGAGACTCATTCAATGTTTACTCACAAGGTTCCTTCCTTGCTATAGCTCTCTGGCTGAGACTCATTCAATGTTTACTCACAAGGTTTCTGCCCTGCTGTTGCTCTCTGGCCGACACTCATTCAATGTTTACTCACAAGGTTCATCCCTGCCATAGCTCTCTGCCGAGACTCATTCAATGTTTACTCACAAGGTTCCTGCCCTGCCGTAGCTCTCTGGCTGAGGCACATTCAATGTTTACTCACAAGGTTTCTGCCCTGCTATAGCTCTCTGGCCGAGACACATTCAATGTTTACTCACAAGGTTCATCCCTGCCATAGCTCTCTGCCGAGACTCATTCAATGTTTACTCACAAGGTTCCTTCCCTGCTGTAGCTCTCTGGCCGAGACTCATTCAATGTTTACTCACAAGGTTCATCCCTCACGTAGCTCTCTGCCGAGACTCATTCAATGTTTACTCACAAGGTTCCTTCCTTACTGTAGCTCTATCGCCGAGATTCATTCAATGTTTACTCACAAGGTTCCTGCCCTGCTGTTGCTCTCTGGCCGAGACTCATTCAATGTTTACTCACAAGGTTCCTTCTTTGCTATAGCTCTCTAGCCAAGACTCATTCAATGTTTACTCACAAGGTTCCTTCCCTGCTGTAGCTCTCTGGCCGAGACACATTCAATGTTTACTCACAAGGTTTCTGCCCTGCTGTTGCTCTCTGGCCGAGACTCATTCAATGTTTACTCACAAGGTTCCTTCCCTGCTGTAGCTCTCTGCCGAGATTCATTCAATGTTTACTCACAAGGTTCATTCTCTGCCGTAGCTCTCTGGCCGAGACACATTCAATGTTTACTCACAAGGTTCCTTCTTTGCTATAGCTCTCTGGCTGAGACTCATTCAATGTTTACTCACAAGGTTTCTGCCCTGCTGTTGCTCTCTGGCCGACACTCATTCAATGTTTACTCACAAGGTTCCTTCTTTGCTATAGCTCTCTGGCCGAGACACATTCAATGTTTACTCACAAGGTTTCTGCCCTGCCGTAGCTCTCTGGCCGAGACTCATTCAATGTTTACTCACAAGGTTCCTGCCCTGCTGTTGCTCTCTGGCCGAGACTCATTCAATGTTTACTCACAAGGTTCCTTCCCTGCGGTAGCTCTCTGGCGAGACATATTCAATGTTTACTCACAAGGTTCCTTCCCTGCCTTAGCTCTTTGGAAAAGACTCATTCAATGTTTACTCACAAGGTTCCTTCTTTGCTATAGCTCTCTGGCCGAGACACATTCAATGTTTACTCACAAGGTTCTTTCCCTGCTGTTGCTCTCTGGCCGAGACTCATTCAATGTTTACTCACAAGGTTCCTTCCCTGCCGTAGCTCTCTGGAAAAGACTCATTCAATGTTTACTCACAAGGTTCCTTCTTTGCTATAGCTCTCTGGCCGAGACACATTCAATGTTTACTCACAAGGTTCCTGCCCTGCTGTTGCTCTCTGGCCGAGACTCATTCAATGTTTACTCACAAGGTTCCTTCCCTGCCGTAGCTCTCTGGCCGAGACTCATTCAATGTTTGCTCACAAGGTTCGTTCTTTGCTATAGCTCTCTGGCCGAGACACATTCAATGTTTACTCACAAGGTTCCTGCCCTGCTGTTGCTCTCTGGCCGAGACTCATTCAATGTTTACTCACAAGATTCCTTCCCTGCTGTTGCTCTCTGGCCGAGACACATTCAATGTTTACTCACAAGGTTCATTCCCTGCTGTAGCTCTCTGGCTGAGACTCATTCAATGTTTACTCACAAGGTTCCTTCCCTGCTATAGCTCTGTGGCCGAGACTCATTCAATGTTTACTCACAAGGTTCATCCCTGCGGTAGCTCTGTGGCTGAGACTCATTCAATGTTTACTCACTGGGTTCATCCCTCCCGTAGCTCTCTGCCGAGACTCATTCAATGTTTACTCACAAGGTTCATCCCTGCTATTGCTCTGTGGCTGAGACTCATTCAATGTTTACTCACTGGGTTCATCCCTCCAGTAGCTCTCTGGCCGAGACTCATTCAATGTTTACTCACAAGGTTCCATCCCTGCCGTAGCTCTCTGCCGAGACTCATTCAATGTTTACTCACAAGGTTCCTTCCCTGCTGTAGCTCTCTGGCCGAGACTCATTCAATGTTTACTCACAAGGTTCATCCCTTACGTAGCTCTCTGCCGAGACTCATTCAATGTTTACTCACAAGGTTCCTTCCCTGCTGTTGCTCTCTGCCGAGACTCATTCAATGTTTACTCACAAGGTTCCTTCCTTGCTGTAGCTCTATCGCCGAGATTCATTCAATGTTTACTCACAAGGTTCCTGCCCTGCTGTTGCTCTCTGGCCGAGACTCATTCAATGTTTACTCACAAGGTTCCTTCTTTGCTATAGCTCTCTAGCCGAGACTCATTCAATGTATACTCACAAGGTTCCTTCCCTGCTGTAGCTCTCTGGCCGAGACACATTCAATGTTTACTCACAAGGTTTCTGCCCTGCTGTTGCTCTCTGGCCGAGACTCATTCAATGTTTACTCACAAGGTTCCTTCCCTGCTGTAGCTCTCTGCCGAGACTGATTCAATGTTTACTCACAAGGTTCATTCCCTGCCGTAGCTCTCTGGCCGAGACACATTCAATGTTTACTCACAAGGTTCCTTCTTTGCTATAGCTCTCTGGCTGAGACTCATTCAATGTTTACTCACAAGGTTTCTGCCCTGCTGTTGCTATCTGGCCGACACTCATTCAATGTTTACTCACAAGGTTCCTTCTTTGCTATAGCTCTCTGGCCGAAACACATTCAATGTTTACTCACAAGGTTTCTGCCCTGCCGTAGCTCTCTGGCCGAGACTCATTCAATGTTTACTCACAAGGTTCCTGCCCTGCTGTTGCTCTCTGGCCGAGACTCATTCAATGTTTACTCACAAGGTTCCTGCCCTGCTGTTGCCCTACTGTTGCTCTCTGGCCGAGACTCATTCAATGTTTACTCACAAGGTTCCTGCCCTGCTGTTGCTCTCTGGCCGAGACTCATTCAATGTTTACTAACAAGGTTCCTTCCCTGCGGTAGCTCTCTGGCGAGACACATTCAATGTTTACTCACAAGGTTCCTTCCCTGCCGTAGCTCTTTGGAAAAGACTCATTCAATGTTTACTCACAAGGTTCCTTCTTTGCTATAGCTCTCTGGCCGAGACACATTCAATGTTTACTCACAAGGTCCTTTCCCTGCTGTTGCTCTCTGGCCGAGACTCATTCAATGTTTACTCACAAGGTTCCTTCTTTGCTATAGCTCACTGGCCGAGACACATTCAATGTTTACTCACAAGGTTCCTGCCCTGCTGTTGCTCTCTGGCCGAGACTCATTCAATGTTTACTCACAAGGTTCCTTCCCTGCCGTATCTCTCTGGCCGAGACTCATTCAATGTTTACTCACAAGGTTCCTTCTTTGCTATAGCTCTCTGGCCGAGACACATTCAATGTTTACTCACAAGGTTCCTGCCCTGCTGTTGCTCTCTGGCCGAGACTCATTCAATGTTTACTCACAAGATTCCTTCCCTGCTGTTGCTCTCTGGCCGAGACTCATTCAATGTTTACTCACAAGGTTCCTTCCCTGCTGTAGCTCTCTGGCCGAGACTCATTCAATGTTTACTCACAAGGTTCATCCCTGCTATAGCTCTGTGGCTGAGACTCATTCAATGTTTACTCACTGGGTTCATCCCTCCCGTAGCTCTCTGACGAGACTCATTCAATGTTTACTCACAAGGTTCATCCCTCCCGTAGCTCTCTGGCTGAGACTCATTCAATGTTTACTCACAAGGTTCCTTCCCTGCCGTAGCTCTGTGGCCGAGACTCATTCAATGTTTACTCACAAGGTTCCTTTCCTGCTGTTGCTCTCTGGCCGAGACTCATTCAATGTTTATTCACAAGGTTCCTTCCCTGCTGTTGCTCTCTGGCCGAGACTCATTCAATGTTTACTCACAAGGTTCCTTCCCTGCCGTAGCTCTCTGGCTGAGACTCATTCAATGTTTACTCACAAGGTTCCTTCTTTGCTGTAGCTCTCTGCAGAGACTCATTCAATGTTTACTCACAAGGTTTCTTCTTTGCTGTAGCTCTCTGCCGAGACTCATTCAATGTTTACTCACAAGGTTCCTTCCCTGCCGTAGCTCTCTGCCGAGACTCATTCAATGTTTTCTCACAAGGTTCCTTCCCTGCTGTAGCTCTCTGGCTGAGACTCATTCAATATTTACTCACAAGATTCCTTCCCTGCTGTAGCTCTCTGGCCGAGACTCATTCAATGTTTACTCACAAGATTCCTTCCCTGCAGTAGCTTTCTGGCTGGGACTCATTCAATGTTTACTCACAAGGTTCCTTCCCTGCTGTATCTCTCTGCCGAGACTCATTCAATGTTTACTCACAAGGTTCATCCCTGCTGTAGGTCTGTGGCCGAGACTCATTCATTGTTTACTCACAAGGTTCATCCCTGCTATAGCTCTGTGGCCGAGACACATTCAATGTTTACTCACAAGGTTCATGCCTCACGTAGCTCTCTGGCCGAGACTAATTCAGTGTTTACTCACAAGGTTCCTTCTTTGCTGTAGCTCTCTGCCGAGACTCATTCAATGTTTACTCACAAGGTTCATCCCTCACGTAGCTCTCTGCCGAGACTCATTCAATGTTTACTCACAAGGTTCCTTCCTTGCTGTAGCTCTATCGCCAAGATTCATTCAATGTTTACTCACAAGGTTCCTTCTTTGCTATAGCTCTCTAGCCGAGACTCATTCAATGTATACTCACAAGGTTCCTTCCCTGCTGTAGCTCTCTGGCCGAGACACATTCAATGTTTACTCACAAGGTTTCTGCCCTGCTGTTGCTCTCTGGCCGAGACTCATTCAATGTTTACTCACAAGGTTCCCTCCCTGCTGTAGCTCTCTGGCCGAGACTCATTCAATGTTTACTCACAAGATTCCTTCCCTGCTGTAGCTTTCTGGCTGAGACTCATTCAATGTTTACTCACAAGGTTCCTTCCCTGCTGTAGCTCTCTGCCGAGACTCATTCAATGTTTACTCACAAGGTTCATCCCTGCTGTAGCTCTGTGGCCGAGACTCATTCAATGTTTACTCACAAGGTTCATCCCTGCTATAGCTCTGTGGCCGAGACGCATTCAATGTTAACTCACAAGCTTCATGCCTCACATAGCTCTCTGGCCGAGACTAATTCAATGATTACTCACATGGTTCCTTCTTTGCTGTAGCTCTCTGCCGAGACTCATTCAATGTTTACTCACAAGGTTCCTTCCCTGCTGTTGCTCTCTGCCGAGACTCATTCAATGTTTACTCACAAGGTTCCTTCCTTGCTGTAGCTCTATCGCCGAGATTCATTCAATGTTTACTCACAAGGTTCCTTCTTTGCTATAGCTCTCTAGCCGAGACTCATTCAATGTATACTCACAAGGTTCCTTCCCTGCTGTAGCTCTCTGGCCGAGACACATTCAATGTTTACTCACAAGGTTTCTGCCCTGCTGTTGCTCTCTGGCCGAGACTCATTCAATGTTTACTCACAAGGTTCCTTCCCTGCTGTAGCTCTCTGCCGAGACTGATTCAATGTTTACTCACAAGGTTCATTCCCTGCCGTAGCTCTCTGGCCGAGACACATTCAATGTTTACTCACAAGGTTCCTTCTTTGCTATAGCTCTCTGGCTGAGACTCATTCAATGTTTACTCACAAGGTTTCTGCCCTGCTGTTGCTATCTGGCCGACACTCATTCAATGTTTACTCACAAGGTTCCTTCTTTGCTATAGCTCTCTGGCCGAGACACATTCAATGTTTACTCACAAGGTTTCTGCCCAGCCGTAGCTCTCTGGCCGAGACTCATTCAATGTTTACTCACAAGGTTCCTGCCCTGCAGTTGCTCTCTGGCCGAGACTCATTCAATGTTTACTCACAAGGTTCCTGCCCTGCTGTTGCCCTGCTGTTGCTCTCTGGCCGAGACTCATTCAATGTTTACTCACAAGGTTCCTGCCCTGCTGTTGCTCTCTGGCCGAGACTCATTCAATGTTTACTCACAAGGTTCCTTCCCTGTAGTAGCTCTCTGGCGAGACACATTCAATGTTTACTCACAAGGTTCCTTCCCTGCCGTAGCTCTTTGGAAAAGACTCATTCAATGTTTACTCACAAGGTTCCTTCTTTGCTATAGCTCTCTGGCCGAGACACATTCAATGTTTACTCACAAGGTCCTTTCCCTGCTGTTGCTCTCTGGCCGAGACTCATTCAATGTTTACTCACAAGGTTCCTTCTTTGCTATAGCTCTCTGGCCGAGACACATTCAATGTTTACTCACAAGGTTCCTTCCCTGCCGTAGCTCTCTGGCCGAGACTCATTCAATGTTTACTCACAAGGTTCCTTCTTTGCTATAGCTCTCTGGCCGAGACACATTCAATGTTTACTCACAAGGTTCCTGCCCTGCTGTTGCTCTCTGGCCGAGACTCATTCAATGTTTACTCACAAGATTCCTTCCCTGCTGTTGCTCTCTGGCCGAGACTCATTCAATGTTTACTCACAAGGTTCCTTCCCAGCTGTAGCTCTCTGGCCGAGACTCATTCAATGTTTACTCACAAGGTTCATCCCTGCTATAGCTCTGTGGCTGAGACTCATTCAATGTTTACTCACTGGGTTCATCCCTCCCGTAGCTCTCTGCCGAGACTCATTCAATGTTTACTCACAAGGTTCATCCCTGCTATAGCTCTGTGGCTGAGACTCATTGAATGTTTACTCACAAGGTTCATCCCTCCCGTAGCTCTCTGGCTGAGACTCATTCAATGTTTACTCACAAGGTTCCTTCCCTGCCGTAGCTCTGTGGCCGAGACTCATTCAATGTTTACTCACAAGGTTCCTTCCCTGCTGTTGCTCTCTGGCCGAGACACATTCAATGTTTACTCACAAGGTTTATGCCCTGCTGTTGCTCTCTGGCCGAGACTCATTCAATGTTTACTCACAAGGTTCCTTCCCTGCTGTAGCTCTCTGCCGAGACTGATTCAATGTTTACTCACAAGGTTCATTCCCTGCCGTAGCTCTCTGGCCGAGACTCATTCAATGTTTACTCACAAGGTTCCTTCTTTGCTATAGCTCTCTGGCTGAGACTCATTCAATGTTTACTCACAAGGTTTCTGCCCTGCTGTTGCTATCTGGCCGACACTCATTCAATGTTTACTCACAAGGTTCCTTCTTTGCTATAGCTCTCTGGCCGAGACACATTCAATGTTTACTCACAAGGTTTCTGCCCAGCCGTAGCTCTCTGGCCGAGACTCATTCAATGTTTACTCACAAGGTTCCTGCCCTGCAGTTGCTCTCTGGCCGAGACTCATTCAATGTTTACTCACAAGGTTCCTGCCCTGCTGTTGCCCTGCTGTTGCTCTCTGGCCGAGACTCATTCAATGTTTACTCACAAGGTTCCTGCCCTGCTGTTGCTCTCTGGCTGAGACTCATTCAATGTTTACTCACAAGGTTCCTTCCCTGTAGTAGCTCTCTGGCGAGACACATTCAATGTTTACTCACAAGGTTCCTTCCCTGCCGTAGCTCTTTGGAAAAGACTCATTCAATGTTTACTCACAAGGTTCCTTCTTTGCTATAGCTCTCTGGCCGAGACACATTCAATGTTTACTCACAAGGTCCTTTCCCTGCTGTTGCTCTCTGGCCGAGACTCATTCAATGTTTACTCACAAGGTTCCTTCTTTGCTATAGCTCTCTGGCCGAGACACATTCAATGTTTACTCACAAGGTTCCTGCCCTGCTGTTGCTCTCTGGCCGAGACTCATTCAATGTTTACTCACAAGGTTCCTTCCCAGCCGTAGCTCTCTGGCCGAGACTCATTCAATGTTTACTCACAAGGTTCCTTCTTTGCTATAGCTCTCTGGCCGAGACACATTCAATGTTTACTCACAAGGTTCCTTCCCAGCTGTAGCTCTCTGGCCGAGACTCATTCAATGTTTACTCACAAGGTTCATCCCTGCTATAGCTCTGTGGCTGAGACTCATTCAATGTTTACTCACTGGGTTCATCCCTCCCGTAGCTCTCTGCCGAGACTCATTCAATGTTTACTCACAAGGTTCATCCCTGCTATAGCTCTGTGGCTGAGACTCATTGAATGTTTACTCACAAGATTCCTTCCCTGCTGTTGCTCTCTGGCCGAGATTCATTCAATGTTTACTCACAAGGTTCCTTCCCAGCTGTAGCTCTCTGGCCGAGACTCATTCAATGTTTACTCACAAGGTTCATCCCTGCTATAGCTCTGTGGCTGAGACTCATTCAATGTTTACTCACTGGGTTCATCCCTCCCGTAGCTCTCTGCCGAGACTCATTCAATGTTTACTCACAAGGTTCATCCCTGCTATAGCTCTGTGGCTGAGACTCATTGAATGTTTACTCACAAGGTTCATCCCTCCCGTAGCTCTCTGGCTGAGACTCATTCAATGTTTACTCACAAGGTTCCTTCCCTGCCGTAGCTCTGTGGCCGAGACTCATTCAATGTTTACTCACAAGGTTCCTTCCCTGCTGTTGCTCTCTGGCCGAGACTCATTCAATGTTTATTCACAAGGTTCCTTCCCTGCTGTTGCTCTCTGGCCGAGGCACATTCAATGTTTACTCACAAGGTTCCTTCTTTGCTGTTGCTCTCTGGCTGAGACTCATTCAATATTTACTCACAAGATTCCTTCCCTGCTGTAGCTCTCTGGCCGAGACTCATTCAATGTTTACTCACAAGATTCCTTCCCTGCTGTAGCTCTCTGGCTGAGACTCATTCAATGTTTACTCACAAGGTTCATGCCTCACGTAGCTCTCTGGCCGAGACTAATTCAATGTTTACTCACAACGTTCCTTCTTTGCTGTAGCTCTCTGCCGAGACTCATTCAATGTTTACTCACAAGGTTCATCCCTGCTGTAGCTCTGTGGCCGAGACTCATTCAATGTTTACTCACAAGGTTCATCCCTGCTATAGCTCTGTGGCCGAGACTCATTCAATGTTTACTCACAAGGTTCATGCCTCACGTAGCTCTCTGGCCGAGACTAATTCAATGTTTACTCACAACGTTCCTTCTTTGCTGTAGCTCTCTGCCGAGACTCATTCAATGTTTACTCACAAGGTTCCTTCCCCGCTGTAGCTCTCTGGCCGAGACTCATTCAATGTTTACTCACAAGGTTCCTTCCCTGTCGTAGTCTCTGGAAAAGACTCATTCAATGTTTACTCACGCTCCTCCTTGAAGCCGCACGCGTAGCACTCACCGGGTTTGCACAACTCTACCGTTATCCCAGCTGAAGCGGCGGTGCTGCTCAAATAAACAAGCATTTGCAACGAGGTAAATAAATCGCATGTATTTGCCCCACATATTTTTAGCACACATTATTTACTGCGATTATACATTTACTTAGAATTCCAATACCACAAATTTAAGGTAAGTTGGGGGGAGTGGACGGTCTTAATATAAAAACAATGCGTGGTATTGGAATGAGATGAAAATGCAGGGAAACAACCATCGCAACGCAACTTTTACAACGCACCACCATCACAACGCCACTTTTACAACGCAACATCCATTACAACGCATGCCATTACAACGCATGCCATTACAACGCAGATGCTATTACAACGCATGCCATTACAATGCAACTATCGGTAAGTGTTTAATTAAAATAAAATTCATTTATTTTTAAATTAATTTTCTTAACATAATTATAATTTAATTTATAATAATACATTTGAATATTTTAATTTAATTTTATTTAAATTAAATAATTAAAATTTAATTTATTTAAATTAAAACCCCTGGAGTTAGAATATTAATTGTTACCCCTACACTATGCAGCACTTACCCTACTATTACACCCCACTGGAGTTAGAATAGTAATTGTTACCCCTACACTATCCAACACTTACCCTACTATTACACCCCCCTTGAGTTAGAATAGTAATTTTAACCCCTACACTATCCAACACTTACCCTACTATTACACCCTCCTGGAGTTAGAATAGTAATTTTTACCCCTACACTATCCAGCACTTACCCTACTATTACACCCCCCCTTAGGTTAGAATAGTAATTTTTACCCCTACACTATCCAGCACTTACCCTACTATTACACCCCCCTGGAGTTAGAATAGTCATTTTTACCCCTACACTATCCCGCACTTACCCCACTATTACACCCTCCTGGAGTTAGAATAGTAATTTTTACCCCTACACTATCCAAAGTCAAAAGCCAAAATAAACTTTATTCGATTTTTTGTTTGCAAAATCATAAAAGCACATATTAAAAACATTGTGTTAAAAGAAACTAAAATCTGTACAATTAAAAGAAGCAAGGGGAATACAATTAATTGAGGCACAATTTTAGAATCTGTTAGGGGCTATAAATCATCAGTGATCACAGAGGCCGACTATTTCATTTGGGCAAACTCAATGTTAGAATAGAATGATCATACACATATATACATGGGCACTACCAATATTTTTATAATCCAGTACTATTTTGCATGCTGTCGTATGTTGTTCCTAACACCGGCACAAAAGATAGGAAAGAGAACACAGGATACTGCATCAGTGTCACATTGTATTCCTTAGGCTAATAACTGTCCTTAAATAGCAGGAAACCGCTTTTATGACAAATCCAGAGTCCAATTGTTTTATTTAAGGATTGCCACTCTACATCCCCTTATTCCCCATTTTATATAAGAATCGGTTTCAAAAACCTCTTCCGCTGGGTCTCATAAAATTTGCAAAACAGGATGCAGTGGATGTTAGATTGTTGAGAAAAGTCATCACATGGGTACTTTACCAAGTCTTTCGACCAGTTGTTGCAATCAGGAAATGTTACCATTCGAAAATAGGTATCAACACGAAACCTAGTCAACAGCATTCGAGAATAACAGCTTGGCTCTAATAATAAATAAGGCTGAATCCCTACGTGAGTAATAAGTAGTTGATTTGCCATAGCGGTGTGTTTGCCCTTTTCAAATGACAACCTTTTGTTGCCTAAATGATCCAGAATCAATTTTTTAAAGGTGCTTCTGGATACCCTTTCCATATTTTTTTGAGTCTCAAAAAATTCTCTGTGCCCGATAACAGACATCATGGTTTTTATGTACTCTAGCCATTTGATATTTGCAACTCCATCTAACAACAGTCAGTGACAATATCTCTATTTAAGGTCGTCTCTGGCGTTACCCAAATTTTGTGCCAAAGTAGCAATGGGGAGGATTTAATCGTGTCCGAGATGTATGGTAACCCCACTTCGCTATGGCTGAAATAATTGGGCATGGATTTAGGGGCTGCTAATAAATAACAGGTGAAATAATTTTCACAATGTTTAAATCTGATCTGCCTGGACAATCCCCCAGATCCCAGCCCCATAAGTGCCAATAGGAACACATTTAGTTTTGTAAATTTGGAGGAGTTCGCGTACCGGGCGCCCGCCCAGTTTTCTGGCGACGTTTATCAGGGCACAATTGGCCCTGGAGAAGGCCTCCGCTGCGTTCCATGTTCCTCGGCTGTCAAAATTAATTCCCAGATAGGAAAATCTAGTGGTATTCTCGATCTTGGTTTTATTTTTATCCAGATAGATTTCCCTACTGGGTCTTATCGTATTACCGCAGGTCATAGAATATGTTTTTGAGGTATTGATTGTTAACCCTCTGCTGCTCATATACTCTGCAAATTTGGCTACTGAACTTTGTAGACCAATACCAGTCCTCGACATAATTGCGGCATCGTCCGCATACAGTAGGATGGGGATCGGGCTTCCCCCCACAAAGGGTAGTCAAACTGGAATTCCTTTAAATATTGTCCTACGCTGTTGATGTACAAGAGGAAAAGAAAGGGCGCTAGGATACACCCCTGTCTCACACCTCTTCTTATATTATATTTGGCAGAATATTTCCCCCCCTCCCAAACCGTACCCGGGCCCCGGCATCCCTATATAATTCCTTAATAAATGATAAGATCTGTTGATCTATGCCCATGTCGCTAAGAGTCGTCAATAGCATGGCGTGGTCCACGCAATCAAACGCGGAACTTAAGTCCACGAATGTAATAAATAAGTTCCCTCTCTTTGCTTGAGTATATTTAGCTGTTAATAACGCTAAGTTAAGGCCCTGCTCAATGGTGCCCTTGCCTGTGCGGAATCCATATTGTAGGTTAGTAATTATATCTTTATCCTCCACCCAAACCTGCAGCCTATTAAGGATTATTTTGCCAGCCACCTTCATTAAAGCATCTAATAGGGATATCGGGCGGTAACGTGTAGGGTTGTTCCTATTCCCTTTTTTAAAAATAGGTATGACAATTGCTTCCGGCCAAGTTGAAATAAACCCGGAATCATTGGAGCAATTTAGGACATTTGTTAACAGGGGGGCCCATAAACCTAACTCTGATTTTGATATGTCTATCAGGACGCCATCAAGGCCTGGCGCTTTCCCCGTAGCGCTTTCCTTAATTGCTCTGGTCACCTCTGCACAATTGAATGTGATCCCCATTGGGAACACATCTACTAGACCAGCCCCATCATATAGTACAGTGTGGTTATCTGTATCTTTCTCACTCTCAGCTGTATTAGGATTTTTATATAAATTGGAAAAATGCGTGACCCAGATGTCCCCTGGGATGGCTAAATCTATAATATCTGATTCCTTATCTTGCATAAAGGGTGTGTTGACTGCTTTCCAAAAAGCAATATTATCGTTCCTTGAACATGCCTCATAGAGATTACGCCAGATTACACCCTTTATCTCTCTTTTCCTTCTAGCTAAGGCAGCCTGATAAGATCTTCTTGTCTGCCTTACTAACTCCGTCGATCTAGGGGTTTCGTGGAGAGCACGCTTCAGGTTGCGATGTGCCCTAGAGCAGTCTTTATCAAACCAACCCTGGGGTTTCTGGGAGTTATTTTTGTATTCCCTTGTTAATTGTTTTTTGATTTCATCCGTAATTTTACTAAAAGAATCAAGAACTTTATGGTTCTCTACTGACTGAGAGAGACATATTATCACGTGATCAAAAGTATTGATTATCAGATTGCGAATAAAAGCTTCAGGATCGACTTTGCCCCATTTAATAGGGTAACCATTGGAGCTTGCAAGGGTAATGGGAGAATTATGAATAACTCTAGAATTTAGATCCACCCCCTTGATTTTCAAACAAAGAGCGATCGGGTAATGATCACTCATGGGGCTATCTAGTGTCTCCCATGGCAAGACGAAAGACGAATATCTAGAGGACAAGAGAGTGAAATCAATTATGGAATTTGCCCCTCTCCCATTAAATGTAGGTTGGAAGTCTACTGGAGGTGAGCATCTTTCGGTAACATAGATGTATTCAGCAAGTCCCCTAGTCGAGAATGGGTGAAGTGAGTTGGTGCATCTTCCTTATGCTCCCTCAGGCCACAGATACCAGTAGTGCTACTCGCACAGAGCTTACAATTAAAATCACCCACCCATAACAGTGCTAATTCACCGTCCGCGGTTTCCTCTAAGTGGCGCAACGAGCTTCTACTGTACTGCTTGAATTGCTATTCGACAACATGAATATATCTTGGCGTTACCAGACATCATATACACGGTTTTGATCCTTAACCTACATAACATTTTGGCTACAAGTGAAAAACAACCGATTGTTAATACTAAAGATCTCACATTATTCATTAAAAAGATGCCACAAAAGTTTAAAAAAGCACTGCGGGAAAGAAGATGGAGTGCATGACCAAGAACTGTAATATGAATAAAATATCCCTAGCATATGTAAACAGTATATTGCAAGTCACTGGGAGGTCCATGTCTTTATCTTGCAATATCCTTATAACGTAAACCAGGGGGTAGTTTATATCTTAAATCATTCACAAAGTATTCACACACTTCTAAATATATCAACAAATGTGTTCTATTATAATCTGTTGCAAATTCCTTTACCACAATAAGTAGGTCTGCCTTTTACATGGTACAGTTGTGTACAGCACCCAAAGAGATGAATGCCTCATATGAACAAAACCATACCACCGAATGCCTGAATCACATGTTTAAAAAAAACACAGATAGGAATTCCTTATAATGACAGCTGATGGACTCAGAGAGGAAGCTTCAGATCTTGAGGTAAAGCAAGTGGACGTTAACCTGGTCAGTTATTAAGGTAAGCAGAGGCGATTGAAGATGTGACAGGTGGTCTATACACATAAGTATATAAATAAATGAATAAATCTGCAGGTCTTCAAGAATAAGGTTTGTTTTCATAGTTGCTCCTATTTATTTACAAGGCTGTTGTTTTCCTGCTAGTGAGAGGCTGATTGCACAAACATGTTAAGAGGGTGCTGTAATTAGCACACGCACACATGCAAACGCTATGGGGATCGGTCCTCAGAGCACGCTGGTCCTCACAGTGGTGTGTGTCTTGTTTTGGCAGTGGTTACCAACACTGGGAGGAGCTACCAGTGTATGTGAAATAAAAAAAAACACACACACATTAAAAATACTTAGATTTTGAAATGAACTGGTTTATGCAAAGAAGAGGAATCAAAATTGACCCAGTGGGGGGCAGGTTTGTGTTTCTGCGCATGTTTGGAATGTGTCACGTAGAAGGTCAGTGAAGGCCCTCGAGGGAGTGAAACGCTGGAGAAGGACGTCAACAAGCAGCATCTCAGTCTGGCAGAATGAGTGACGTGCCTTGGAATGTGTCACGTGGAAGGTGAGTGAAGGCCCTCGAGGGAGTGAAACGCTGGAGAAGGACGTCAACAAGCAGCATCTCAGTCTGGCAGAATGAGTGACGTGCCTTGGAATGTGTCACGTGGAAGGTGAGTGAAGGCCCTCGAGGGAGTGAAACGCTGGAGAAGGACGTCAACAAGCAGCATCCCAGTCTGGCAGAATGAGTGACGTGCCTTGGAATGTGTCACGTGGAAGGTGAGTGAAGGCCCTCGAGGGAGTGAAACGCTGGAGAATGACATCAACAAGCAGCATCGCAGTCTGGCAGAATGAGTGACGTGCCTTGGGATTCGTGCCACGGATGCCCGAGTCTCACGACAATGAACAGATGCCCCTCTGACCCACATATGAATGTGAGGGGAGGCTACCAGCAGCACAACATGAGACAGACAGGGACCCAATACCAGCAGCGCAACATGAGACAGACAGGGAACCCATTACCAGCAGAGCAACATGAGACAGACAGGGAACCCATTACCAGCAGAGCAACATGAGACAGACAGGGAACCCATTACCAGCAGAGCAACACGAGACAGGCAGGGAACCCATTACTAGCAGCGCAACATGAGAGACAGACAGGGAACCCATTACCAGCAGAGTAACAAGAGACAGACAGGGAACCCATTACCAGCAGAGCAACACGAGACAGGCAGGGAACCCATTACTAGCAGCGCAACATGAGACAGACAGGGAACACATTACCAGCAGAGCAACATGAGACAGGCAGGGAATCCATTACCAGCAGAGCAACATGAGACAGACAGGGAGCCCATTACCAGCACCGTAACATGAGACAGACAGGGAACCCATTACCAGCAGCGCAACATGAGACAGACAGGGAACCCATTACCAGCAGAGCAACATGAGACAGACAGGGAACCCATTACCAGCAGCGCAACATGAGACAGACAGGGAACCCATTACCAGCAGAGCAACATGAGACAGACAGGGAACCCATTACCAGCAGAGCAACATGAGACAGACAGGGAACCCATTACCAGCAGCGCAACATGAAACAGACAGGGAACCCATTACCAGCAGAGCAACATGAGACAGACAGGGAACCCATTACCAGCAGAGCAACATGAGACAGACAGGGAACCCATTACCAGCAGCACAACATGAGACAGACAGGGAGCCCATTACCAGCAGAGCAACATGAGACAGACAGGGAACCCATTACCAGCAGAGCAACAAGAGACAGACAGGGAACCCATTACCAGCAGAGCAACAAGAGACAGACAGGGAACCCATTACCAGCAGAGCAACAAGAGACAGACAGGGAACCCATTACTAGCAGAGCAACAAGAGACAGACAGGGAACCCATTACTAGCAGAGCAACATGAGACAGACAGGGAACCCACTACCAGCAGAGCAACATGAGACAGACAGGGAACCCATTACCAGCAGCGCAACATGAGACAGACAGGGAACCCATTACCAGCAGAGCAACATGAGACAGACAGAGAACCCATTACCAGCAGAGCAACATGAGACAGACAGGGAACCCATTACCAGCAGCGCAACATGAGACAGACAGGGAACCCATTACCAGCAGCGCAACATGAGACAGACAGGGAACCCATTACCAGCAGAGCAACATGAGACAGACAGGGAACCCATTACCAGCAGCACAACATGAGACAGACAGGGAGCCCATTACCAGCAGAGCAACATGAGACAGACAGGGAACCCATTACCAGCAGAGCAACAAGAGACAGACAGGGAACCCATTACCAGCAGAGGAACAAGAGACAGACAGGGAACCCATTACCAGCAGAGCAACAAGAGACAGACAGGGAACCCATTACTAGCAGAGCAACAAGAGACAGACAGGGAACCCATTACTAGCAGAGCAACATGAGACAGAGAGGGAACCCACTACCAGCAGAGCAACATGAGACAGACAGGGAACCCATTACCAGCAGCGCAACATGAGACAGACAGGGAACCCATTACCAGCAGAGCAACATGAGACAGACAGAGAACCCATTACCAGCAGAGCAACATGAGACAGACAGGGAACCCATTACCAGCAGCGCAACATGAGAGACAGGGAACCCATTACCAGCAGAGCAACATGAGACAGACAGGGAGCCCATTACCAGCAGAGCAACATGAGACAGGCAGGGAGCCCATTACCAGCAGCGCAACATGAGACAGACAGGGAACCCATTACCAGCAGAGCAACATGAGACAGGCAGGGAACCCATTACCAGCAGAGCAACATGAGACAGACAGGGAACCCATTACCAGCAGAGTAACATGAGACAGGCAGGGAACCCATTACTAGCAGAGCAACATGAGACAGACAGGGAACCCACTTCCAGCAGAGCAATATGAGACAGACAGGGAACCCATTACCAGCAGAGCAACATGAGACAGACAGGGAACCCATTACCAGCAGAGCAACATGAGACAGACAGGGAACCCATTACCAGCAGAGCAACATGAGACAGACAGGGAACCCATTACCAGCAGAGCAACATGAGACAGACAGGGAACCCATTACCAGCAGAGCAACATGAGACAGACAGGGAACCCATTACTAGCAGCGCAACATGAGACAGACAGGGAACCCACTACCAGCAGAGCAACATGAGACAGACAGGGAGCCCATTACCAGCAGCGCAACATGAGACAGACAGGGAACCCATTACCAGCAGCACAACATGAGACAGACAGGGAACCCATTACCAGCAGAGCAACATGAGACAGACAGGGAGCCCATTACCAGCAGCGCAACATGAGACAGACAGGGAGCCCATTACCAGCAGAGCAACATGAGACAGACAGGGAACCCATTACCAGCAGAGCAACATGAGACAGACAGGGAACCCATTACCAGCAGAGCAACATGAGACAGACAGGGAGCCCATTACCAGCAGCGCAACATGAGACAGACAGGGATCCCATTACCAGCAGAGCAACATGAGAGACAGGGAACCCATTACCAGCAGAGCAACATGAGACATACAGGGAACCCATTACCAGCAGCGCAACATGAGACAGACAGGGAGCCCATTACCAGCAGCGCAACATGAGACAGACAGGGAGCCCATTACCAGCAGCGCAACATGAGACAGACAGGGAACCCATTACCAGCAGCGCAACATGAGACAGACAGGGATCCCATTACCAGCAGCGCAACATGAGACAGGCAGGGAACCCATTACCAGCAGCGCAACATGAGAGACAGGGAACCCATTACCAGCAGAGCAACATGAGACATACAGGGAACCCATCACTGGAAGCTCAGTGTAAACATAGATCTGAGTGACGCTCATGGAATGCGCCACAGCAGACGCTCAATCTCCAACAAGATATCCCATCCCCAGTTCTTTTAATACTTGATTTTTAATAAAATATTGGCCAAGGCATCAGATGCGTGCCAGGCTTCCCACAACGTACACCAAGCCAAACATACCAGCATTTAGACGAGAAGCAGAGAGTAGCCTGTCCACGTGTTGACAAAGTGCACACTATACGTCTCCCTGCTACAATTATGTTAATAAACAACTAGACCATTGTTGCCTCTGGCCAAGAAATAGCGCAGAGAATAAAAGCAGAAAAATAACTGCAGAGATGAACCCTGGTGATTCCAGAGATACGTAGCTACTTAGACTCCATTATAGCTATGAACCAAAAAGGAAGCACCACGGAGATGAGTCCATCTTTACATGCCAGGCCCAGGCAGCAGTGACAGCACGCAGCCCCCTCTGACTTCACGCAACTGACAGGCACGAGAAACTACACCCACCCTCCCTTCAAGCAAACGCACACAAGGAAAAGAAAATGAAGCCGTAGCAGACATTTATTTTATGCGAAAGTGGGACAGTAAATCTTATTTTGATAAAATTAAACTAAAACGCAATCACTATATTTGTATTCTAATTTATATAGTTCTGGGTCTTGGTGATGGGCGCTCCTACAACAGAAATAGAAAATGTAACAAAAAATTAGAATACGGATAAGCGCCGCCAAAAACCCTAATGGGTTATTACCAATAGTCCTCTCTACGTTCCCTTGCCCCCTCCCCCATCAAGCCCCTACATGTTGAAACAAGCACCCTAGTCCCTTTGAAGATATTTAAACTATGGCTCCAGTTTGATATTTAACACATTTTAACAGCCATCTGATCTCTGTCGTTGATTGTGCTGCTGACATCAGCATCTGATAAAAACAGAGCCTGCCAAGGGATCAGAGCATTTCCTCTAGCAGCGAGCATCAGTAGCATCACCCAATGACATATTCATATTTTTTGTAGACATGAGGAGATTAATCGGCAGCTCTGTTAAAGACAAAGAATGTCCTGAGCTGCCAAGTAATCTCCCGTGTACCAAAAATATGAAACTGAAATGTGTAATGTAGCTGGTGCTTTTGCAAAGCAGTACGGAATGAAACAACAAGCCTAAGAGCGAGCTGCTGCGAATGCGTGGCTTGAGGCGAACAAAGAGCGACTCCAGCAGGGATCCCCAGAGCGAGAGGACGTGGCTCAGCAGTCAGAGCTGCAGACTTCGGAGCTGGGGATTCGTGTTTGAGCCTCCGCAGTCGTTTCAATATCCTGTGAATGATCCTGGAAATGTTCTTAGCCCTAAAGCGCACTAAAAAAACAACAAAAAAGCATTGATCGATATCGGAGGGGGTGGTGGAGGCCCACACAAGCACTATTGTGGGAGGGGTTGGGGGTGGAGAGCACAGGAAAATTAAGTGCACAGATGAATGAGAAGTGAGCAGAGGCAGGCAGGAAAAAAAGATTTTAAAAAACAAGCCAAATTACACCTTAGAAGGAAGCCCAAACCAAGCTATCCTACCAAAACAAAGCCCAACTGACGGCAAATTTCTAAAAGTGCCACAAATTAAATATACCTACATGAAATTCAAGCAACGGAGCAGGAAGCACGGCAGGGGAGGCAGCAGTAATGTAACTGTGGCATTGAGAGGGGATAGGCCTAACACTGTTATATTTAAATATAAGCAGGTAGGGAGCTGAAGTTCAACACAGACAAACAATAACAGAGCAGGAATCCAGGCAAGAAAATAGTCCCTCAAGAACAGATAAAGAACCATAGTGGAATGAGACCGTACTATGTCCCAGCTCTGTGAGAGGAACAGAAAAGAGAAAGGAGGGACAAAGAGGCAGGACTGACCACTAGCAAGCAGGGATTTTTGAAAGACGCTGACAGACAAATGAAAAGGAATGTCAAGAAAGGGGTTGGACTTTATGCCCGCAGAACGATTGTAGCAGGTCTCCAAGAGACAGCTACGCTTTCTAGCTCGACCTAACAAAAGCATTGAGAGAGAGAGCATGTCCTGCCTGCAACATCAGGCAGAAGAAAACCAATTAAGAAAATAGTGCTCCCAGGCTCCAATTAAAGCATACGTGTAACAACCGAAGTAAAAGAGCCAGTCGCCATGGGAGGTTACAAATGAAGACAAGGCAGGACAAAGGATGGACTAAAAAACCTGTTAACCAATCAGAAGCCATATTTACGAAGGACAATGACAAGCCAATGACAAATATGGGCGGGGCTTCAATTACATACTCCGATACAGCATGCTTCCTAGAGCAGCGCCTGCGCTGCCCAGGCTCAACCTAAAAACATTAAACATTTCACTGGGACTCATGAAATACGGCTTTCATCGCCATGACAATTCCTCATAATTCTGGTGAGATTTCCCGTTTAATCAACATTCCGTTAATCAAAACCTTAAAACTATAGTCTCAATCATCACAACTTGAGGGAAACAGATTGAAGAATTTTTCCCTTCTAAATAAGGGGTGGATATTTAATGAAGGAAACTTGGTCTAAAATTATTCGTTCTAGCAATAGCATTTAGTATTGATTCCTCATTATAGATAAACAGAACGGTCTATGGTTTCACTTAAAATTTTCAATAAACTAGCTGTCACTGGGGGTGGGGACAGGGGCTTACGTTACATCCCATACTCGTCGCCAGTGTAACATCCAAAAAATAATAATGTAAATCTGTTGTAGCTGTATCCAAGTTCCAAGTTTCTTCTTAGGCAATAGTTACAGGAGTAGAAGTAGGATAAACAGCATATTAATCCAAGTACTTCTTAGGCAATAGTTACAGGAGTAGAAGTAGGATAAACAGCATATTAATCCAAGTACTTCTTAGGCAATTGTTACAGGAGTAGAAGTAGAAGTAGGATAACCAGCATATTAATCGAAGTACTTCTTAGGCAATAGTTACAGGAGTAGAAGTAGGATAACCAGCATATTAATCGAAGTACTTCTTAGGCAATAGTTACAGGAGTAGAAGTAGGATAAACAGCATATTAATCGAAGTACTTCTTAGGCAATAGTTACAGGAGTAGAAGTAGGATAAACAGCATATTAATCGAAGTACTTCTTAGGCAATAGTTACAGGAGTAGAAGTAGGATAAACAGCATATTAATCGAAGTACTTCTTAGGCAATAGTTACAGGAGTAGAAGTAGGATAAACAGCATATTAATTCTAAGTACTTCTTAGGCAATAGTTACAGGAGTAGAAGTAGGATAAACAGCATATTAATCGAAGTACTTCTTAGGCAATAGTTACAGGAGTAGAAGTAGGATAAACAGCATATTAATTCTAAGTACTTCTTAGGCAATAGTTACAGGAGTAGAAGTAGGATAAACAGCATATTAATCGAAGTACTTCTTAGCCAATAGTTACAGGAGTAGAAATAGGATAAACAGCATATTAATCCAAGTACTTCTTAGGCAATAGTTACAGGAGTAGAAGTAGGATAAACAGCATATTAATCCAAGTAAGTATGTACAGGATATTAAGCCCCACCGGGAGCAGCTGCCCTGCTTCTCAGCCTCAGATATAACTGACATTAGAAACAAACATACACAAAAGGAACTCTAGGTGACATCATAGATACAGGCTGAGCAGCTTAGAACAAACACTAAAGAAGGACAGAGAGGGAGGTAAAAGCAGGATGTAACAGCCTACTTAAAGAAAAACTCAAAATAAACTTGACTTCACTAAAAAGCTCACAAAGTGATGCCAAACCAGCAGACTCGACTACAGCAACGCAATTTACGTCGGAATACACAAAAACCTCCCCCGCAAGCTTCAAAACATCCAGAACTCCGCCGCAAGACTGGTCCTCAATCTGCCCAGACACTGCCACATCTCCCAGCACCTGCGCACACTCCACTGGCTCCCCGTCGAGGATAGAGTCACCTTCAAGATGCTCACCCACGCACAGCAGGTCCTCCACGACACCGGACCAGCATACCTGAACAGCCGACTCAAATTCCACGCACCCCAAAGGACCCTACGATCAGCCCAGCTCTCCTACGCTGTGGTCCCCAATGCCAGAAAGACCAGATCGTGAGGCCGCTCCTCCTTCCTCGTGGCAAGAGCCTGGAACGCCCTTCCGCTCCACCGCAGACAGAAAACATCGCTCCGCATCTTCGCAAGAAACCTAAAAACCAGACTTTTCAACAGACCCCCTCCTTGATGGACTGGAACCGGCACCCTCCCTCCCCCTCCACCCCCAGCGCCTTGAGACCCTTACAGGTGAGTAGTTGCACTTAACAAACAGCTGATTGATTGATGCCTCCAATATTAAAACAGGGGCTCATCACCGTGCCATGGACAGTTGACAGAGCATGGCAATCAGACCATCTCACACCCAAGCATAGAGACAGGTGGTGGACGATGGAGTGTGTACACAACCAGCCAGGGGATGGACAACCGTCCAACGACACAAACAGCAGAGAACGCATGCAAGCCCCGACAAGAACACACTCTTGGTCCTCACAGCCAACCTACTGCTGCAATTAATGTACACTACTCAGGCAATAAATAGCTGGGGTGCAGGGAACGCCATTAAAAAAGGCTGACATCAAAATATGTGTTCTGAGTGGGAGTAGGGTACACCCAATATGTACTCCGAATGGGAGCAGGGTACACCCAATATGTGCTCAGAGTGGGAGCAGGGTACACCCAATATGTACTCCGAGTGGGAGCAGGGTACTCTGATCTAGTTCGCGCTATATAAAACTCTAAAAAAATGTGCGCTCCGAGTGGGAGTAAGTTGCACCCAATATGGGCTCTGAGTGGGAGTAGGGTGCACCCAAAATGTGCTTTGAGTGAGAGTAGGGTGCACCCAATATGGGGAGAGCATGTAACCTTACGGCTAGGGCGGAAGACATCGAAGTTGGGGAACTGGGTTCGAGTCTCGGCAACGACGCTCCACATCCTGTGATTCTGGGCAAATCACTTAATCTCCCCATGCCTACCAAAAAATGAATATGTCCTTCTGTAACAAAACTGGTGCTCATGTAAAGTTCGCTGATACCCGATGTCTCTGGTCTAATTCGCGCTATATAAAACTAAAAAAAAAGTTACTCCGAGCGGGAGCAGGGTATATCTAATATGTACTCCGAGTGGGAGTAGGGTACACCCAATATGTGCTGCAAGAGGGAGTAGGATACACCCATATGTACTCCGAGTGGGAATAGGGTACGCCAATATGTGCTCTGAGTGGGAGTAGGGTACACCAATATGTACTTTGAGTGGGAGTAGGGTACATCCAATATGTGCTCTGAGTGGGAGTAGGGTACATCCATTATGTGCTCCGAGTGGGAGTAGGGTACATCCAATATGTACTCCGAGTGGGAGTACTGTACATCCAATATGTGCTCCGAGTGGGAATAGGGTACACGGTACACCAATATGTGCTCCGAGTGGGAGTAGGGTACATCCAATATGTACTCCGAGTGGGAGTAGGGTACATCCAATATGTGCTCCGAGTGGGAATAGGGTACACCAATATGTGCTCCGAGTGGGAATAGGGTACACCAATATGTGCTCCGAGTGGGAGTAGGGTACACCAATATGTGCTCCGAGTGGGAGTAGGGTACATTCAATATGTACCCGAGTGGGAGTAGGGTACATCCATTATGTGCTCCGAGTGGGAGTAGGGTACATCCAATATGTACTCCGAGTGGGAGTACTGTACATCCAATATGTGCTCCGAGTGGGAATAGGGTACACGGTACACCAATATGTGCTCCGAGTGGGAGTAGGGTACATCCAATATGTACTCCGAGTGGGAGTAGGGTACATCCAATATGTGCTCCGAGTGGGAATAGGGTACACCAATATGTGCTCTGAGTGGGAGTAGGGTACATCCATTATGTACTCCGAGTGGGAGTAGGGTACATCCAATATGTACTCCGAGTGGGAGTACTGTACATCCAATATGTGCTCCGAGTGGGAATAGGGTACACGGTACACCAATATGTGCTCCGAGTGGGAGTAGGGTACATCCAATATGTACTCCGAGTGGGAGTAGGGTACATCCAATATGTGCTCCGAGTGGGAATAGGGTACACCAATATGTGCTCCGAGTGGGAGTAGGGTACACCAATATGTGCTCCGAGTGGGAGTAGGGTACATTCAATATGTACCCGAGTGGGAGTAGGGTACATCCAATATGTACTCCGAGTGGGAGTAGGGTACATCCAATATGTACTCCGAGTGGGAGTAGGGTACATCCAATATGTGCTCCAAGTGGGAGTAGGGTACATCCAATATGTGCTCCGAGTGGGAGTAGGGTACACCCAATGTGTGCTGCAAGTGGGAGTAGGATACACCAATATGTACTCCGAGTGGGAGTGTGGTACACCAATATGTGCTCCGAGTGGGAGTAGGGTACATTCAATATGTACTCCGAGTGGGAGTAGGGTACATCCAATATGTACTCCGAGTGGGAGTAGGGTACATCCATTATGTGCTCCGAGTGGGAGTAGGGTACATCCAATATGTGCTCCGAGTGGGAGTAGGGTACATTCAATATGTGCTCTGAGTGGGAGTAGGGTACATCCAATATGTGCTCCGAGTGGGAGTAGGGTACATCCAATATGTGCTCCGAGTGGGAGTAGGGTACACCCAATATGTGCTGCAACTTGGAGTAGGATACACCAATATGTACTCCGAGTGGGAGTAGGGTACACCAATATGTGCTCCGAGTGGGAGTAGGGTACATTCAATATGTACCCGAGTGGGAGTAGGGTACATCCAATATGTACTCCGAGTGGGAGTAGGGTACATCCAATATGTGCTCCAAGTGGGAGTAGGGTACATCCAATATGTGCTCCGAGTGGGAGTAGGGTACACCCAATATGTGCTGCAAGTGGGAGTAGGATACACCAATATGTACTCCGAGTGGGAGTGGGGTACACCAATATGTGCTCCGAGTGGGAGTAGGGTACATTCAATATGTACTCCGAGTGGGAGTAGGGTACATCCAATATGTACTCCGAGTGGGAGTAGGGTACATCCAATATGTGCTCTGAGTGGGAGTAGGGTACATCCAATATGTGCTCCGAGTGGGAATAGGGTACACCAATATGTGCCCCGAGTGGGAGTAGGGTACATACAATATTTACTCCGAGTGGGAGTAGGGTACATCCAATATGTGCTCCGAGTGGGAGTAGGGTACATCCAATATGTACTCCGAGTGGGAGTAGGGTACATCCAATATGTACTCCGAGTGGGAGTACTGTACATCCAATATGTGCTCCGAGTGGGAATAGGGTACACGGTACACCAATATGTGCTCCGAGTGGGAGTAGGGTACATCCAATATGTACTCCGAGTGGGAGTAGGGTACATCCAATATGTGCTCCGAGTGGGAATAGGGTACACCAATATGTGCTCCGAGTGGGAGTAGGGTACACCAATATGTGCTCCGAGTGGGAGTAGGGTACATTCAATATGTACCCGAGTGGGAGTAGGGTACATCCAATATGTACTCCGAGTGGGAGTAGGGTACATCCAATATGTGCTCCAAGTGGGAGTAGGGTACATCCAATATGTGCTCCGAGTGGGAGTAGGGTACACCCAATGTGTGCTGCAAGTGGGAGTAGGATACACCAATATGTACTCCGAGTGGGAGTGTGGTACACCAATATGTGCTCCGAGTGGGAGTAGGGTACATTCAATATGTACTCCGAGTGGGAGTAGGGTACATCCAATATGTACTCCGAGTGGGAGTAGGGTACATCCAATATGTGCTCTGAGTGGGAGTAGGGTACATCCAATATGTGCTCCGAGTGGGAATAGGGTACACCAATATGTGCCCCGAGTGGGAGTAGGGTACATACAATATTTACTCCGAGTGGGAGTAGGGTACATCCAATATGTGCTCCGAGTGGGAGTAGGGTACATCCAATATGTACTCCGAGTGGGAGTACTGTAAATCCAATATGTGCTCCGAGTGGGAATAGGGTACACGGTACACCAATATGTGCTCCGAGTGGGAGTAGGGTACATCCAATATGTACTCCGAGTGGGAGTAGGGTACATCCAATATGTGCTCCGAGTGGGAATAGGGTACACCAATATGTGCTCCGAGTGGGAGTAGGGTACATCCAATATATACTCCGAGTGGGAGTAGGGTACACCAATATGTGCTCCGAGTGGGAGTAAGGTACATCCAATATGTGCTTCGAGTGGGAGTAGGGTACATCCAATATGTGCTCCGAGTGGGAATAGGGTACATCCAATATGTGCTCCGAGTGGGAGTAGTATAAGGGTAAAACAATATCCCAAAAGGTATGAATGTAAAGGCAATTTATATTGCATGCACAATGTATTACATAGGTCAGAAAAAGGAGACACTTATTCACAAAAATTTAAAGTCAAAAAATTAATTTTTAGTATCTTGATATTTAAGTCATGAAAGGACAAATTCATATAACAGGAGTTATATACAGCACACAGTTCAAAAATTCAATTGACAACCAATAAGACTTGGTGCTCAGTATTTACAAGTGATGTGTGGCAACACAAGTGAAAAAGTGAACAGCGATAAACGGCGCAGGGTGAGCAAGGTGAAATATGTACAGTGACTAGCTCAACATGAGACAAGGAATCAGTGACTTTATGTTGCACAATTCGCAATTTAATTGGAGTCACAACGGGGTGCGCCTATAGTTTGTGCTGTGGAGTTGACGGCGTTTCGGTCCTTAACCAATGTGGACCATCTTCAGGACTAGTTTGTCTCGTTTGAGGTGCTGTGGGCGGGTGAATAATCAGCCCTGATCCGAAGGATCCGGCGGGAGTCATCTTTTCATCTAGAAACTGAGTCTTCTAGACGGATGGATGAAGCGTCACTTCGTGATCGCGGTAATTTTTAGTTATATTGAAGGCCAGGGACCTGGAACAATACAGGAGCTGGTCAAGTAATGAATACGGTCGGCGTACCAGCCAGGGGTCAGGAAGCCTGCGGTCGGCGTGTGAATCGCTCGAGTAGGGAGTAGGGTACATCCAATATGTACTCCGAGTGGGAGTAAGCTACATCCAATATGTGCTCCGAGTGGGAGTAGGGTACATCCAATATGTACTTTGAGTGGGAGTAGGGTACACCAATATGTACTTTGAGTGGGAATAGGGTACACCAATATGTGCTCCGAGTGGGAGTAGGGTACATCCAATATGTACTCCGAGTGGGAGTAGGGTACATCCAATATGTGCTCCGAGTGGGAGTATGGTACATCCAATATGTGCTCCGAGTGGGAATAGGGTACACCAAATATGTGCTCCGAGTGGGAATAGGGTACACCAATATGTGCTCCGAGTGGGAGTAGGGTACATCCAATATGTACTCCGAGTGGGAGTTGGGTACATCCAATATGTACTCTGAGTGGGAGTAGGGGACATCCAATATGTACTCTGAGTAGGAGTAGGGTACATCCAATATGTACTCCGAGTGGGAGTAGGGTACATCCAATATGTGCTCCGAGTGGGAATAGGGTACACCAATATGTGCTCCGAGTGGGAGTAGGGTACATCCATTATGTACTCCGAGTGGGAGTAGGGTACATCCAATATGGGCTCTGAGTGGGAATAGGGTACACCAATATGTGCTCCAAGTGGGAATAGGGTACACCAATATGTACTCCGAGTGGGAGTAGGGTACATCCAATATGTGCTCCGAGTGGGAATAGGGTACACCAATATGTGCTCCGAGTGGGAGTAGGGTACATCCAATATGTGCTCCGAGTGGGAGTAGGGTACATCCAATATGTACTCCGAGTGGGAACAGGGTACACCAATATGTGCTCCGAGTGGGAGTAGGGTACATCCAATATGTGCTCCGAGTGGGAATAGGGTACACCAATATGTGCTCCGAGTGGGAGTAGGGTACATCCAATATGTACTCCGAGTGGGAGTAGGGTACATCCAATATGTGCTCCGAGTGGGAATAGGGTACACCAATATGTGCTCCGAGTGGGAGTAGGGTACATCCAATATGTATTCCGAGTGGGAGTAGGGTACATCCAATATGTGCTCTGAGTGGGAATAGGGTACACCAATATGTACTCCGAGTGGGAGTAGGGTAGATCCAATATGTGCTCCGAGTGGGAATAGGGTACATCCAATATGTGCTCCGAGTGGGAGTAGGGTACATCCAATATGTACTTTGAGTGGGAGTGGGGTACACCAATATGTACTCCGAGTGGGAGTAGGGTACATCCAATATGTACTCCGAGTGGGTATAGGGTACACCAATATGTGCTCCGAGTGGGAATAGGGTACATCCAATATGTACTCTGAGTGGGAGTAGGGTACATCCAATATGTGCTCCGAGTGGGAATAGGGTACATCCAATATGTGCTCCGAGTGGGAATAGGGTACACCAATATGTGCTCCGAGTGGGAGTAGGGTACATCCAATATGTACTCCGAGTGGGAGTAGGGTACATCCAATATGTGCTCCGAGTGGGAATAGGGTACACCAATATGTGCTCCGAGTGGGAGTAGTGTACATCCAATATGTATTCCGAGTGGGAGTAGGGTACATCCAATATGTGCTCTGAGTGGGAATAGGGTACACCAATATGTACTCCGAGTGGGAGTAGGGTAGATCCAATATGTGCTCCGAGTGGGAATAGGGTACATCCAATATGTGCTCCGAGTGGGAGTAGGGTACATCCAATATGTGCTCTGAGTGGGAATAGGGTACACCAATATGTACTCCGAGTGGGAGTAGGGTAGATCCAATATGTGCTCCGAGTGGGAGTAGGGTACACCAATATGTGCTCTGAGTGGGAGTAGGGTAAATCCAATATCAGCTCTGAGTGGGAGTAGGGTACATCCAATATGCACTTTGAGTGGGAGTAGGGTACACCAATATGTGCTCCGAGTGGGAGTAGGGTACATCCAATATGTACTTTGAGTGGGAGTAGGGTACACCAATATGTACTTTGAGTGAGAATAGGATACATCCAATATGTACTCCGAGTGGGAGTAGGGTACACCAATATGTACTTTGAGTGGGAGTAAGGTACATCGATATGTGCTCCGAGTGGGAGTAGGGTACATCCAATATGTGCTCTTAGTGGGAGTAGGGTACACCCAATATGCGCTCTTAGTGGGAGTAGGGTACACCCAATATGTGCTCTTAGTGGGAGTAGGGTACACCCAATATGTGCTCCAAGTGGGAGTAGGGTACATCCAATATGTACTTTTAGTGGCAGTAACGTACACCAATATGTGCTCCGAGTGGGAGTAGGGTACATCCAATATGTGCTCCGAGTGGGAATAGGGTACACCAATATGTGCTCCGAGTGGGAGTAGGGTACATCCAATATGTGCTCCGAGTGGGAATAGGGTACACCAATATGTGCTCCGAGTGGGAGTAGGGTACATCCAATATGTGCTCCGAGTAGGAGAAGGGTACGTCCAATATGTGCTCCGAGTGGGAGTAGGGTTCATCCAATATGTGCTCCGAGTGGGAGTAGGGTACATTCAATATGTGCTCTGAGTGGGAGTAGGATACATCCAATATGTGCTCCGAGTGGGAGTAGGGTACATCCAATATGTGCTCCGAGTGGGAGTAGGGTACACCCAATATGTGCTGCAAGTGGGAGTAGGATACACCAATATGTACTCCGAGTGGGAGTGGGGTACACCAATATGTACTCCGAGTGGGAGTAGGGTACATCCAATATGTACTCCGAGTGGGAGTAGGGTACATCCAATATGGGCTCTGAGTGGGAATAGGGTACACCAATATGTGCTCCAAGTGGGAATAGGGTACACCAATATGTACTCCGAGTGGGAGTAGGGTAGATCCAATATGTGCTCCGAGTGGGAATAGGGTACACCAATATGTGCTCCGAGTGGGAGTAGGGTACATCCAATATGTACTCCGAGTGGGAGTAGGGTACATCCAATATGTGGTCCGAGTGGGAGTAGGGTACATCCAATATGTGCTCCGAGTGGGAATAGGGTACACCAATATGTGCTCCGAGTGGGAGTAGGGTACATCCAATATGTACTCTGAGTGGGAGTAGGGTACATCCAATATGTGCTCCGAGTGGGAATAGGGTACACCAATATGTGCTCCGAGTGGGAGTAGGGTACATCCAATATGTGGTCCGAGTGGGAGTCGGGTACATCCAATATGTGCTCCGAGTGGGAATAGGGTACACCAATATGTGCTCCAAGTTGGAGTAGGGTACATCCAATATGTACTCCGAGTGGGAGTAGGGTACATCCAATATGTGCTCCGAGTGGGAATAGGGTACACCAATATGTGCTCCGATTGGGAGAAGGGTACATCCAATATGTATTCCGAGTGGGAGTAGGGTACATCCAATATGTGCTCTGAGTGGGTATAGGGTACACCAATATGTGCTCCAAGTGGGAATAGGGTACATCCAATATGTACTCGGAGTGGGAGTAGGGTACATCCAATATGTGCTCCGAGTGGGAATAGGGTACACTAATATGTGCTCCGAGTGGGAGTAGGGTACATCCAATATGCACTTTGAGTGGGAGTAGGGTACACCAATATGTGCTCCGAGTGGGAGTAGGGTACATCCAATATGTACTTTGAGTGGGAGTTGGGTACACCAATATGTACTTTGAGTGAGAATAGGATACATCCAATATGTACTCCGAGTGGGAGTAGGGTACACCAATATGTACTTTGAGTGGGAGTAAGGTACATCGATATGTGCTCGAAGTGGGAGTAGGGTACATCCAATATGTGCTCTTAGTGGGAGTAGGGTACACCCAATATGCGCTCTTAGTGGGAGTAGGGTACACCCAATATGTGCTCTTAGTGGGAGTAGGGTACACCCAATATGTGCTCCAAGTGGGAGTAGGGTACATCCAATATGTACTTTGAGTGGCAGTAACGTACACCAATATGTGCTCCGAGTGGGAGTAGGGTACATCCAATATGTGCTCCGAGTGGGAATAGGGTACACCAATATGTGCTCCGAGTGGGAGTAGGGTACATCCAATATGTGCTCCGAGTGGGAATAGGGTACACCAATATGTGCTCCGAGTGGGAGTAGGGTACATCCAATATGTGCTCCGAGTAGGAGAAGGGTACGTCCAATATGTGCTCCGAGTGGGAGTAGGGTTCATCCAATATGTGCTCCGAGTGGGAGTAGGGTACATTCAATATGTGCTCTGAGTGGGAGTAGGATACATCCAATATGTGCTCCGAGTGGGAGTAGGGTACATCCAATATGTGCTCCGAGTGGGAGTAGGGTACACCCAATATGTGCTGCAAGTGGGAGTAGGATACACCAATATGTACTCCGAGTGGGAGTGGGGTACACCAATATGTACTCCGAGTGGGAGTAGGGTACATCCAATATGTACTCCGAGTGGGAGTAGGGTACATCCAATATGGGCTCTGAGTGGGAATAGGGTACACCAATATGTGCTCCAAGTGGGAATAGGGTACACCAATATGTACTCCGAGTGGGAGTAGGGTACATCCAATATGTGCTCCGAGTGGGAATAGGGTACACCAATATGTGCTCCGAGTGGGAGTAGGGTACATCCAATATGTACTCCGAGTGGGAGTAGGGTACATCCAATATGTGGTCCGAGTGGGAGTAGGGTACATCCAATATGTGCTCCGAGTGGGAATAGGGTACATCCAATATGTGCTCCGAGTGGGAGTAGGGTACATCCAATATGTACTCTGAGTGGGAGTAGGGTACATCCAATATGTGCTCCGAGTGGGAATAGGGTACACCAATATGTGCTCCGAGTGGGAGTAGGGTACATCCAATATGTACTCTGAGTGGGAGTAGGGTACATCCAATATGTGGTCCGAGTGGGAGTCGGGTACATCCAATATGTGCTCCGAGTGGGAATAGGGTACACCAATATGTGCTCCAAGTTGGAGTAGGGTACATCCAATATGTACTCCGAGTGGGAGTAGGGTACATCCAATATGTGCTCCGAGTGGGAATAGGGTACACCAATATGTGCTCCGAGTGGGAGTAGGGTACATCCAATATGTATTCCGAGTGGGAGTAGGGTACATCCAATATGTGCTCTGAGTGGGTATAGGGTACACCAATATGTGCTCCGAGTGGGAATAGGGTACATCCAATATGTACTCGGAGTGGGAGTAGGGTACATCCAATATGTGCTCCGAGTGGGAATAGGGTACACTAATATGTGCTCCGAGTGGGAGTAGGGTACATCCAATATGTACTCCGAGTGGGAGTAGGGTACATCCAACATGTGCTCCGAGTGGGAATAGGGTACACCAATATGTGCTCCGAGTGGGAGTAGGGTACATCCAATATGTGCTCCGAGTGGGAGTAGGGTACATCCAATATGTACTCAGAGTGGGAGTAGGGTACATCCAATATGTGCTCCGAGTGGGAATAGGGTACATCCAATATGTGCTCCGAGTGGGAGTAGTATAAGGGTAAAACAATATCCCAAAAGGTATGAATGGAAAGGCAATTTATATTGCATGCACAATGCATTACATAGGTCAGAAAAAGGAGACACTTATTCACAAAAATTTAAAGTCAAAAAATTAATTTTTAGTATCTTGATATTTAAGTCATGAAAGGACAAATTCATATAACAGGAGTTATATACAGCACACAGTTCAAAAATTCAATTGACAACCAATAAGACTTGGTGCTCAGTATTTACAAGTGATGTGTGGCAACACAAGTGAAAAAGTGAACAGCGATAAACGGCGCAGGGTGAGCAAGGTGAAATATGTACAGTGACTAGCTCAACATGTGACAAGGAATCAGTGACTTTATGTTGCACAATTCGCAATTTAATTGGAGTCACAACGGGGTGCGCCTATAGTTTGTGCTGTGGAGTTGACGGCGTTTCGGTCCTTAACCAATGTGGACCATCTTCAGGACTAGGTTGTCTCGTTTGAGGTGCTGTGGGCGGGTGAATAATCAGCCCTGATCCGAAGGATCCGGCGGGAGTCGTCTTTTCATCATGGAAACTGAGTCTTCTAGACGGATGGATGAAGCGTCACTTCGTGATCGCGGTAATTTTTAGTTATATTGAAGGCCAGGGACCTGGAACAATACAGGAGCTGGTCAAGTAATGAATACGGGTCGGCGTACCAGCCAGGGGTCAGGAAGCCTGCGGTCGGCGTGTGAATCGCTCGAGTAGGGAGTAGGGTACATCCAATATGTACTCCGAGTGGGAGTAGGGTACATCCAATATGTGCTCCGAGTGGGAGTAGGGTACATCCAATATGTGCTCCGAGTGGGAGTAGGGTACATCCAATATGTACTCCGAGTGGGAGTAGGGTACACCAATATGTGCTCCGAGTGGGAGTAGGGTACATCCAATATGTGCTCCGAGTGGGAGTAGGGTACATCCAATATGTACTCCGAGTGGGAGTAGGGTACATCCAATATGTGCTCCGAGTGGGAATAGGGTACACCAATATGTACTCCGAGTGGGAGTAGGGTACATCCAATATGTGCTCCGAGTGGGAGTAGGGTACATCCAATATGTGCTCCGAGTGGGAATAGGGTACATCCAATATGTACTCCGAGTGGGAGTAGGGTACACCAATATGTGCTCCGAGTGGGAGTAGGGTACATCCAATATGTACTCCGAGTGGGAGTAGGGTACATCCAATATGTGCTCCGAGTGGGAATAGGGTACACCAATATGTGCTCCGAGTGGGAGTAGGGTACATCCAATATGTACTCCGAGTGGGAGTAGGGTACACCAATATGTGCTCCAAGTGGGAATAGGGTACACCAATATGTACTCCGAGTGAGAGTAGGGTACATCCAATATGTGCTCCGAGTGGGAGTAGGGTACACCAATATGTGCTCCAAGTGGGAATAGGGTACACCAATATGTACTCCGAGTGAGAGTAGGGTACATCCGATATGTGCTCCGAGTGGGAGTAAGGTACTCCGAGCGGGAGTAGGGTCGCTTATCACCCTCAGGTCTCTCAACCTACAGTGTTAAGCGCTCCGACAGTCACGCGAGTTGCTTGATTATCAAATGAACGCTGCTCTGATGCTTAATAATAATAATCCACATTTGTATAGCGCACAATCACCCGTAAGGGTCTCTAGGCGCTGGGGGCCGTCGGGAAGATTAAGCGAGCTATTGTCCAGAGTCACAAGGTGCTGGGCTAACCTGCCGCCGGAGCCGGGGATCGAACCCTGACCCCCAGATTCCAGCGTCAGCCGCCCTGGCCGCGGCGCCACACCTCTCCCAATGAACCAACCCCAACATTACAGCCGTGGTGATAAACATTTCATTTACGATCAGCATTGAACAATAAATGTACCTCGCTCTTTATTTTGACTGTACTTTCACTGCGCTGTATTTCTATAGGTGCTGTGCATTTCTAGGCTAAGGTCTATGTAAACACACCAATGTCACTGCCCCTAACTTCATCACGTGGTATACCAGGGGCCACACTCTTTGGGGGCTCTGGGGGCCTCTTTTCCATTTCAACCCTAGTACCCAACAGGAGTGGCCGTCTGAGCGGTGATATTTTTTAACATAAATTGTTTATAGACACCCGAGGGAGATTGGGAATGTTACTGTTCAATAATACTCTTGAACTGAACTCACAGGGCTCGAGGCGCTACAAGCACCGGATCAGAGACAAGGCCAGGACAGGAGGGTTAAAAAAGCAAGCCTCGCTCCAGGACGGACGGTCTGTTCAACTACAATTAGAAGAGGCTTTATGGACCCGCGGATATTACTAAAAACATCATACTCCGGCTGGAACACGCGGCTGAAAACTGCACCAAGTACAAGCACAGCCCCCCCCTGAAAAGAATCTGAGTGTCTGTGTCTGCCCCCCCACAACTCACCTGCAGCAGGTCACACGGCGCGCTCACCTGCCGCAGATCACACGGCTCACCTCACACAACTCACCTGCAGATCACACGGCGCGCTCACCTCACACAACTCACCTGCAGCAGATCACACGGCTCACCTCACACAGCACCACAGCTCACCTGCCGCAGATCACACGGCTCACCTCACACAACTCACCTGCAGCAGATCACACGGCGCGCTCACCTGCAGCAGATCACACGGCGCTCTCACTTCACACAACTCATCTGCAGCAGATCACACAGCGCGCTCACCTGCAGCAGATCACACGGCTCACTCACCTGCCGCAGATCACACAACGCGCCCACCTGCCGCAGATCACACGGCGTGCTCACTTCACACAACTCATCTGCAGCAGATCACACGGCGCGCTCACCTGCAGCAGATCACACGGCGCGCTCACCTGCAGCAGATCACACGGCGCGCTCACCTGCAGCAGATCACACGGCGCGCTCACCAGCAGCAGATCACACGGCGCGCTCACCTGCAGCAGATCACAGGGCGCGCTCACCTGCAGCAGATCACACTGCGCGCTCACCTGCAGCAGATCACAGGGCGCGCTCACCTGCAGCAGATCACACGGCGCGCTCACCTGCAGCAGATCACACGGCGCGCTCACCAGCAGCAGATCACACGGCGCGCTCACCTGCAGCAGATCACAGGGCGCGCTCACCTGCAGCAGATCACACTGCGCGCTCACCTGCAGCAGATCACAGGGCGCGCTCACCTGCAGCAGATCACACTGCGCGCTCACCTGCAGCAGATCACACGGCGCGCTCACCTGCAGCAGATCACACGGCGCGCTCACCTCACACAACTCACCTGCAGCAGATCACAAGGCGCGCTCACCTGCCGCAGATCACACGGCGCGCTCAGCTCACTCAGCACCACAACTCACCTGCAGCAGATCACACGGCTCACCTCACACAGCACCACAACTCACCTGCAGCAGATCACACGGCTCACCTCACACAGCTCACCTGCAGCAGATCACACGGCTCACCTCACACAACTCACCTGCAGATCACACGGCGCGCTCGCCTCACACAACTCACCTGCCGCAGATCACACGGCTCACTTCACAGCACCACAACTCACCTGCAGCAGATCACACGGCGCGCTCACCTGCCGCAGATCACACGGCGCGCTCACTTCACACCGCACTCCGGTCTGAAAATGACTCGCCTGCCGGAGTCTGGCATCCAGGAGTCAGGACTTATGTGGTCGCCCGCCATTATTAGTGACGTCAGAAGTGCGTCATCCAGGGGGGAGTGGTCAGAGGGGGGGCAGTCCCAAAACACCCTCTGGTCACCCCCACCCCGCCCGATGGATAATTGATGTTAATGACTGTCTGTTATGCCCCTTGGTTCGCGCCCCTCCCCCAAGGGAGGGGGGTGTGGCTGGACCGGGGGCCTTTCTGGACCCCCCCCCCCAGAGCAGAACCGGCCTGGAGCGGGCGGGGGCGGGGGGCGTGAAGGCGGGGAGGGAGGGGCAGCATGACACTGGGGTCAGCCCCGCCATAGAGTTTAAGCACAGGATTGTGGCTGGTGGGGAGGAGGGGGCCCCCCTCATACAGAGGGGAGGGAGATGGAGGGCTCGGGATGGGGGAGGTGCCATGCGAGATGGGGTGGGGGTATGAAAGAAGATCCCATACCCTCCCCCCCTCCCCACAGGGGCAGCGATGCATCAGTGCCTGGGCGGTGCCAGCTCGAGGGCTGGTGCCCCCCACCGGAGAAGGCCCGTGGGTGGGTGACCAGATCTTGAGAACCAAAAACCGGGACATTTTGCAAAAATAGGGCTTCAATTTTACATCAACTGCGCAGATTGACAACTCTTATCAACAGCATTGGAACACAGAAGCACGAAGAAAATAATAAAATGTAATTTCTAAAACCAATAGGCAGAATACCTGTTAATTAAATTGCTTCCTTTTAACAGCAGCTAACTAGCACAGGTTTAGGTCACCCAATCTCACGTCTCACTGGTTTCAGTCGACCCCCCTTTAAAACATGGGGCAGGAGCCAAAATTACAAAAATCTGCCAAGACAGGCAAATCCGGGACGCCTGGTCACCCCACCTGTGGGGCTGGCTCTCCGGGGCTCCTGGTCACCCCACCTGTGGGGCTGGCTCTCCGGGGCTCCTGGTCACCCCACCTGTGAGGCTGGCTCTCCGGGACGCCTGGTCACCCCACCTGTGAGGCTGACTCTCCGGGGCTCCTGGTCACCCCACCTGTGAGGCTGACTCTCCGGGGCTCCTGGTCACCCCACCTGTGAGGCTGGCTCTCCGGGGCTCCTGGTCACCCCACCTGTGGGGCTGACTCTCCGGGGCTCCTGGTCACCCCACCTGTGAGGCTGGCTCTCCGGGGCTCCTGGTCACCCCACCTGTGGGGCTGACTCTCCGGGGCTCCTGGTCACCCCACCTGTGGGGCTGACTCTCCGGGGCTCCTGGTCACCCCACCTGTGAGGCTGGCTCTCCGGGGCTCCTGGTCACCCCACCTGTGGGGTTGGCTCTCCGGGGCTCCTGGTCACCCCACCTGTGAGGCTGACTCTCCGGGGCTCCTGGTCACCCCACCTGTGAGGCTGGCTCTCCGGGACGCCTGGTCACCCCACCTGTGAGGCTGACTCTCCAGGGCTCCTGGTCACCCCACCTGTGAGGCTGACTCTCCAGGGCTCCTGGTCACCCCACCTGTGAGGCTGACTCTCCGGGGCTCCTGGTCACCCCACCTGTGAGGCTGACTCTCCAGGGCTCCTGGTCACCCCACCTGTGGGGCTGGCTCTCCAGGGCTCCTGGTCACCCCACCTGTGAGGCTGACTCTCCGGGGCTCCTGGTCACCCCACCTGTGAGGCTGACTCTCCGGGGCTCCTGGTCACCCCACCTGTGAGGCTGACTCTCCGGGGCTCCTGGTCACCCCACCTGTGAGGCTGACTCTCCGGGGCTCCTGGTCACCCCACCTGTGAGGCTGGCTCTCCGGGGCTCCTGGTCACCCCACCTGTGGGGCTGGCTCGCCATCCGCATAGCTGCCAAGGTTTCAGATTGCCTGGTGACATTTTCATCATTTCAATGTCTATGAGTGACACTTTCTTGCGAGCAAAATCAAGCACAAAAGACGATCGAAACATATAGATATTAGAAATCACAACCATTTGAGCAACAAGAAACTCTAAGATCTTAAAACACCAGAAAGGGTGCAAAGCTCCAGAAATGGAATGACACAATATGGCCTCTCGTTGTAGGAATGGTCGTCTGCTGTGCGTGTGGCTGCCTTCCACATAGGACAACAGACCATTTCCAGGCCTGCCATCCTTTGTAGTCGCACACCTGCAGGGCATAGGAACTGCACAACAATAAACAGGGTGCAGCTCTGGCAACGTAGAACCACCTCAGAGCATGGCATCAGGACGCCAGGGCCTCTCTCTGCCACCATAGGACCCAGCCAAGACAGAGGAAATGCACCACAATAAACAGGGGGCAGCTCTGGCAACGGCGAACCACCTCAGAGCATGGCATCAGGAGAGCATGGCATCAGGACGCCAGGGCCTCTCTCTGCCACCATAGGACCCAGCCAAGACAGAGGAAATGCACCACAATAAACAGGGGGCAGCTCTGGCAACGGCGAACCACCTCAGAGCATGGCATCAGGAGAGCATGGCATCAGGAGAGCATGGCATCAGGAGAGCATGGCATCAGGACGCCAGGGCCTCTCTCTGCCACCATAGGACCCAGCCAAGACAGAGGAAATGCACCACAATAAACAGGGTGCCACTCTGGCAACGTCGAACCACCTCAGAGCATGGCATCAGGACGCCAGGGCCTCTCTGCCACCATAGGACCCAGCCAAGACAGAGGAAATGCACCACAATAAACAGGGTGCAGCTCTGGCAACGTAGAACCACCTCAGAGCATGGCATCAGGAGAGCATGGCATCAGGACGCCAGGGCCTCTCTGCCACCATAGGACCCAGCCAAGACAGAGGAAATGCACCACAATAAACAGGGTGCAGCTCTGGCAACGTAGAACCACCTCAGAGCATGGCATCAGGACGCCAGGGCCTCTCTCTGCCACCATAGGACCCAGCCAAGACAGAGGAAATGCACCACAATAAACAGGGGGCAGCTCTGGCAACGGCGAACCACCTCAGAGCATGGCATCAGGAGAGCATGGCATCAGGACGCCAGGGCCTCTCTCTGCCACCATAGGACCCAGCCAAGACAGAGGAAATGCACCACAATAAACAGGGTGCCACTCTGGCAACGTCGAACCACCTCAGAGCATGGCATCAGGACGCCAGGGCCTCTCTGCCACCATAGGACCCAGCCAAGACAGAGGAAATGCACCACAATAAACAGGGTGCAGCTCTGGCAACGTAGAACCACCTCAGAGCATAGCATCAGGACGCCAGGGCCTCTCTCTGCCACCATAGGACCCAGCCAAGACAGAGGAAATGCACCACAATAAACAGGGTGCAGCTCTGGCAACGTAGAACCACCTCAGAGCATGGCATCAGGACGCCAGGGCCTCTCTGCCACCATAGGACCCAGCCAAGACAGAGGAAATGCACCACAATAAACAGGGTGCAGCTCTGGCAACGTCAAACCACCTCAGAGCATGGCATCAGGAGAGCATGGCATCAGGACGCCAGGGCCTCTCTCTGCCACCATAGGACCCAGCCAAGACAGAGGAAATGCACCACAATAAACAGGGTGCAGCTCTGGCAACGTCAAACCACCTCAGAGCATGGCATCAGGAGAGCATGGCATCAGGAGAGCATGGCATCAGGACGCCAGGGCCTCTCTCTGCCACCATAGGACCCAGCCAAGACAGAGGAAATGCATTTAGACAATGTGTTCTTCGTGTGTAGCGCGTAATAGAGGAAACACTGTCTGCAACAGAGACCACGTGACACAAACTGATGGTACACTATGTGTGCTTTGCATGTATAATACAAAATTCAGAAAATAATGAAAGATGAAACTCTATTCGATGCAGAAGCAGTTTGTCGGAAGTTTTGTCGCATGAGCTGCAAAAGTGGTGTACAATATTTTGTTATATTATTGTTTATAGACCAGCAGTTCTTTCCTAAAATGTTTCTGATTCAATAAAAGTATTTATTTTTAAGGAATAAATCACCAATGGTTGGACAATCCAGTTTGACAAAAATCTTTTGAAACCTGAACTGGAATAAACACTGTTAGCCACTTCCAAGTCAGACTCCCAACTCAGTAGACATTTGTCCAAAGAATGTGCCCTGTTATTGCTTCAGTGCCGGGTTTCTGCAGCTTATCCCTAAATGAATATGTTTAATATCTAAATCCTGTAAGAAGTATGTTCCTTTGAGTTTTTGACATAAAATACTATTTTTGAAAGTTCACTCGAGCAGCTGACTGCATTTTGCTAACAAAGCTTTAAGTGATGCAATATATAAATGAGTGAACCTGTTCCATTCCATCTCTGCCTCCCAGACCCCAATCCTCACAGAGCCGAGCTCACTGCATGGGTGAGCGACAACAGACACTGTCATATGAACGGCCTCGTCTCTAATGCGTGCGGGCTGTTTTTAAATGAACGGAGGCCGGCCTGACCCGTTGTACTAGGAAGAGAACATGTTCTGGTGTGTTTTGGGAACAATGAAGTCCTGCAGTTGAAACCTCATCCAATTAGAAGTTTGTGCGGAGCTTTTATTCTGCAAAGCTAATCTCGTGTATTCATCATTCTATCTGCAGAGTGCAGAAAAACGACTTTTAGAAAAATACTGTGTCTCACCGTTATAATCGCACCAATAAAACCCTCACCTTGTATAGGCTTCATAGTAACATGTTTTTGAAAAGCGGGCACAATTTTGCGGCCATGGCATGAGAGAGACTCGAGTCTCGCCATGCCTCCAGGCCACTCTCTCAGATTCTATGGCAGGACCGGAGGCTTCTGATTATGCTTTCTCATTTCTTTACTGCACAAACAGCAGCCAATGAAAATGAAACTACAAATGTAAAAAACAACATTTCCCATGAGGCTTTGAACCACGCCTCTCTTACATCAGCCAATCACATTGATAATAAGCATATAAAGTATAGAGGCACTAATCTGGCCTCCTCTTTCTTTGCTGCTCCGCAGCCCAGATAAGTGCTCTATACCTTATATGCTTATTCTTATTGACTCAAGGCCCTTGCCTTTTGATAGCGCTTTGGCGCTTTTGATTGTGATTATTCAATGTTTCTGTTTTATGCCTAATTGTTTGCTTGCTCTTGCGACTGTGACTCTAATTGCACCGCGCTCGCGCATTGCTTACTGTGTACTGGTTTGCCCGCTCTGCTCTTAGCTTGGGACCGGAGCTCCGCTCCGCGTCCCGACTCCCTTGGTGGCGCGTGTTGCGCCCGTAGGCCCCCCGCTCTCGCTCCCTTCTCGCTGCTTTCGGCGGCCGCTCCTCGCGGTCCGCGCCTGTGAGGGGTTTCGACCCCCCTCGGGGAGTGAGACGCACGCCGGAGCCCGGGAAGCCCTGCGTGCGTCTCAGAGAGCTCGCGCACGCCGGTAGTGCGCGCGCAGTTCTCGAAGGTGCCTGATTGACGCTCTGCCCCCGGCTGAAGTGGGGATCTACGCAGCATTGGCCAGGAGCCGAGGGCGATTTCTGGAGTCTATTTGCAGCGTTTTTTCTCCGCTTTGTGCAACGGAGCTTACATGCAATTAACCCTTGCCTCCCTGTGAGTCAGGAGGCACTTCATTAATTTTTGTGAGCCCTTTCTGTTCTTGGTAAGGGCTACCCCCTCCATTAGTCCTAGATTGGGACTTTACTCTGCTTTTTCCTTGGTATTACCGGCTCCTGCGCCTGGCACTCCCCATTTCGACGCCCTCACCTGGGCTGATACCTAAGCTTCCCTCTGGGGACTGGAGTAGGATTTGTTGATTCCTGGTAATGATGGCAGACTCTGAGTACTGCGAGGAGGAGGGTGCTGCGTATGACTACCAGGGCCAGCAGGATTTCTATGAGGAGGAATCCATGGAAGATATTATTGATAAAAAGCTGGATGCAAAATTGGACAAAGCCCTTTCTGCGGCCCTCCTTCCCCTGGCCAAGAAACTGGAATTACTGGTCCCTGGTAAGCCTCTTTCCCTTCCCAATAGGACACTTCCCGTCCCCCCCCCCTAAGAAGGTGGCTATTGACCCGGCCTGGCCCCATGCCCGCTCTTATGAAAAGATTTATAAATCCAAGGAATCCCTTCCTGCGGATAAACCCCATACCTCCCCGTCTTCTCCCCCTCCCAATGATACCACTACTGATACCGGCACCGATACTGATTCTTCGGGTGCCGCGCCCCGCAAACGCACTAAGAAGCGTGAGCACTCCTCTCCGGTCATTCTGACTCCCTTTTCTTTTGATCCAGCGGATATTGTCCACCCTAGGTCCTCAGATTGGGTCCCCCCCCTGCTGTGGCGGCATATCTGGAGACCCACCTACGTAAGGGTTTTGACAAGGATGTTCGTGCCCGCCTTAAGTCCGAGTGCCTCCGTCCCGATTTACCTCACAAGGTGGCAGTCACACCAGACATCGACCCTTCCATGACCACCTTTCTGAAGAAATATAAGAAGGACACCAAGAAAGGGATTGATCGCGCGCTCAGAGCGTGCCAAGATAAGGTCCTGGACCTTTCGGGCCCTTTGGCCAAAATACTTGAGTTAGCCCTTCAGGCTCAAGAGACTGCTGAGGCCATTCACCCTGAAGTTTTGGCGGGCTGGGCTCAACGAGCCATTTGTATGCTTGGAAACGCAAACTGCGCTCTTGCCTCTGAACGACGGGAGTCGGTCCTTCTTCAAATCGATCCTCAACTGGTGGAATTGGCTTCTTTGGCGGAAGGACAATTGTTTGGTGACAATTTTGTTAAGGACATTGCAAAGTTTGTCAATACTTTTGCGCCCCTAGACAAGTCTCAGGCCTCGCTGAAGCGGGTGCTACATCAGGTCTCTGGTAGGGCCGGGCGTGGCAGGGGACGCTCCACCGGCCGCTACTCAAATTCCAGTCCTCAACGAGGGTACGCCCCTAGACGGGGCAGAGGATGTACACAGGAACCGGAGCAAGCCGGATTTTACCCTTCAAGATCCCGTGGCTTCAGGGGCCGCTATAACAGAGGGGTCAACCGAGGATACAAAAACTTCGATAATTAGTCTTCCGGTAAGTCCCTCACTTCCTTTGATTACGCTAGGGGGAAGGTTGCGGCATTTTGTCAGGAATTGGACAAGTCTCACAGCAGATGTTTGGGTCCTTCGGACCGTCCAGGGCTACGAGATAGAGATGGTGACCTGCCCCCTGCAACCCTTCATCCCTCGTCCTCTCCTTTTTTCCCATCTCGAACAGAGTTTTATAGACTCAGAACTGGACGAGCTTTTGACAAAACAGGCCATTGCTGTAGGACCCTTCATTCCGGGGGGCTTCTGCAGCAACGTCTTTCTTGTGTAAAAGAAAGGAGGCGGCCAGCGCCTTGTGTTAAATCTGAGAGATTTCAACCCCTTTGATATGTATCGCCACTTCAAGATGGAAGGCATCCATCTTTTACGAGATCTTCTATTGGAGAACGATTGGATGGTACGATTGGACCTGAAAGATGCCTATCTGACAGTCCCCATCTGCCCATCTCATCAAAAGTTTTTGCAATTTCCTTGGAAAGGGCATTGGTTTAGCTACAAGGTGCTTCCCTTCGGGCTGTCCTCAGCCCCTTGGGTGTTCACCAAGTTGCTCAAGCCGGTGATCTCTCGCCTTCGAGAGATGGGAGTGCGTCTGATTGTCTATCTAGACGACATGCTACTCCTGGCAAACATGATTTTAATAAGTCGGAATGTGTATCGCGTATAAAAAGTTTTGATGTGCCTCATCGAGAAATTTCCCTGACATGTATTGCCGACACTAGCTTTTGCAATCAATTTAAACGGATGCTGAGCCCATTGGTTGGAAACCTAAAACACGGGTGTAATCATCAAACAGAATTCCGGTTATCTCTAAAATGAGCACAGTGCTGTTGCGGTGAAGTTAGGGAACTAAAAGGAGATTAATATGCTCTTATGCATGGTGCTGAGACCAACTTCATAATTGTGGAGTACTCCCAGCTACCGCCTCAAGAAGTAACATTATGACAAATGCAGGATGGTGCATTGAAATCGTGCACAAAAAAACAAAGGGACATATATCTGTACAACAAAACGATATATATGGTCAGGATATCGGAATCTTTTTTCTCTTACTCTCGGACAGCAACTTTGAAGCCAGGATTAAGGTTGACAACCATAATGGTTCAGAAAACCCAGAACGACAGAATTAAGAGAAGCGCAGGTAACTAACTGACAACTGACGAAATATGTGACGGTTGTAAATGTCCCTGGAATTAGTCCCCAAATCAGTTTCTAAATTCATTCTTCTTGTACATCTAGGCTCAGAATACTTATTTGATGATACGTTCGCACACAACGGTCAGATGTGAGGCGAAGAGATTGACACCCTCATAATATCCAAGTTCATAGTGTGAAGCCAACCACGCGGGATTTATCAAAATAGAGGTCTCCACGTAAGAGTTATTGAAATAGAAGTCTCCCTACGTGTGTATGGAAATACGAGAGGTAATAAAAACTAAGCTCACAGTCTATGATCTAGCAAATCCACTTTGATAGCAGCTTTTGATAGTACTGTTCCTTTTCTTTTAGATGAAATAAGAAACAAGATTGTGGTACGCTCCTATATCCTGTCTGCAGAATTTTTATAAAAAAAGGCTGAAGGCAGCACAAGTTGTAAGTGGAGATAGTTTTTTCAACTACAATAAGTGAGAATCGCAAGAGGAAAGTCCATTGCAACTAAATTTTAAATAACGGACATTATTAGTGAAAGCATATTTTATGTGAAATAGAAAACTAAAATTGCTATACATTCTCTGTCTATTTTCTACCTCGGAAGATGGAATTTACTCACATTCATGGGATATAAGGTGAACTAAAGATGGTGTAGAATGTATGTTGGTAAGAGTGTGAGGTACTATGTCGGTCCTTTCAATATCTGTTTTTAAATGTTATAGAAGTGTAGGGCATAAGAGTAACATGTCTTTATATATATTTTTCAGATTAATACTCCAGGTTGTAGAGAACATTTGTTGATTTATCTGGAGGGTCCTGATGAAGGTGGTCTTCATTGCTGTTATTTTCAACCAAAACGCGTTAGCCAAATCCTTGTAAAACAGATAAAGAAGAATATCAGACTGTTTTATGAATATGAGTAAATAAAGTTGTGTATGGGGATGAGTGTGAGTGAATGTTTGTGATTAGGGTGTTCTCTTCCTGGAATATAAGTTAAAAAAAACATTGTTATTGATGAATTGTGTTTTGTAATATGAACCTAGATGAAAACAAATGATTTTGAAATGAATTTTTTTTTATTTTTTTTAACTGTGTAATAGTAAAAAAAAGAAATAAAATGAAAGAAAAAACAATTCAAATAAAAAATAATGAAAAAGTAAAAATATTGTGATGTGTTGTTGCCCTAACAATCAGCGGTTGTACCCTGAAATAACAGTTTGAAGGTCACGAGGGAGTTCTTTTCATTATTGTATTTTGGGCCATGTGTTTAGCCACATAAAGAAAACAAACCTTTTACGCAAGCAGGAAGTCAGGGCAGTCCGTCCAAGTGGGACGGCCGAAAAAGAGAAAAGTTAGAGAAAAGTGTAAGTCATCAACACCTCTTTCCTAATGGCTGGCCACCGTTTAGCATAAACGGTGACGCCGGCCAACGGGAAAGAGGGGCAGGGCTTAAAGCCCGCTAGTGAAAGCCACTCTAAATCATTAAATCTCGCGAGCGAGACTGCGCATGTGCGCAGTCCACGCAATCTCGACCTAAAAACGGCAGGGCTAATTATCACACATTAATCCATCCAAAAATTTGAATCTACAGTTTATATACTGTATTTATGTTAAGAAAAAACACAGACATAACGATTTTACCATTTTCCAAAAGCACACACCTTTCTCGTATTTGTTGGAGAGAAAACTATGTTAGCACGTTCACCATTGCGACTTCATTTTTCAAATCATTAAATAAACAAGAGATAAGCTGACAAGTTAACAGAAAGAAGGCAGGATGGGAGGGAGTGTTCTATCAGGCAGTCCTTCGAGGATGTACAACTTTCCAGAGTATTTCCAATAAGTGTACCTTTGTTTCTCCCTCAGTCTTTCTGGTTTATATTGAGGTAAATTCACTAAATGCCAGTCACACACTCTTGACCTTTATAACATCACTGGACGTGACATCATATGACCTTTGACCATGAATCTTCCCAGGAAGTGATGCCACATGACTTTAACCATCATGATATCACAATAATGGACATCGCAGAAATTCCATAACTGCATGGTTAAAGTAAACACAAAACAGAAAATTGTCAGTTTTAGATGCCAGCTATATTAGGTGCTGATATGATCTTTGAAAGTGGTGGGGAGTAATATATGCCCTGAATTGTAGCAAGTGAAGAGAGTGAGCCAGACCTCCTCTAAGGACTTTCATACGGCCCCTTTAGACATTTTGAAAAAAGCAAGTAAAATATTGCATTTAAAGCACTATTTGCATATTAATGTGCTAAAAAGTTGTAAGCTCAGGAAAGACACTTGTTTAAATATTCAAGGCCTTTCATGGCGTATGAGGCCAGTGAAACCGGACGCTCACCAAGTATTGACCCCAGTTTTTTCTAAATGGGCTAAGGGTGCCCAATATGACAAAAACTACCTCCAGTGTGCCAGGGCCACCATTTTTTCAGTGGTGCCCTCATATGCAGACACTCCATCTCCATCCACTCAACACCTCTGCGACAACCTCGCCACCTTCTTCCACCACAAGATCAAGGAGATCTAGGACAGCTTCGCAACCCACGACCCAGCCAATACCACTCCACCCAACGGCTCCAGACCCCAGCAGACCTTACCCAACTGTGGTAAAATTCTTTGTTGTATAGTTAATAAAAACCGTTACAAAATACCAATAAATAAAAATACTTTCCTTTGCGTACTATTATACAGAGAAATACAAATTTTAAAACAACCATTAATTAGAAAGATAAAAGCACAAGTATTCTCGGTGTCATAGTGGTTTGGGAAACAGATGCTAAATCGGCCAGTGCAAATTCAAAGTTCAAAAAGTTCAGGCTTGTGTTAGCTTTTCAGTAAGTTTTTCAAAATTGCTTACATATTTAATTATTCGACAAATGAATTGTGGATCCGCTGAGTCCAACGCATTTAATATCGCTGAGCGGCATGTGCGAATTCCTATTTCTTTGAACTTTACCCTAAGTAAACTCCGGCGATCATGCTCCAGTACTGGACAAATACAGATGGATGATGTCTTGTACTGCAGCGCCACATAGATTACAATCCTTCGGGCCCGGTATCCTCCAGCCAGGTTGGTCGGCGTTTGTTGGCAGTTTTCCCATACGTAGCTTTAGGTACTTTAGTTTTAAATGCGACGGAAAAGCAAGGCCAAAATAGGCAGCTGGTGCTGGCTTTTTGTAGGATTGTATTATCATCCAAGCATGTGCGCGGCGTCTTAAAGTTGTTTTGTCTTTGACCAACGAGTGCATGTTGACTGCCTTTTTTATGGTCTGCTTAAAAGATAATACTGGTAACTTCCTTTGCCACACTGAGCCATCTCAGTAATTTTCAGGGAGGAGTTTAGGTACTTCAAGTACTGGGATTTGGAGTTGCTTTGCAGAGCTTCCCAAATAGCAGAGTTAATTTCTATTTGGCGATTGAGCCAGATATTATACCAAAATGTAATTGTCTCATATCTTTTATGCAATATTTGGGACTGCAATCCAAATTCGAGGCGTACCTGTGCTGGTGAAGCATCGCATGGTAAGCAAAATACGCGTTTGTACACTCTTATTTGGATTTTGTCTAATAGCGGTGCACTTCTTCCGCTATGTGCCACACTGCCATAAACTATCGTAGGAAGTAGTTTAGCTTTGATAACTGTGAGGAGGGGGGTGAACAAAGAACCTTTTAGCTGATTGGATAAGCTGCAAAATGCATGCAGTTAGGCTGTTCCTTTCTTTTCGATAGCGTCAAAGTGCATAGAAAAGGTAAACCGTCTATCCAGATGTATCCCCAGATATTTGTAGCTTTCCACTACTTCCAGGTTCTTGTTGTCAATTGTAAAGTTCAGCTGTTTAGAGCGACAATGCGTTATAATCATGACCTTAGTTTTTTTTACTGTTTATTTCCATTAGATTCTGTTTGGTATATTCAGCCAATTCATGCATGAGACGTTGCAGTCCTATTTTCGCTTGACTGAGGAGGACAACATCGTCTGCGTAGGATAGATGCATAAGGGGCAAAGTTCCTAGCGTGGGAGGGTGTGCATTGATCCCATCTAGCCTTGGTGTCAAATCAGCCATGAATAAATTAAACAGATGAGGAGCCAAGACGCAGCCTTGTTTTAATCCTTCACTAGTTGTGATCTTCCGTGTTAGCCTTCGGCCATTATGAATCTTAACCTGCATCCAGGTGTTAGTGTAGAGGTCCATTATTGGGTTTAAAATCATGTCCGGCAGGCCCTGTTGCTTTAGTTTGGCCCATAATCTTTGTCGGCTAACACGATCAAAGGCCGCCTTGAAGTCCACGAAACATAGATGTAGTGCTTGACGCTCTTGTAGGCTTTTTCAGCTATCAGGCTTACTGCTATGACATTTGCCATTGTACCTATGCCACGCCGAAACCATGACTGATTTACAGGGATTTTATTGTTATCGTTGGACCATTTTGCAAGGTCGATTAGCACCAGTGAGGCGTAATATTTAGCCTCGGCGTCGATCAGCGCGATCAGGCGGTAGTTTGCTGGATCTTTACGGTCCCCGCCCTTGTATATTGTATTGATGATCGCGCCTCTCCAGCTTTCCGGAATCCGGCTGGTGACATTGATCATCCGGAACAGTTTGTTAAAGTTGCTGGCCCAGTAATATGGATCTTGCTTGTAAATTGCCTGGGGGACGCCGTTCGGTCCTGGCGCACTATCTTGCCTACTCTTCTTTATTATTCGCAGTATTTCTACATCCGGGTAAGCTCGGGATGTTTGGCCTAAGTCTTCCTGCTTCTTATGCAGGATGTTTGTCAAGTCAGAAGCTGTTGTGGACTGAATCTCTGCGTTTAGACTTTTATTTGCAGAGGTTACTGTTGATGACGGCTGCGTCATGGGGTTTATTGAAAATACATCGATTAGATACTGTACCCATGCCATTTCCGAAACACAGGTCATACTTACAGTATTTGCGGTTCTGTTCAATGAATTTACCTGCGACCAGAATGCTCTGGAATCTGATTTTTGTCCAGAAATTGATGTCCTCATTTTTTTTCTCATTCCAGATTTGTTTCTTGTATGATTTCTTTAGGGAACATACATCCTGCCATACATTGGATTGAGAGCTATGCCCTTGTGCTCTCCTCAGGGACTGTCTCAAACGCCTTCTCAAAGCACGTGATGTCTGGCTGAGGTGACTGTTGTTGTTTCCATTATGTGTCATTTTGATGTTGACTCCTACCTTTGGTAATTTGTTCAGGAAGGTGGTCCATGTTTCAACGGTCAATTGGTTTTCCGGGGTGAGTGTTTGCATTAGAGTTTTTGCTTCCAACGCTATTTGCGGTAGTGTGACACTCGTCCACCTTAAACGTTTCAGATTTATTGTTAACATTTCCTCTGCTATTATTGGGGCCTCTAGATGTTTGGGAGGAGTTATTTTGATTTCAATGTGCTGTGCCGAATGATCACTATCAGGAGAGCATATGATTTGAAACTTCTTGGTTAGCCCTAAGAGGGGATGGGAGACTATGGTGTAGTCCAGAATTGAACTTGAACTAGGACCAGTGTAGGTGCAATTGGCAGGTCTGTCCGGTTTTATTCTCCTGTTTAACACGCGCATACCTAGCTGTTCGAGATCCCACATTAATTGCCGACCCACTTTATCAATTCTTTTTGCCAACGGGATCACCTGCATTTCTACTGCCCATAGTTCGTAGCAGTGATGATGTTTTATTCCTCTTCATGGGTGTGTAATAAGTTGGCATTAAAATCTCCTGTGAGAATTATCTCCCAGGTTGTGTGTTTGAGACGAAGTTCTGCTATTACATCGCTGACATTTTTTAAAAGCTCTTGTTTTATTTTGGTTTTTGGATGAGCGTATATATTAATGAGAATAATGATACCTATACTGACAGGTAGACCCATTTCCAATTTTATTATTTGCATGTCTGGGGTGGTCGAGGATAGTTGGGAGGACTTGATTTTTAGTGCCGTAGAAATATAAACGGCCAGACCCCCCTTAGCTCGCCCATAGTGCTGAGTTCGGGTAGCACTAACATGATGGCCTATGCTACCTTGGACTTCGACGGGGGCTGTTAGCCATGTTTCCTGTAATACAATTATTTCATGCGTGTCCCAAGACTCAGTTTTTCCTTTGTCACTTAAGATGTCTTTTGATCCAGCGATGTTCTAAGATAGAATTTTTATGGAGACTTGATCGGTTTTACCACCCTGGTTATAATTTCATTCCTCTCTGGTTCCGCAGTTTGGTCTGTATTGATGTTCAGATTTTGAGTTTTCCGCTCCCTTGGCACCTTGCAATACTGAGTATATGGTGCTTTTTTTTGCTGAAATATTTTCTCTTGAGACGCCAGTCATTAGGAAAGGGGATGGGTAACCTGGTGTTACCTCTTCTTTGAGAGTGATTCCCCACTCATCAAATTTGGCAGTTTCATGTAGTATGTCATTAACAATTTCTGCATTCCTCCAAGTCGCTAAGGTGCCTTCCTTTACGATGTTGTTTCCGGAGTTTACGAATTCTATTGCCAATAGGTCAGCAGATGTTATGTGTTGTAGACTTGGGATTTCAGCCATTAGGCATAGGATGTTTCCTCTAATCAGGTAGTTTTGTGGGCCTTGCGATTTATAATTTGGAATGAGTAGTACCCTTCCTTTTGTGTTCAATGTTTTGTCATGTATTTGCACGGAGCAAGTCAATACCTGCTCATTTGTACGGCGTCTCATTACGGCTTTTTTGTCTTTAACATTTGTGTCGTTGGGTAGGTTTTTTGCGTTGTTCTTATTATTATCCATCCCAGTATGCTCTCAAGACTCGTTTACTTTTGCGAGTACTTTCAAATTATCTCTCTTCAGTCTACTAGACCTAAGGGTTGTAGCATGTTCATCGGTGGTCGTCAGGTAGATTGGACACAACCTTGTTTCTTTTTCCGTGCCACCAATAATCTTTGGGCCGTCATGTTCCATGATCATGTTGACTAATAGCTGATCTTGCTGGCTCTCGTCAACTTTCACTGTGACTTGCCTAGGGTTTTTAGCGTCCCGTTTGCTAAGAATTGCTCTGGGACTGACCGTTGTTTGCTGAACGAGGGATACTTTTTGTTTTTTGTAGTTAGCTTTGTCTATCACCTCCATTGGGTGTCCTTGTTTACCCGTCCCTCTAGAACTATTCTCTAAGACCATTGTGGTCTGTACATATTCCGGCTGTGTTGACCGAACTACTTGTTTTAATTTGTTCCCAATGTTTTTGGATTGGCCCGTTGGGCTCCCAGCTATTCTATTTGTTCTCGGTAGTTCGTAGTCACCACTCTCAAGACTCCAGTTTGCACTACTCCTTTCTGGCGAGTGGATCACGAGTTCGTCATCATCGCACTCCTCCGTGCATACTGACGTAATTAATCTTGGCACAAGTGCTTTCCCACAGGATTGAACTTCTGTTGAGGTGAACTGATGTTCTTCCTCTGTAGTAATTTGGATTTGGGGTTTTCTTAGGTTCTTGGGAAGATTAAAAATTGGATAATTGACCAAGGCCTGCTTGTTAGCAGGTCTGCTAATTAAATGTTGATTTCTGGCTTTTCTAGCACTTTTTTGTCGTTTGGTTAAGACTGGTTGTTGGATGTTTATGATTTTTATCTGCTCCTGCCTTTGTTGATCCATTTCAGTGATCAACGGATGACTATATTTGATCGGATCTGGGGATTGGTCCTTTGGTAGTGTTGGGTCCTCAATTAATTCTCCAGATTTTATATTTGTTGCCTTTTTTTTGTAGAAGGTTTGAGTCTATTATTTGTTGTGACGTTTTTGGGAAGTTTTTTCAATCCTCTTTTCTGATTTAACTATTTCATCGTTGAACGTAACTCTTTGGTGCTATGTGGTGATAATGTCTCTTTCTTCAAGTGTACTAATGGTGCCATGATGTTCCGTGTTAACCGACTCACGGTTTGCACGTTTGCATTCCAGTAAGATGTTTTTAAGTATTATTGGTAGATCCCTTAATTTTTCAAGTATAGGGCTACATGTGCAATTTGGGGGCTGGGCCCGAAGGTTGGTTTGGTCCTGGAAATTTGCAAGTGTGTTTGTCATGGTAACTAGTTTTTTGTTTACATCTAAAATATGCTCAGCAATTAGACTCATTCGATTTATTTGAATATCGAGTTTATCGGACTGCATATTCAGCGTTTTGATGGATTTTTCTAATATTTTCCCCTGAGCACCATGTAATTTCATTATGGATTCCAAATTGTGATTGGAATCATGTTTTCCCTTGAGGGGTTTATCAGCCTGCTGGCACCGGTTGGTGTTGTAATTTAGTGTGTTCATTGAACATTTTATGTTTTCCTCAGCTTTTTCCCTTGCCGTGACAACTCGAGGTTCCGAATTTAATTTAGTCAATTGACATGTTTTGTTAAATGCCTTTGAGGATGCTAGATCAGCCAGTTCCGGCACGCTCGATATGTCTATTATTGTTTCCTGTCGAGCTACTTGGCATATTTTATTAAGTGGATCCGTGGGAACTTGTACTACCTGTTCCAACCCACTTGATATCTCAATTATGTTTTCCTTTTCTGTTTCTAACATTGATTGTTTGAATGTATGGTTGCCAGCTAGGGTTTTTTCTTGCACGTCGTTGGATAAAGTTATGAGCTTGTTGATTGCTTTGGTTTGCTTAGGGTCTGTTTCTCTTGTATTCTTAATTTGTTTATCGTGAGTGGACGTTGTACTCAGTGCTTGTAGAATTTCCTTGTTGTCAAAGAATGTCTGAGACTCCATCCACGAGTCATACACCTCATCCATTTTATTGAAATCGACCTTTTCTTGATTTAATCGTGACTCTTGTCTAGGTGTGGAGTGGTTATTGGGTTTTTCTTTGTACACGGAGTCTGGTTTACTTGTGTCATTGCATCCTCAGTCGTACCCTGAACCCGGGGGGTTCCCCACCCCTAGTTGGTCCAGGTTAGTGTCACTGATTAGTGATACTGGTAATGTAGTTGTCCTTATTACTCTAGTTTGAGTTATATGCATTAAGTGCTATCCGTAATCCTGTCCGTAAAACCATGCGATTTTTTGTGCTTTGCTTGCTCTTGCTCCTGGCCATGACCTCCCCATTCTATATGTACTTGTTGGTCCCCTGGCATGTTGGGCTCTGAGCCTTTTGAGCTGTTGGTTTACTCGTGCCTAATTCTTCAGTTCCGATGGTGTGCACTGTGCTAGGCATTGGGTGAGACGAGGAAGTTGATTTGTCAACCGTCTGTGTAAATACTTAGCACGGTGTCAGTGGGTTTTGGAGACCATTTGCCGTTGCTGGGATTGAGTAGATTGCTGCAACTGGGTCTTTCAAAAACGAGAATTTGCCAGTAGGATTCGTTGAGCCAAATATCGAGTAAATTTGTGGTATTAGTGGAATCGTTGGTAAATTGGCTACACTACTATGGGAGTTATTATTGTCTGTTTTGGGTTTGGTTTTCCGTTTCGTGGGTATTCCAAAAAGTATTGACGTAAGCCACCCCTTGCTGCCAAAGGAACTGATGTGGTTATGTCTGGTCTAATTTTACCGCTGAGCCAATCTGCCTCCACCTCCTTGCGTTACTCTGTGGCTCCGGCTGCTATCAACAGATTTACATGCGGCGGCGGCTGGCAGTTGGTAGTTGTTTATAATTAATTCTGGGGTTTGCACAGACGCTTGCTCGCTGCTTTCAGTTACCTCCACTGGTCCTGCTCTTGTCCCCCTGGGTGGAGGAAAGGCTGGGGAGCCCAGTTGGAGTGTTAGGGCTGCAGGGGATAGCAGGGGACCCCTCCTTGCGCTTCTTACACTCAGCACACACTGCTGTCCAATGTCCGCTATCTACCGCTGTCTGCCTTCTCTCAGACCCTAGTGGCCCCTTCTTGCCCCTGAAGGTGATGGCCGGGAAGCACTAGGAGATGGCAAGCGACTCTCTTGTGGGGTGTGGTGGGGCGGAACTGATAGTGGCTAATGGAGTGGGTTCAGGGTTGGGGACCTGGTCTGTGAACTATGCCCCCTTTCTGACCTCCTTTCTGCCCACCGCAGGCCACAAGCCACACTGCCCCCCTACACCTCTCTTCCACACTCCTATGGCGTCCTATGGCGTCCTTCGGCATTGACCGCACCAAGCCTCAGTTCAGGGCACACCTCACCTCACCTCTGGAACCTCTCTCACCACCGTCACCTGCAGGGCAGAGCTGGACAGGGCAGCGGACAGGCGGTGCTTGCGGATGACGGTCCGGTCCCGAATGGCAGCCGCAATTAAAACTGCAGCGGCTTCTCCCAGCCTCTCCCCGGGCCTCGGGGCGCGGATCGCAGATCGCAGGCTGGATTTCTGCCGCAACCGGTCGTATTGGCACTGGTAATCGAGGGGCAGACACACTCTGGGCTCCGTGGTAACTTGTGCCCCGCAGCCGGCTTCGTCTCCTGCCTTGCTGTTGCTGCTGTTGCTGTTGCGCTGCATTTGGGGCTGTGTTGGGCGTATGTGTGAGTGTTGATGCTCGCCCGCTCAGCTCAGCTCCTACAGCGCTCCTGCTTACCTCGCTTCTGCCCGTCGATGGCATGCCCCCACTTGTGTGGAGGTCGCACGGGGTAGGGGGCAGCGAGCTGGGGGCTAAGAGTCGGGGGGTTGCCAAGCCGAGAGCAGCCAGCAGCCAGCAGCCAGCATCTCCCTCGCGGTTTCCTCACACGCCCAGACAAACGGCGTGAAGACACAGAACTGGAATTGCTCAACCAACTCTTACCCAACTGGACCACCCTCACTTCTGGCAACACCCTCAGGATCATGAAGAGCATGAACTCTGGGACCCTCAAGGATCCCTCCCATCACCACATCTTCAACAGAGCCAACACCTCCATCGCACTCTAACTCTGCCAAACCATCAACTGCTCCATCGAGTCCGCCACCTTCCCTGAAGACTGAAAGCATGTAGAGGTCAACCCCCTGCTGAAGAAACCCTTTGCCGACCCGGCGGAACTCAAGAACTACAGACCTATCGCTTTGCTCCCCTTCCCAGCTAAAGTCATCGAGAAAGCCATCAACTCCCAATTCTCTGAGTTCGAGACGAACCACATCCTAAACCCCTCCCAATCGGGCTTCAGAAGCAACCACAGAACTGAGACCGCTCTCGTCGCCGATACTGACAACATCTGCACCTCAAACTAGTCAAAACTGCTGCCCTCATCCCCCTGGACTTCTCGTCCGCCCTCAACACCATCTCCCATCAAGCTTCTGCACAAAACTCCATGACTGCGGAATCCACAACAAAGCCCTAAAATGGATCCGCTCCATCCTCACCTATCGAACACAGAGTCGACATCCACCTTTCAATTCAGAACCCACAGAAATCATCTTCCCTGAGCCCCAACCTCTTCAACATCTACATGGCCCCGTTTGCAGCCATTGTCAGATGCCACGGACTCAACATCGTCTCCTACACCAACAACACCCAGCTGATTCTCTCTCTCACTGAAGTACCCACAACCGCCAAGAGCAATTTCCACAACAGGATGAAAGCTGTCGCCACCTGGATGGCAAGCTACCACAAGCTTTACTCAGACAAGACCGAAGTCCTCATCCTGAGCTCCACCTACTCTATGCCTGGGATGACTCCTTGTGGCCCGCAGCGCTCAGTAAGCCCCCTACATCCATGGACCACGCACAAAACCTCTGCATAATCCTAGACTTCTTGCTCTCAAATTAACTGTTAAATCAATGCTTTGTCGTCCTCCTGCTTCCACGCGCTCCACCTGCTTCGCAAGATCTTCATGTGGATCCCTGCCGAGTCCAGGAATATAGTCATCCACACGATTGTCAGCAGCAGTCGACTACGGCAATTCACTCTACGCCAGTACCACCCAGATACTCCAAAAGAAACTTCATAACATCCAGAACGCCTCAGCCAAACTCATCCTGAACATCCCACTCAGAACAACTACCGGTGGGAGATCCTCTCCCACCTCGCCGCCAAGACATGGAACACCCTCCCACTGAGCCTACGACAGACCCAGGACCTGCTGACCATCAGGAGGATACTCAAGACCTGGCTGTTCGATCAGTAGCCCCCCCCTCCCCAGCGCCTTGAGACCCTCGTGGGTATGTAGTGCGCTTTACAAATGATTGATTGATTGACTCAGCAACCACATTACTGGTCACCTGAAAGACCTGCACTGGCTACCTATCAACAAAAGAATCACCTTCAAGCTCCTCTCGCATGCCTATAAACCCTCTGCAATGCTGGACGTGCATTCTTCAACCACCGCCTCTTCTTCTACACTCCCACCAGACTTCTTTGCTCCAACCAACTGTCTCTGCCCACCATCCCACAGATCCGCAAGATCACAGCTGGAGGAAGATCCTTCTCCTACCTCGCTGCAAAGACCTAGAACTTCCTGCCTCTGCATGTCTGGCAAACACCATCGCTGCCGCAATTCAGGAATGACATCAAGACCTGGCTCTTCGGCTGAACCCTGAACCGCAGATCCACATCCCCTCAGCTCTCCCCTCTCCCTCCCAGAGTGCCCTGAGACTCTAATGGGTGAGTAGTCGCGCTCTATAAGAACACCGATTGATTGATGGCTGCTCCCATATGCCAACATTGATATGCGATGCAGCAGTGCCAGAAGTTTTGCGTTAATGCCCTGCCAAGAGTTTCCTCTAGTATGCCAATATGATTATTTTGCCATGGGTGCTCATTATGCCAGAACATACCTCCAGTATGCCTCTGGCAGATATGTGTTACAGGTGCCAGTCATGCATTCAGCATGATAACACTAGTATCTTGTCATGGGTCCCCCATAAGCCAAGTATTACCTTGAGTGTGCCCGGGCCAACAGCAGACTCTCAGACATAACACCACAGTCTTACTTATATTAATTCACTCACATTATAACTCATCCATCCATCCATTCTCACTCACTTGCACGTACACAATAATTCTCACTCATATTCACCTGCACTCATTCTTACTCTCACTCACATATTCTCCTTCTTACTCATTCTCAATCACTCACACTCATTCTCAATTACTGTTATTCATTCTCACTCACACTGTCCAACGCTCCCTCATGCAAGTTCTCACTCACTCACAGTCACTTTCACCCACACATTATCTGTCTCTGACTCACTCATACTTACAGCCACTGAAATACACTCATTCTTACTCACTATATGTTACTGACTCACTCACTTTTGCTCACACATAAAACACACACATATGCCCTCTCACGCAAACACTCTAAATCGTAAGCACACACCCCACATACATTTAAGACCCCCGCGACCCATACTCAAGTGGTCTAGTACAGTAGAAGCAATAGGCCAGCATCTCAAGACCTGTGGTCGATTTGCACGCACAGATTGCGCTCGTTAGTTTTCGGATGGGCTCTGTAGCAGAGTCGCCTGCATTTTGTGAATTCCTGCACTATATAGGTGTAAAAACAGAGTAAGCCAAGCCTGACATCTACAGTGACCTGTAAAAGTATAAACTAAACATGAATACTTGCACTATTTTAAATGCCAAGCAAAAATTAATGCTTACACTACTTTATTCCAAATTGAGGTGGTTAAAGGCAGATAGATTGATCTCTGAATAGACTACAGACTTTAAACTACTCAAGAGAAAAGTAATGACAAGAGCAGAAAATAAGAAAAAAAACTCAAATGTGACCTGCCATTTCAAACGTACCCTTTTAACTTCCTCTTCTTTCGTACATTTTAACCAAAAGTGGAAAACTCGAAAGTCTTTGCAATAAAGAATCCGTTTCTCCGGATATTTTCTTACTTGTCCGGACAAAAGGGATTTCTTTTTTTCATCATAAACTAGCACATAAAGAGAAAGCTCAAGTAAGCTTATGCCACACAGATAACATTTTCATTGAACATCAGTCTGTATGTACTTCTCAAAGTTGTAAGTGCTCAGGTGATGTGATACAATTATTACTAAACCTCTAGGATATATTTGTGAAAGAATATTAGGTAAGCTGTAAAGTAAACAATAAATACAGGAATTTTCAGAGGCAAGTCTGGTTGAAAAGAAAATTCAACATAAAGCACCAAAGCAAATGATTAAAACAAAGGAATTGTGCAACGAGTGAAAAGAACCAATTCCCCACATGTCAATGCAGTGATCTATCTCATGTTGTTGGAACCCATCTGAGAAATAAGCTGAGATGGAACAAGTAGCATGCAGGTTTGCTCATTATTTAGCAGAACTCTGGTGCTGGCAGCTGGCGCTGTACTAGGTACTAACAAGGAATCATCCAGCTTCAGAGCGAAGTTAAACCTCACAGTGACTGCCGCTCATAAGGAGGTCCTGCCCTGAGGAAGACCACAGCATGAGCACATTCCAATGGGTTGAAACGTCTTGACACTGTGTTCTTGTACAGTTCTGGATTGCCTTCGTACACAATGCATTATGTTCAATTATATGACTGAGGTTCTGTAGTTACACATCTAACTAGTCCTCTACGGGACAGACATACAATCATAACCTGCAAGCGCCATGTAACTGCTTATGGCTTTTTGTACACATGCACACAAGGTTATGCACATATTCCTAAACTGGAAAAGGGGAATTTTAAGATATATGAAATTCGAGTGGATCATAAACTGAGAGATGGGCCATAATTCGGCCCACTAATCACCTCTATCATTCCTTTAGTCACAAAAAGGATGTGCATTAAACTTGGAGGGAGGCAATATTCAGTGCAGGCTTCATCTATGCAACACCACATCCTGCTCCCAAGCAGCAAGTGAAAAGATTGCCGAAATATGACCTTCAGTAAAGAAGATGCTGACAAACCAAAACTGAGAAAAGATCTTGTTTAGAAAAGATAGAAAGGAGGCTATTAAAAGTAAACGTATATTAAAATGTAAAAGGATAAAGCCGCTGATGAGGAGCAACAACTTGTAAGAATCCTCCTCTGTAAATCGATGTAGTGAGGTGTCGGCGGGGGGGTCCCCCAGGTGGACAAACTGGGTCAGCATAACACGGATGTACCTTGCAACTAGAATATATACTTCAAATGTGAAAAGGTACTACACCTTTGCGTTTTTTGGTGTTTTTAGGCGTTATGGGTGTAGTACGTTTTTAGGGTTCAGGGATAGGTGGTGCTAAAGATTCAAACATGGGTAATGTAAGGGACAGCAAGGCTTTTTTAAGGTACAGGGCTCTGACGTGCTAATGGGTAGTAAGGAGAATTTAGGGGTGAGTTCTGGCTAGTGCTAAGGTGTACTAAGTAGTTTTAGGGTTAGGAGGAGGGTAGTGCTAAGGGATAGTGGGGGCCTTTAGGGTTCAGACATGGTTAAGGGATACTAATGAGATTTAGGGCTCAGGGATGGATAGTGCTTTTTAAAAAAGCTCCCTTGAGCTGATGGGGTGACTAGCTGTGGGTGATGGACCTGCTCTTAGTAAGTAGAGACATGCAAAGACAGTGGGTGGCATTGCCAGCACCTCGAAAACAACTTTTTACAACTATCCTGAAACACATCTCTCGAGAAACACTGCACTGCTGCACCAACAATGGTGAAAACTAAAGACATTTGCTGAAGTGTTACCATGCACTGCTTTTACCTTAACGCAGCTGAGCGAAATGGCGTGCAAGTACGTCCGGCAGTGTGCTCCCTTTCACCTTGCTTTTTAAAAATGGTACTTTCACAAATAAAGCATTTAAAAGTGACACTTGATTACATGTCTAAAATGTATTTAGCTGCATTTTCCAAAATTTCAGAAAAACAAGGTTCTCGAAATGTTTTCTTCATTTCAGTCTTGTAGAGGGGAAATCGCCAGTTGTCTTTTACTATGATCCTTTCCCATGGAATTGTCTCCTACCAGGGCCAAAAGCTGGCTTGCCCCTGAATTGTAGGGAAACTCTGACTTGGTGGCAGAATAGCAGATGGTTGTGGACATTGCGGTGAAAGCTACACCATGCCGATGTACTTGTTATACCCAACGGTCCCATGTAGTTATCTTTGTATAAAATTAAAAAAGCCATTTGCTTTGCTGATGGTATTGTATGGCAAAGCAAATGGCTTTAACTTAATGAAAGGCGAGACCTATTGCATTTTCAATGCTTGTTTTGAATTTCAATCACTCCAAGAAAGGGGAAGATCAATGCAAATGACCTGTAAAGGCCCCCTGGGAAGGTGGCTGATGTCAAAGCACGGTTTGAGAACAGTGAAGCTGGAGGTGCGCAAACTACGAGCGCGTCTGTTCTTTCCACGACTGTGGCCTCACTGCGCTTGATAAAGGGCCACTGGTGAGAAAGTTGTTTGTGGGATGCTAAATGTACATAGCGATTTGATAGGTATTTCGAAAGCTCAACAATTACCCGGAGGTGTCTAGGCGCTAAACCGCAGTACAGAGTTGTTTTACATTCTTTTTAAACTCACAATACCTCCAAAGATGTTTGATTTTGAATATCTCTCCCTCTAGCTTCCTTATCTTAAATCCATGCCGAGCACACCCCGCCAATAAGCCTCATACAGGGCCTGACATGTCTGCGATTGCTGAATGTCTCGGATCGCAATTGATCATGGAAACCGTCTTGTTCAAAGTGATTCTTCCTTTATGTTCTAACAAAATAATCTGAGGATTTCTTTGGAATTCATTGCATTGGGCAAACATAGAGCGCAGCTGCAGCCTTGATTCTGGGGTGAAATCCTGAAAACTTTCGGGAACTATGTGCCATACATGTTGTTACATTACTGCAGCTGTTTTTATGCATAGTGCTAGTTTGGTCTTTTTATTCCGTTTTTATTCACAATAGCATAAAAACGTTTGGCGTGAGCCGGGAGCTAGGGAGGACATACTGATTTTATCGTGTCTTAGCTTATATTATGTGTTACTGTGTTTTTACCGGGTCCTGTGTGCTGCTCCCTTTTAATGGAGGTATTTTACTAACTTACCCCCAATTTCATTCATTTCCGATTCAGTGGCGGGAGGGGCAGGCTGATCTACGAGTTTCTGTGCCCTTAGCCTGGTACGAGGTCGGAGACAAGAAGGGGGGAATTGCGACCGGACGGCCGCCATCTTCATCTTGTGGTGGGCCAAGGCCGAGCAGTCTAGTCTTTCTCCTCCCCTGCTGCATAAAGGTTGTGATGACGCGACCGCGACGAAGGCGCGCCAAAGGCAAGCCCGTCTGCGCCCGTCCGCGCCTGTCCCGTGCCTAGTGGCACGAACCCTGCCGGTTACATTAGCGGGGAACTACATAGGGTGATATATAGTGCAGATACACTGAAAAACTTGATTGGGCCAGGGAGAAAACCCAACTGCATAGTCCTAAATCTGGATAAGGACCAATCATCAAGCCAGCGTGCCTGTTCAGGCTGCATGAGTGCGATCCCAGCCGTACTAATGTCCCCCATTAAGGCCTTATCCAGAACATATCGAGGTAAATATAAAGCAGAGGGATGTAACTTTGACTGCCTCCTTTTGAATGCTAGGTCGCTGGTAAAGCACAGCCTGGAGTGCGCGATGTTAATACAGGAAGAAAATATCAAAATCGCTTTTATGACCGAATCATGGACGGATGTGGCCTCAGGCCCGGACTTAGTTAATCCCACTCCCCCTGGTTACCTTAGTTTTACGAGTGATCGGCCACTGAGAAAAAGGTGGGGATTTGGCAGTTATATATCATAACTCCCTTAACGCCTTCTTTCACCCTTTAACTGTGGATGGATGTGAAGCGGTAGCATTTAACACAAGGATCCTCCCTATCCCCGACATTGTTCACTGTCGCAAACATCTAACGTGCAATTTCACATGTACGCAGACGGTACCCAACTCTACCTGAAAATAAACACCCCTGAAGACATCAAACTACTCAACACAACGCTTAGGAACACACAGACATGGCTGGCAGAGAACCATCTCAAACTTAACGCTCTAAAAACGGAATTCCTCCTAATAGCTCCATCCGCCAAAGTCCCCATCATTCAGGATTGGCTTAAACATCTTACTGCATTCAACGTTCAACCAACCATCGTGGACTCAGCGAAATCATTAGGCATAACCCTCTACTGCAATCTCAATATGCAGCAACATATCAGTAATGCAACTAAGGGAGCTAATTTCCAAATCAATACTCTGAGGAAGCTGAAACCCTTCCTGCCAGCCAATGACTTCAGGACCGCAGTCCAAGCTCTAGTTATCCCTCGAGTAGATTATGGAAGTGTCGCCCTCTGTGGCCTCCCCATATCAACAGCCGCACCCCCAAGGGCCTCTATTAATGCTGCAGCGAGACTCATCACTGGCTCAAACAAACGCTCACACATCTCTTCTGGCTTAAGATCCTTGAACTGGCTGCCATACGAAGCTAGAATACACCTGAAAATTGCGTGCATGAAGCATAAGGCTTTACATCACAACTCGCCCAGTTACCTCGCACAGAAATTGACAATCTCGGGTGGCTCTAGAGCCACAAGAGGCGCAGAAAATCTACTATTGAAACCACAAAGATTCCACAAGAAAAAAAACATATAAACGATCCTACTCAGGGATGGCGCCCAGGATCTGAAATGCTCTCCCTCCAGAAACCAGACTTATCTCATCCACGGCATCCTTAAAAAAAGAAGTAAAATCGATCCTCTTGGCTAAATTCACATGAATATAGGCTAAGGAAATCTCGAGACTCACTATTTTTCCTTTTATGGCAATGATCAGCCAGACCACCCAGGCACCGTGTTGCCTTGCCTTGACTATATGGGTAATCATAGGTTTTGCTCATCTGTGCACAAAAATGCTTTGTTAATGATGCTTTTGTCTTTATAACCCATATGCATCTTTGCACAAAATGATTTGTTAATGATGCTTTTGTCTTTATAACCCATATGCATCTTTGCACAAAATGCTTTGTTAATGATTATTTTGTCTTTATAACCCATATGCATCTTTGCACAAAATGCTTTGTTAATGATGCTTTTGTCTTTATAACCCATATGCATCTTTGCACAAAATGCTTTGTTAATGATGCTTTTGTCTTTATAACCCATATGCATCTTTGCACAAAAATGCTTTGTTAATGATGCTTTTGTCTTTATAACCCATATGCATCTTTGCACAAAATGCTTTGTTAATGATTCTTTGTCTTTATAACCCATATGCATCTTTGCACAAAATGCTTTGTTAATGATACTTTTGTCTTTATAACCCATATGCATCTTTGCACAAAATGCTTTGTTAATGATGCTTTTGTCTTTATAACCCATATGCATCTTTGCACAAAATGATTTGTTAATGATTCTTTGTCTTTATAACCCATATGCATCTTTGCACAAAATGCTTTGTTAATGATACTTTTGTCTTTATAACCCATATGCATCTTTGCACAAAATGCTTTGTTAATGATACTTTTGTCTTTATAACCCATATGCATCTTTGCACAAAAATGCTTTGTTAATGATGCTTTTGTCTTTATAACCCATATGCATCTTTGCACAAAATGCTTTGTTAATGATTCTTTGTCTTTATAACCCATATGCATCTTTGCACAAAATGCTTTGTTAATGATACTTTTGTCTTTATAACTCATATGCATCTTTGCACAAAATGCTTTGTTAATGATGCTTTTGTCTTTATAACCCATATGCATCTTTGCACAAAATGCTTTGTTAATGATGCTTTTGTCTTTATAACCCATATGCATCTTTGCACAAAATGCTTTGTTAATGATGCTTTTGTCTTTATAACCCATATGCATCTTTGCACAAAATGCTTTGTTAATGATGCTTTTGTCTTTATAACCCATATGCATCTTTGCACAAAAATGCTTTGTTAATGATGCTTTCGTCTTTATAACCCATATGCATCTTTGCACAAAATGCTTTGTTAATGATACTTTTGTCTTTATAACCCATATGCATCTTTGCACAAAAATGCTTTGTTAATGATGCTTTTGTCTTTATAACCCATATGCATCTTTGCACAAAATGCTTTGTTAATGATTCTTTGTCTTTATAACCCATATGCATCTTTGCACAAAATGCTTTGTTAATGATACTTTTGTCTTTATAACCCATATGCATCTTTGCACAAAATGCTTTGTTAATGATGCTTTTGTCTTTATAACCCATATGCATCTTTGCACAAAATGCTTTGTTAATGATACTTTTGTCTTTATAACCCATATGCATCTTTGCACAAAATGCTTTGTTAATGATGCTTTTGTCTTTATAACCCATATGCATCTTTGCACAAAAAGCTTTGTTAATGATGCTTTTGTCTTTATAACCCATATGCATCTTTGCACAAAAATGCTTTGTTAATGATGCTTTTGTCTTTATAACCCATATGCATCTTTGCACAAAATGCTTTGTTAATGATGCTTTTGTCTTTATAACCCATATGCATCTTTGCACAAAATGCTTTGTTAATGATTCTTTGTCTTTATAACCCATATGCATCTTTGCACAAAATGCTTTGTTAATGATGCTTTTGTCTTTATAACCCATATGCATCTTTGCACAAAATGCTTTGTTAATGATTCTTTGTCTTTATAACCCATATGCATCTTTGCACAAAATGCTTTGTTAATGATACTTTTGTCTTTATAACCCATATGCATCTTTGCACAAAATGCTTTGTTAATGATACTTTTGTCTTTATAACCCATATGCATCTTTGCACAAAAATGCTTTGTTAATGATGCTTTTGTCTTTATAACCCATATGCATCTTTGCACAAAATGCTTTGTTAATGATTCTTTGTCTTTATAACCCATATGCATCTTTGCACAAAATGCTTTGTTAATGATACTTTTGTCTTTATAACCCATATGCATCTTTGCACAAAATGCTTTGTTAATGATGCTTTTGTCTTTATAACCCATATGCATCTTTGCACAAAATGCTTTGTTAATGATGCTTTTGTCTTTATAACCCATATGCATCTTTGCACAAAATGCTTTGTTAATGATGCTTTTGTCTTTATAACCCATATGCATCTTTGCACAAAATGCTTTGTTAATGATGCTTTTGTCTTTATAACCCATATGCATCTTTGCACAAAATGCTTTGTTAATGATGCTTTTGTCTTTATAACCCATATGCATTTTTGCACAAAATGCTTTGTTAATGATGCTTTTGTCTTTATAACCCATATGCATCTTTGCACAAAATGCTTTGTTAATGATGCTTTTGTCTTTATAACCCATATGCATCTTTGCACAAAATGCTTTGTTAATGATTCTTTGTCTTTATAACCCATATGCATCTTTGCACAACATGCTTTGTTAATGATACTTTTGTCTTTATAACCCATATGCATCTTTGCACAAAATGCTTTGTTAATGATTCTTTGTCTTTATAACCCATATGCATCTTTGCACAAAATGCTTTGTTAATGATGCTTTTGTCTTTATAACCCATATGCATCTTTGCACAAAATGCTTTGTTAATGATGCTTTTGTCTTTATAACCCATATGCATCTTTGCACAAAATGCTTTGTTAATGATGCTTTTGTCTTTATAACCCATGTGCATCTTTGCACTAAATGCTTTGTTAATGAGGCTTTTGTCTTTATAACCCATATGCATCTTTGCACAAAATGCTTTGTTAATGATGCTTTTGTCCTTATAACCCATATGCATCTTTGCACAAAATGCTTTGTTAATGATGCTTTTGTCTTTATAACCCATATGCATCTTTGCACAAAATGCTTTGTTAATGATTCTTTGTCTTTATACCCCCATGTGTGTAAAGCGCTCTGATATCCGCGAGTATCTTATTCGCACTCTATAAAACTTTCTAAATAAATAAATGTCAGTAAGACCCAGCGTTTGAGCAAAATCGGCCAACTGCTTAGTCCGTCGGGGAAATGGTCTTTGGGGGTGCCTGTCTAATGTCTCGTCCATCACCATATTGAAGTCACCTCCTAATATAAGAGTACCCTCGGGGATATCTACAAGAATCTTGCCCAGGTCATGCAGTGCAACTCTACCAAGTGAAGGTGGGAGATATATTGATACGATATTAAGTTGCCTGCCCTCCCACATCGCCTCCAACACAGCAAATCTACCTTGCGGGTCACTCCACACCCGGGTGGGTGGAAGGGCAAGAGTTTTACGTATGAGTAAACCCGTGCCTCTGGAGCCTGACGTGAATCCTGCGTAGACTAGAAGTGTGTGTCCTCATCTGTTAAGAGCCTTGCAACTATTACCTACTAAGTGCGTTTCTTGGAGCAGCACTAGATATGGAAGTTGCTGTTTGAGGTACTGTAAAACTATTCCCCTTTTTATCTTACTCCCCAACCCATTAACGTTCCTTGTCATTATGGATAGCTTCATAGCTCTTGTGTCTGTAATGCTAGGCAGTGGTTGAGAGTCGACGGGATAAATAGTGTGGATAAACTTGCTGCAAATAGCCCATCACATTCAAAGGAGTGATCTGATATATCGACACTTACAGGGTTCCGCTCACTCCATTCTTTTCAGCATATAGTCAACGTGCGTAGCATAGAATCTGTGTCAGGCGAAGGCTTCTTACTCTGAATTCTCAGCGTTAAAATAACCCCCCTCCCTTCCCCCCAGCCAGTGGAATTACAACTTTCCACACCCCAACCAGGCAAAGTGGCTGTTGTTCGCCCCATCTAGTGTAGGGTGCCTGGCTAACCACCACAACCCCTCGCCTTCTTCAATATGATGTATTTTATAGCATAATACAGAACGTAAAGAATAGACTGATCTTTGGTCTAGTAAACTTTGTAAAGAAGACTGGTAACAAATATGCAATATAAACAGAGAAGGTCACTGTGGCATGTTCTCGGCAGGGAAAGTAGCTCCAATTGATGTTCTTAATGGATTCCCAGGAAGTTGAATCATATAGGTCACGGATTACAACGCAGACAGTTTGTATGGGACCCAGTGGAGTCAATAGGGATGAATAGAATCCAGCACGGTGGCTCCGGATCATTCTACAAGGTCGCCTTCCAAGTGATGTTCATGTGACACCAGTGGAGCGCGCTGGTTGTTACGGAGGTTCTTGCTGTTGTTACTCTCCGGTGATCGTCCAACTCTTCTCCACCCGTCAAGCCATTCCCAGACGTCTTCGGAGAGAGGAAGAACCATGTTTTCCCCTCGGATTCCACTCGGAGTTTACCCGGGAATAGCATGGAGTATTTAATTTATTTATCTTGCAGGGCTTTTTTGACCGCTGTGAAACTGCGTTTCTGAGCTTAAACTTTGACGGTAAAGTACGGGAAGAAGGTGATGCTTACATTATCCATTTTGAACAGTGGTTTGGCACTTGCCGTCTGAGTGGTATTGGTGCTCTTTGACCAGCCTTTCACCTTGGCTGTTGGCTCTGGCAGCAGGCATCATGTCACAACTCAACTGTAATAAGTTATTACTGTCTAATTGTGGCCAACTGCAATAAGAAAACAACAGATCTACTCCACTGTAATAATGTATAGATTCCAGCTGAGACGTCACAGTGGCCCCAGCAGCATACTGTAGAGAATATGAAAGCCAGGTCGCTTGACAGAAAAGTCAATGTCACCTAAATAAAGTGAGACTGGTCATAGCCCTCTCTCTTTCTTCAGATCTTTTTCCCCTGGAAATTCTTCTTCAATAGCTGATAAGGATGCACTTACTGAAACATGTTTACTTACTGCACTGCTTGAGTTGCTATACGACAACAGGAATATATGTAGGTGTTACCAGACATCATATACACGGTTTTGATCATTAAGCTACATAACATTTTGGCTACAAGTGAAAAACAACTGTTACATTCTCATCTCGTATTTTTCATTAAAAAGGTGCCACAAAAGTTTAAAAGAGCACTGAGTGAAAGAAGATGGAGTGCATGACCAAGAACTGTAATATGAATAAAATATTCCCATCATATGTAAACAGTATATGGCAAGTCACTGGGAGGTCCATGACTTTATCTTGTAATGTCCTTGTAATGTAAATCAGAGGGTAGTTTATACCTTAAATCAGAGGTCTTCAAACTTTTTACTTCCGAGCCCCCCTGTGTAGAATTTTTTTTAGCCGGGCCCCCGTCTCAAAAATTTCACAATTATTCTATTAAACTGGCAATGTTTAAATATGTCTAAACGTATTTAAACATTGCAGCTAAGTTCTGTCACTGTTCTAGAAATGCAAACAAATACATGATTTCCAAACATACTATTCTGGTGAGGCAGGCCTTACTAATGTGTAGAAGTATCCACAGTGAGATGTTTCGAAATGGTAATGGGGGTCTTGGAGAAAATTTGAAGTCCCTTCCCTTTTGACACCTTTTTTCCGCAGGAATTAAATGACAAATGATGTTAATGATGGCCCATTAAAGACGTGCTCACTGCTGCTCATTTTGTTAGGCTGAAAACAAAGCATACTGTTTCTTCCGGCCAGAGCCTGGCGCCCCCCCCTGAGATCACTTGAGGCCCCCAAGGGGGGCCCGCCCAACAGACCTCTGCCTTACATTATTCACACATTTCTAAATATATCAGCAAATGTGTTCAGTTATAATATGTTGCAAATTCCTTTACCACAATAAGTAGTTCTGCCTTCTACATGGTACAGATGTGTACAGCACCCAAATAGATGAATGCCTCATATGAACAAAACCATACCACCGAATGCCTGAATCACATGTTTTAAAAAAACACTGATAGGAATTCCTTATGATGACAGCTGATTGACTCCAAGAGGAAGCTTCAGATCTTGAGGTAAAGCAAATGGAAGTTAACCTGGTCAGTTATTAATGTATGCAGGGGTGAATGCAAATGTGCCACGTGGTCTATACACACAAGTAAATAAATAAATAAATCTGCATATCTTCAAGAATAAGGCTTTTTTTCATAGTTTTTCCTATTTATTTGCAAGACTGTTGTTTTCCTGTTAGTGAGAGGCTGATTGCACAAATGTGTTACGAAGGTGCTGTAATTATCACACACACACATGCCATGGGGAGATCGGTCCTCATAGCACGCTAGTCCTCAAAGTGGTGTGTATCTTGTTTTGCCAGTGTTTACCGACACTGGGAGAAGCTACCAGTGTATGTGAAAAAATAAAACACACACACACACACACACACACACACACTAAAAGTACTTAGATTTTGAAATGTACTGGTTTATGCAACGAAGGGGAATCCAAAAATGAGCCGGGTGCAGGTTTGTGTTTCTGCGCATGTTTGGAATGTGTCACGTGGAAGGTGAGTGAAGGCCCTCGAGGGAGTGAAACGCTGGAGAAGGATGTCAACTAGCAGCATCTCAGTCTGGCAGAATGAGTGACGTGCCTTGGAATTCAAGCCACGGACGCCCGAGTCTCATGACAACGAACAGATGCCCCTCTGACCCCATATGAAAGTGAGGGGAGGCTACCAGCAGAGCAACATGAGACAGACAGGGAACCCATCACTCGAAGCTCTGTGTAAACATAGATCTGAGTGACGTTGCAAGGATGCGCCACAGCAGACGCGAATCTCCAACAAGACTTCCCCACCTCAGTTCTTTTAATACTTGATTTTTTATAAAATATTGCCCAAGGCATCAGATGCGTGCCATGCTTCCCACAACGTACACCAAGCCAAACAAAACCGCATTTAGACGAGAAGCAACACAGAGACTAGCCTGTCCACGTGTTGACAGAGTACACACTATACGTCTCCCTGCTACAATTAGGTTAATAAAGAACGAGACAATTGTTGCCTCTGGCCAAGAAATAGCCAAGAGGATTAAAGCCGAAAAATAACTGCAGAAATGAACCATGGCGATTCCAGAGATACGTAGTTTATTAGACACCCTTATAGCTATAAAACAAAAAGGAAGCACCGCGGAAATGGATTCCATCTTTACACTCCATGCCCAGGCAGCAGTGACAGCATGCGGCCCCCTCTGACTTCACGCAACTGACAGGCAAGAGAAACTACACCCACCCTCCCTTCAAGCAAACACACACAAGAAAAAGGAAATTAAGCCGTAGCAGACATTTATTTATGCGAAAGTGGGACAGTAAATCATATTTTAATCAAATTAAAATAAAACGCAATCACTGTATTTGTATTCTAATTTATATAGTGCTGGGTCTTGGTGATAGGCGCTCCTTATCAGATTCTCAATACTAAATGTAACAGAAAACAGAATTCGGTGTCGCCAATAACCCCGATGGGTTATTACCAATAGTCTTCTCCACTTTCCCTTGCCCCCTCCCGCATCAAGCCCCACATTTTGAAACAAGCACCCCAGACCCTTTAAAGATCTTTAAACTATGGCTCCAGTTTGAATTTGAACACATTTTAACAACCATCTAGCTTCTGACATTACCCTCTGATAAAAAGAGAGCAATGGAGTGCAGCAATGGAGTGCAGCAATGGAGTGCAGCAATGGAGTGCAGCAATGGACGATGGAAGCAATGGACGGTGGAAGCAATGGACGATGGAAGCAATGGAGTGCAGCAATGGACGACTGCAGCAATGGACCGCAGCAATGGAGTGCAGCAATGGACGACTGCAGAAATGGACTGCAGCAATGGAGTGCAGCAATGGACGACTGCAGCAATGAAGTGCAGCAATGGAGAGCAGCAATGGACCGCAGCAATGGACCGCAGCAATGGACCGCAGCAACGGAACGCAGCAACGGAAAGCAGCCATGGACCGCAGCAATGGACTGCAGCAACGGATGGATGCAGCAATGGAGTGCAGCAATGGAGAGCGCCAATGGACCACAGCAATGGACTGCGGCAATGGACGTCTGCAGCAATGGACCGAAGCAATGGAGTGGTAGCAATGGAGTGGTAGCAATGGAGTGCAGCAATGGAGTGCAGTAATGGAGTGCAGCAATGGACCGCAGCAATAGACGACTGCAGCAATGGACGACTGCAGCAATGGACGACTGCAGCAATGGACAACTGCAGCAATGGGCGACTGCAGCAATAGAGTACATCAACAGAGTGCAGCAATGGACGACTGCAGCAATGGACGACTGCAGCAATGGAGTGCAGCAATGGAGTGCAGCAATGGAGTGCAGAAGTGGACGACTGCAGCAATGAATGACTGCAGCAATGGACCGCGGCAAGGGACGACTGCAGCAACTGCAGCAATGTACTACAGCAATGGGCTGCAGCAATGGACTGCAGCAATGGACTGCAGCAATGGACTGCAGCAATGGACTGCAGCAATGGACTGCAGCAATGGACTGCAGCAATGGACTGCAGCAATGGACTGCAGCAATGGAGGACTGCAGCAATGGGCGACTGCAGCAATGGGCGACTGCAGCAATAGAGTACATCAACAGAGTGCAGCAATGGACGACTGCAGCAATGGACAACTGCAGCAATGGACAACTGCAGCAATGGACAACTGCAGCAATGGACAACTGCAGCAATGGACAACTGCAGCAATAGACAACTGCAGCAATAGACAACTGCAGCAATAGACAACTGTAGCAATAGACAACTGCAGCAATAGACAACTGCAGCAATAGACAACTGCAGCAATGGAGTGCAGCAATGGACTTCAGTATCGGACTGCGGCAATGGACTGCAGCAATGGACAGCGGCTATGGAGTGCAGCAATGTACCACTGTTAGAATTGGGGGTCTCTGGTTGGCACAGGTAAGGAGTTGTGACAAGCAGGGACCCTCTCCTCTAGTCAGGGCAAGGGACTTACTCTTTAAAATAATCCCTGCTCACCCTCTAGGTTGCGTGGCGCGAGTAGACAAGGCTAAACTTCAGAGCATTATGGGTTAAGCATTTGTAAGTGCCTACAGTAATTCAATGATAACACCACAAAAGGGATACCACACAAGGTTTTGTATCAAAAATAATTACTTTATATAAGGCTTAGCATAAGAACCAATTACGTTTTACAATTAGGCCACAATACTATTAGAAAGGAAAGTTTTACTTCACAAATGCGTGTCTTAATGGTCTCTGCGTGTCGCGCTGACTGCGCGGTTCTCTCTTGTCTTAAAAGAGTAAAAAAACGTTGCGGACTCGCAGGTCCAATGCGCACACAGTCAGGGGCGCCTCTCACAGTACCTTGAAGTTCGTAGGGGTCGACGCGGATGATGCGGCAGGTGAAGGTGTCCCAGGAGCGTGCGTGGGCTCTTCTCCGGTGCGGGCCTGGCTTGGTTAGATGCCTCGGTTCGGGGCGTCTGAGCGGGGCTGAGCGGGGCTGCAGGACAAAGCGGACGGTCCGGGTCGTAGCCGCTTCACAATGCGGTACGGGATGCGCGTCGTGCCTTGGAGCAGGGATGCCAATCAGAACCCAGTGGCGCAGTACGGGACGGCCGGTACGCCTCGAGCGTACGAGCCGTACTCTTCAGTGCGCGGCTGCGGGTTCGGGAGTGCGGTGCCAGGGGAGCCAGTATGCTTTGGCGTACGGGGCAGATTCTCCTTGCGGGGCGCTCCGGTCTTTAACTGCCAGCCGCCGGGGCGGCGAGACGAGCTGTGCGGCTCACGGGGGAGGGTGCAGAGGGGTGTAGGCGGCCCGGCATGGACAGTGCAGGTTACGACTCGTACAGAGCGGAGCCACACGGTGCGGGGCGCCCACGGCTGCTGAGTAAACAGGGTTTCGAGTCGCACTTCGATCGCGGCTCCAGCGGCAGGGCAAGTTTTGGGCAATGTCTGAGGCAGGAGGAGTCCAATATTCCTGGGACTCCGTTCAGGGGGCAAGCTCACCCAAAAGCCCTTGGAGATTTGGTTGAAGCACAAGTTCTGCAAAGTCTCTCTCAGTCTTTTCCTCTCCTTTCTCAGCAAGGAACCCACTGCAGGCCAATCCCACAGGTCAGGGACAGTACTCGTCCTTCAGCTTTTCCAGGTCCTTCTTGCCGGGCAGAGGTTTTTCGTGGTTCAAGCAGGATCTGATTTCTTAGGAGAAGGGCTCCTATATTTACACTGCATTTCTTTTGTTCTTTCAGGCCAGGGGGCCTTTGCCTTGTTCAGTCCAGTTCCTGAGCACTTTGTTGACATGATGCTGGCTTCTGCTTTCAGGGTGCAGGGCAGAGACATCGGACGCTATCAATCAATCAATCAATCAATCAAAGCATTTGTATAGCGCGCTACTCATCCGTAGGGTTTCAAGGCGCTGAGGGAAGGGGGTCCGCTACTGCTCGAACAGCCTGGTCTTGAGTTGCTTCCTGAAGGAGAGGTGGTCTTGGGACAGGCGGAGGTGGATGGGGAGGGAGTTCCATGTCTTGGCAGCCAGGTAGGAGAAGAATTTTCCTCCCGTTGTGACTCTTCGGATGCGGGGGACGGCGGCGAGGGCGTGGCTGGTCGATCGTAGCTGGCGGGTGGGAGTGTAGAAGGTCAGGCGGTCATTGAGGTATCTTGGGCCTTGGTTGTGGAGAGCTTTGTGTGCGTGGGTGAGGAGTCGGAAAGTGATTCTCTTGCTGACGGGGAGCCAGTGCAGGTTTCTCAGGTGTTCGGAAATGTGGCTGTGTCGGGGAATGTCCAAGATGAGGCGTGCTGAGGCGTTCTGGATGCGTTGGAGTCTCTTCTGAAGTTTGGCTGTGGTTCCGGCATAGAGGGAGTTGCCGTAGTCCAGACGGCTGGTGACGAGGGCCTGGGTGACCGTCTTCCTGGTTTCGGTGGGAATTCACCGGAAGATCTTACGTAGCATGCGGAGGATGTTGAAGCATGACGAGGAGACGGCGTTGACTTGTCTGGTCATGGAGAGGGAGGAGTCCAGGATGAAGCCCAGGTTGCGTGCGTGGTCTGTTGGCTTGGGTGCGCTGCCCAGGGCAGGGGGCCACCAGGAGTCATCCCAGGCGGAGGGCAAAGATCCCAGGATGAGGACTTCCGTCTTATCTGAGTACAGTTTCAGGCGGCTGTTCATCATCCACTCGGCTACGTCTTTCATCCCTTCATGGAGGTTGGTTCTGGCGGTGGTGGGGTCGTTGGTGAGGGAGAGGATCAGCTGGGTGTCGTCGGCGTAGGAGATGATGTTGAGGTTGTGTTGGCGTGTGATGGCCGCAAGGGGGCTTATGTAGACGTTGAACAGCGTGGGGCTGAGTGATGACCCTTGGGGTACGCCGCAGATGACTTCGGTGCCGTCGGATCTGAACGGGGGGAGGCGGACTCTCTGGGTTCTTCCGGCGAGGAAGGAGATGATCCACTCCAGTGCCTTCTCTTGGATTCCGATGTTGCTGAGGCGTTGTACTAAGGTGCGGTGGCAGACCGTGTCGAACGCTGCGGAGAGGTCCAGGAGGATGAGGGCCGCTGTTTCCCCGTTGTCGAGCAGGGATCTGATGTTGTCGGTGGCTGCGATGAGGGCGGTCTCGGTGCTGTGGTTGGCCCGGAAGCCAGACTGTGAGTGGTCGAGGGATCCATTAGTCTCGAGGAAGGCGGCCATCTGTCTGTTGACGGTCTTCTCAATGACTTTGGCAGGAAAAGGAAGGAGCGAGATGGGTCTGTAGTTTTTGAGTTCGGTGGGGTCCGCTGATGGTTTCTTCAGTAGGGCGCTGAGTTCGGCGTGCTTCCAGCTCTCTGGGAAGGTGGCGGTGTCGAAGGAGGCGTTGATGATGTCCCGCAGGTGGGGTGCGATGAAGGAGTCGGCCTTGTTGAAGACGAGGTGAGGGCAGGGGTCGGTTGGTGATCCGGAGTGGATGGAGTTCATCGTGCGGATGGTGTCTTCGGTGTTGACCGGGGTCCAGGCGCGGATGGTGGTGGTGGGGGGCGTTGGTGCGGGCATAGGGTGCGTCGGCTGCGTGCTGAAATTGTTGTGTATGTCTGCGATCTTGCTGTGGAAGAACGAGGCAAGAGAGTTGCAGAGTTCTTGCGATGGGGTGATGTTGTTGTCTCCGGCGCTAGGGTTCGAGAGCTCTTTGACGATGTTGAAGAGTTCCTTGCTGTTGTGGGCGTTATTGTCAAGTCGTTCCTTGAATGCGGTTTTCTTGGTGGTGTGGATCAGCTGGTGGTGTTTTCGAGTGGCGAGCTTGAGGGTGATCATGTTGTCTGTAGTTGGGTCTCTGCGCCAGGCTTTCTCGAGGGCTCGGCAGTTCTTCTTGGAGCTCTTGAGTTCGTCGGTAAACCAGGATGCTTTCTTGGTGCCGGGTCTGGCGGGGGGGGGGTCTTCAATGGGGCGAGGTTGTCTGCGCTGTAGCTGATCCACCTCATGAGGTTGTCGGCGGCTTGGTTGGGGTTGGTTGAGCTGGCGGGAGGGTTCTGGTTTAGGGATGTGGCGAGCTGGTCGGCTGTGATCTTGTTCCAGCTTCTGCGGGGGACCTGTTGTGGGCGGTGGTGGGTCGTGGTCCTTCTGAAGCTGAAGTGGACGCAGCTGTGGTCCGTCCAGTGGAGTCCGGTGGTATGGCTGAAGGCGATGTCCTTGCTGGAGGAGAAGATGGGGTCAAGCTTGTGGCCGGCGTAGTGGGTGGGGGTGGTCACCAGTTGCTTGAGTCCGAGGTTGTCCAGCAGGGTGGTGGTGTTGCGGTCATTGTTGTTCTCCAGGTGGAAGTCCCCGAGGAGGATGTTGTCAGCGGAGGGGAGGGCGTGCAGGCTGATGAAATCGGCGATGTCTTCGCTGAATTGTGTGCGTGGTCCCGGGGGTCTGTAGATGAGGGTGCCTCTGAGGGTGGTCTTGGGGTCGGTGTGTATCTGGAAGTGCAGGTGTTCGGCAGCTGTGAGGGTGTCGTCGGGGCTGGTCGTGATGCGGATGGTGTTCTTGTGGATGATGGCGATGCCTCCTCCTGTCTGGTTGATGCGGTCCCTCCAAGTGATCTTGTATCCATGCAGGATGGCGATGGCGATGTCGGGCGCTGAGGAGGCGTTCATCCAGGTTTCCGTGAGGAAGGCGACGTCTGGTGCTGTTGTGTATAGCAGGTTCCAGAGTTCGACGGCGTGCCTGTGGACGGAGCAGGTGTTGAGCAGGATGCACTTGAGGTGGTTGCTGCTGGTGCTCGTCTTGGCAGATGCGGTGCAGGTCCGGATGCAGGAGAACTTGCAGGATTGGCAGGTGAAGGGTCCGTGGGTGCGTCCTGGGGTGGCTCGGTGACAGCCGGGGGTTCGGCCGGTGTTGAGTGCGCTGAGGGTGGCGTAGTCGTAGGTCCGGCGGGCGGGCATCGGCGGGGGCCAGGGGTTCTGGCGCTGGGCGCGGTCCAGGCGCAGACGGGCTTGCCTTTGGCGCGCCTTCGGCGCACAATCGGCGCACCAGCTGCGCGACAACGCTGCACGCACGCAGGCACTCTGCCATAAATGGAGAGTGGGGGGGAGGGGCGAGGGAGGAGCAGCTGGGAGGCGGGAGCGGGGTGGTGGGAGGGGGGTCAGCGGTGCGGTGATGCTGGAGGGAGCGTGGGAGGGGCCGCGGGGAGCAGCGGCAGGGAGCGGGGTGGGGCAGGGGACAAGCGGGGCACAATAAGCGAGCAAAATTAACAATTAAGAACAAAACAGGAGAAAAACTTCACAGTACAATACCACAACTTCACACAAGGACGGTGGAACGACTAACGGAGCGGCAGAAAAGGGCGGCGATCCAGGTACCTGGCAGGAGCAGGTACAGAGGGCAGGCAGGGTCCAGAGGCAGGGGCAGAGCTCGGAGGCAGCAGGAGGAGGCCGGGCACACTCGGGGCGGGCCACGCGGCGGGAGAAGGGAGCGACCGGGTCTGACCAGGTCAGATCAGGTCACAGCTCCTCGCCCGTGAGCCGCGCCTTATCTACCCTAGTGGGAGGGAGGAGCAGCTGGGAGGCGGGAGCGGGGTGGTGGGAGGGGGGATCAGCGGTGCGGTAATGCTGGACGGAGCGTGGGAGGGGCCGCGGGAAAGCAGCGGCAGGGAGCGGGGTGGGGCAGGGGACAAGCGGGGCACAATAAGCGAGCAAAATTAACAATTAAGAACAAAACAGGAGAAAAACTTCACAGTACAATACCACAACTTCACACAAGGCCGATGGAACGACTAACGGAGCTACAGGGGACAAGCGGGGACAAGCGGGGCACAATAAGCGAGCAAAATTACCAATTAAGAACAAAACAGGAGAAAAACTTCACAGTACAATAACACAACTTCACACAAGGACGGTGGAACGACTAACGGAGCGGCAGAAAAGGGCGGCGATCCAGGTACCTGGAACGAGCAGGTACAGAGGGCAGGCAGGGTCCAGTCTCAGAGCTCGGAGACAGCAGGAGGATGCCAGGCACACTCGGGGCGGGCCACGCGGCGGGAGGAGGGAGCGACTGGGTCTGACCACAGGAGGTGGAGCCAGCATGGTGGTGGCAGAGCACAGCCCTATTCAGAGTCAAGGGGCGCTCCTCCCGCCCATCCTGGTGTAATCTTTCTATTCACCACATGGCTGCCCAGCCTGTCTCCTGGAATTACCCAGCCCTGTCACACACAGAAACCAGACAGCAGATACACATCCTAGAAGAGGCGGGCTGAAATGGTTAGGCAAGCAAATACCAACTTTCTAAAAGGGGTATTTGCAAACACAGAACATTAAAAAAACTTTACTAAAAGATGTATTTTGTTATTCTGAATTCGGGCATACTAAACTCGAATTGCTACCATGTACCCTGAGTCTGTTGGGATCATAGAGTGTAACAATTCCAACAGACCATTCTGGCCTATGAGAACAGGTAGCCTTACAATAGTTAAAAACGGAAATGTCTGTAATTCACTATTAGGACATGCCACACACATGAGGGCTTGTCCTACCTTATACTTACAATACACCCTGCCCTTGGGCCTACCATAAGGATGACTAATATGAAGTTAAGGGAAGGTTTAGGGACTGGCAAGTGGGTGCACTTGCCCAGTCGGCATGACAGTACCAGACTGCATGCAGGTTCTGCAATGGCAGACCTTAGACACATTTTACCAGGCCTCTTCTGTGGGTGGCACAACCAGTGCTGCAAGCCCACCAGCAGCATTTGCATTTACAAGTCCTGGCACTCCTGGTGCACTTTACTGGGGTCTGACAGTAAACCAAATAAGCCAATCATGGAATCCAATCAATATAGCATTAAATTATAGTAGGGAGAGCATATGCACTTTAGCACTGATCAGCAGTGGTAAAGTGCCCAGAGTCATTAAACCAACAAAAACAGGTCAGAGAGAATGTAGGAGGAAGGCAAAAAGTTCAAGGATGACCCTGCAGAAAGGGCCAAGTCCAACACAACCCGCTTCCAGCCAAAACGCAGGGTAGACCTATCACTACCGTGATGGGCTTCCCTGCTTAGGACGATAGAACATGGACCTTGCCCGCAACAGCAGAGGCATAGTCCAGTTCTATGCCAATCTGAACCCATTTCAAATCCTCTGTCCACACTCTCAGGGTCCCCCAGGCTAATCCGTGGGGAACTCTTCTCTTCACCTGTGGACACCACCTGGGTAGCATCTAACCTTAACTTGCTCACAGGTGTGTCCCAACAGACAGACAGCAAGTCACAGTGGCCACTGACAGTAGTCAGGGATGAGATCCACACCTTGTGCCTCTCAGGGCTCTCAAACCTCTGTGGCGTTAGAGAGCGGGGGGCGGTAGCCCCAGGTGCTTAGCACCCTTGGTCCACTTTCCCTCCTGTCAGGTCAGGTATGACATCCTGGCACTGATCCACCAGCTTTTCCAAACAGGAGCCAAGAGGGAAAAAGGGAAAACCAGGGTTGCCCTCCACTCATAAACAATTCAATTCAAACAAACCCTGTCCCTGGACGATCAAAATGGGTATCCGTTTTCAACAATAGAGAGGCTACATGTCAATTTCTACTATTGTTCCACCAGACTTTGCCAGCTTAATCTTCGGGTGTGATACCATGTCTCGTCCTATTCTAAAACCTAGAGAGTTTCCTTGTGAACTTTCAAGAGGACAGTCAACACGAACACAAAATGATGTCTGAATTCACAATTTTCACAGTACATCGGCAATCAAACGTGAAAAAATGTGTGGAGAACAAAATGACCCGTCACGGGCGCACCACCCTCGAGGCCACTGGCAGGTACTCACCAGATTGCACCCCTTTTATCATCATAGGTAGTCATTTTCTTCAAAAATACCAGTGTCCAAAATAAAGAAAAACAAATATGTGAGGTGCAAAGGAGTAATTAATATTCACTCCTTTTGTGATAAACAGTGATTAAAATCAACAGGCACACCTAGCACGCAACTTTTATTCTGGATTATCAGGCGTGATCTGTTGAACTAAAAAGGCTGGTAGCTAGCTCTGCATACCATTACCTATTGCCAGCATGTTTCTCTGCCTCTAGAATTTTGACAGATTCATCAGGGCTGGACACCTTGTCACCGCACCAGTGTTGGACACCTTGTTCTCTGTGACTGTCAAATTGAAAGAACACATTCAGGGGTGGGGAAATCGTATCGCCCGACGCCCAAACCAAGTAGATTTTTATAATGGGCAAGAAGATTTATTGTCTATTTTGTCCGACGGACATGTAGACATTGAATCACTAAAAATATATGAGCTGTGGGCCCTCTGGGGCTCACAGCCAATTAGAAGTGCGGCTAGAATGCTTTTGGAGGCCACTGACTGGCTGGAAGGCCATGACTGGGCGCTATCTAGCCAGTGATTGGCTGGGAGAGTCTTGCGCTAAACGTCCGTGTTCTAGCACGGATTCCTCACTGGTGCAGCCCACCTGCTCTTGGAACTCAGCTGCCGGACGTGCAAGGGCGGGCGCCGAGACAGGAAACACTTTTCCACTGCCAGGACCCAGAGCTGTTGGCCTAGTGACCTGGTGGTTTGTCTGCGGCTTAATGCTGCGTGGCTCGATCGCCCTGTCCAGTGGGATCCGTCCAAGGCAGGCCTCTTATCTTTGGTGCGCTGCTGCGCACTTCCTGGAATCGGGAGCAACAAGTCGGCGTCTGACACACTATGCCTCCCCAGAAGGTGAGTCGTCTGATAATGGGTTTTGCAGAGGTCTGAACTTTAAGAAAATTTTGTTAACTGTGATTGATTATGCACGCAATGATCTGGAGTCCGTGAGCGTGGGAGCAGGGTCAGGTCAAATGTGTGGCACGTTAACATTTTACAATAAGTCGTCCCCTCTCCTTTTACAATCTAGCAATGGAGCCAGTACATCGTTGGTAAGGAGTGAAAACACGATAAAACGAAGTTTAATAGAGGGATATTGACCTTTACTTTGTTTCTGCTTTTATGGACAAGGTCGCATTTGGGGGCACGGAGAAAACGATAATACTTCAAACACCTGGCAGGCTTACAGAAAATGCAGCCTTGGAGGATTATGCGTGTGCTGTTATTGGAAGCATTTTTTAATTTGCATTGTTTTCCTGGTGTTAAGCAAATCAAGCTAAAGTTGAATAAAGAAAACACCACAGTATGCGGAAGGCAGAAAGTATCTTTGTAATCCAGGAAATGTGCAGCGTATTTCACACTATTCACGGAGATGTGGGCCACTCTTGGCGTTTGAAACGTTGCAATGTCCACATTTTTGCCCAAGATGAGTTCTCCTTTACCAATACTCTCCTCTACAGTCTTTTTTGCCTTTTCCTTATTCCGTTACCTCCCCCTTTGCTATACGGCTTCTCGCTTAATCAGTGCCCACACTTTATCTTTCAATCTAGCCACTGCTGCAGAGGAAAAGCCTCACGTCCGTGTCAATACTTGCAGGCTTAATCCTATCAAGAAACAGATTTTTCTCCACATTTAGGGCTCGTTTCTGTTAGCCTGTACCTTTATTTGATTGAATTTCTCGTCTCCTGTACCTATTGTTTGTGCTAAATAAGCAGAGCCATTGTAATGAAGCGGCAAGGAAAGTCTAATTTATGCGGCAGGGAAGGTCTAAATTACGCAGCAGGGTTGACTAAATTATGTTGCCACAAAAATGAGAATTATGTAGCATAATGCAGCTCATTTTCGTTGATAGTATTACTTCATTATTTTGACATCTGTACACGTTAACACTCTATAAATGTTTCGCCTCATTAGTCTCAGATTAAGACCCAAATACAGCAATAGCAATGTAAAAGAGACCAGTCACTACTTGTGATGGGCTTTTCACTGTGTGCCAGGACATGTTACCCCCTTTTTAGTAGCTTTTGATCTGTTTGAGCTAGTATAAACATTGTTTTGTTAAAATATGCCGTTTAGGCAGCATCGGTTGATTATATGGCAAATTATATGGAAAACTCCTCAGATGTAGAATCTCATAATTAGAGTTGCTCTGTATATAAAGCACGAGGGACCAGTTACCAGTGGGGGGCCATATTTCATTTGCAACGATATAAAATGGCAAAAACTGAAGAAGCAAGTTCAATATAAAGCAGAAATTATCAAAATATGCATTTGTAGGTCTCACAATCATGTTTTATTCACAACTGGATGATAATATACAATGTTCCTACCTCGGAATTTTATGCAACCGCTGTAGTGTTGCTTTTTTGTTGCACAATTATGTCAGCAGTAAAAAATAGCCCATACCAGATATAAGGAAAAGTGACTCTTCCGCCTGTGTAAATATGTGTCCTATGTAGACATAAAGGTTTGCATTTCTTTCCCTACATGATTTGCCAATGGGTGTTATTCATGTGGGTCCTGTCTTTGTGCCTTCTTTATGCATGTGCCCATTTTCAAATATCCAAGTATCATCCCTTGGACCCTCAGGATGCTCAGCTTCTGAAATAAAGAAACGGATTGCACAAGTTGCGGCAACATTAAAACCGTTTCCTTCACCAGGCTTCCCAATACTCGTATATCAGCATCCTAAACCAGAATTACAGGAATTCCCGGAAGATAACACACATTTCAGTGGGCAGTGGAGGGCTGGGGACACTGGAAGGAGAGAGACAAGTGGCAGAGATCTTGGATTTTAATGAAAAAAGAGAGTACTTTACAAATCTCAGTGAGACAAACTTGCACATCCATTGCTGATCTGCATCCCTTCATGTTAGGGAAGCTTACTCTGCTGGTGCCATGACTAACCACTACTGTGCACAAGAGAACCCTGTACTGCTACTGCCAGTGTTGCATATGCTCCTTGTGTGGTAGAAGAATATGGGGATGTAGCAGTGAGTGCACAATAATATAATGACACCACACCTGCCCAGGAGTGTAAAAGGGGAGATTGATTTAACTGGCCTTTACTTTCTCCTGTGTATTCGTACTTGTGGATACTGCTTCAGTGAACTAAGCACCTCTGCTATGTGATAATTGCTACCTCATAAACAATTCATAAGCTCTGCCAGGAAGTGGTTATTCCCCTCCACAAGTTTATCAGAGCATGATCACATGTGAGTATTTTTTACACTACAGCTATGAATTGTCCCTAGAATGAAGAACACCCTTTTGCCCTACAGGTTCATATTCCGGCACAGTCTATGCCAAATACGCTTCAAGAAATGTAGTCTCACCAGCCTGCACTCTGCTTTTAGGTACTATTTCTCTAAATTTGAAAATTTGTCACATGCATACTGGTTAATAATTGAGTGCAGTGCACACTGACACATCTGCACACATGCTGTACATCCATCCAGTACAATAGTTGAATTAAAGGGTGTGACAATGCACTGCATAATTGGACTTGCATTGAAAGTATATATTGCAAAGTATGTTGCACTGATTGCCGTGCAGGTTATATCCGTGCAGACACACCTCAGTGATTTATGGAATAGGTGAGGCAAGCAGATATCTTACCAGTACAAGTAGATTTCTGTAACATTTTGTCCATTGGCCAAGTAGATTTTTGTAAAATTTCCACACCCCTGACATTCATTGAAAAACACCCCCAGACGCACCTCTCCCCATACACCTTATCAGAGAGTCATACTAGAAATTTAAAATAATTACCCTCTGCCAGCACTTTTCTCTCGTACCGGCTGAAGAGGTGAATTAATTCACTCCTATTGTGAGCTTGTACTTAAAATGGTTTGCTCCTGTGATTGTCTCATCAATATGGTGAGAGGAATACAGCGTATACCACAAGTATTACTTTACACTCGCTAGTGCCATGTCCAAGAGAGAAAAATAAGGTAACAGCCATTCCACAACTTGCCACTCGCTTACAAGGACCTGAAAGCGCTGTAAAGCCATGGAGCCCTCATGTTTTAATTAGACTCACTTGTGATGTAATAGTATGAAGGGGTTCCTTCTAGTGATTCTCCAAACTTCGGGCACCCCATGCGTGTAAAACAAACAAACTAGTCCCACTGCTCAGCTCTCTCTCTCTCTTCGTGCTGCCAAATAATTTGCCGTGTAAAATGACATGCTTTACGGCAAACTTGTTGCTAACGTCCTGACAAAATCAAAGCTGCTTGCTTTTCAAACCCGGCTCCCCCACTCCTCACCGTATCGGGCTGCACAGAGCTCTGCGTCTCCTCCTGTGGTCTTCGTAATCACCCGCCCTTGATAAAAACACATTTGGCGTGTGATGTCTTTCGACGCTGGTCGCGTGACCAGCGCCCTCGACGTTAGGCGCCATAATTGATTGGGAATTTAAAACTGACTGACCCTATCTAAAGTAATGGGTTGCATATTCAAAACCGGACGTTTTCGCACCCGATTTTCAAAAGTTAACAACAGGTGCCATTACAGAGTGCGCTTAGAGGGCCCTCCCTGGTTTCATTGAATAATGGGCCCAAAACTGATGTTTTTGCAAACATTTTCCCAAATACAATGGAAATGGTAAATATAGAGGCGGTAGATATAAAAAAAAAGGGGCACTAATTCATTAAAAGCACCACATTCCTAATACCACATCTTATGCATCTAGATATTAGCTCTATAGTTGGCAGTGTGGATCTAGAGCCATAATGTTAAAACCGCCAGCCTTTCCATACCCAATATCAATAAACTGATGATAGGCACCATTACAAAGAGGGTCTTTTCTAATGCCATGGGGTGACAGGGGCAAGCTATATCCAACATATGCTCAAAAGGCCAGAGTTTAAAGAAATGTTGTCACCCATTCGGAGCCCCGGTGGACACCAAAGAGCAAAACAGGATTTTTATGGGGTAAACCATCATCTGTGTCACTTAACCCTATTCCACTCTATAATTTGGACAAAAGTACATTCTCAATATTATGCGAAGTACCCTTCACTTTTTCAAGTACTGTCCAGGTGAAATTGTGTTTTTCCTTGAAACAGTGCTGAACCAGTTTGGTTGTGAGCTTGCCTGCCCTTATGGTACTTAGATGTTCTTGTACCCTGACCGTGATCTTACGTGATGTTAATCCAAGATACTGCAAATTGCATTCACACAGCAAACGGTATACCACATTGGTGGTGTTACAATTACTGAACTGATTAAGAAACCACTCCTTGCCTGAAGCCAAAATCACACTGTTACACTTTTTTGTGAGAGGGCACACAGAACAGGAGCCACAAGGGTGGTGCCCATTCGGAATGTTGGTAGTGTAGTAGTACACTTTTTAATGTGTACGTGATTTCTCTGGCATGATTGATAAGATCCTTTGGCTTCCAACTCACCTCCTATGCGGACGACACTAAAATTGTGTTATCTCTTAGAGAAGGGGAGGAAAAGGAAACTGGGGCACGTTTTCATGATTGTATGAATGCCATCTCAGGGTGGATATCGACCAACTGCTTGAAACTAAATTCAAGCAAAACAGAAGTCATCATATTCGGGAATTACCCACACCTATGGACACCAGACTGACGGCCAGAAGATTTTGGTATTTGCCCTGCCCCCACCGGGAAAGCAACAAATCTGTGGGTGTTAGTGCATAGCAAACTTACGTTTAGTGACCACATAAGCACGGTGGTGTCAGCTTGTTTTCTGATACTCAGAATCGTACAAAAAATAAAGCTTTATCTTTCAGAAGAAAGTCTCAGGACGGTGGTCATTGCACTTGTTGGAGGAGAAGTGTGGCTCACTGGTTAGAGGAGGCAGACCTGGAAGCAGAGGTCAGCCTGGGACCAGGGTTCAATTCCCGGCTCGGCGGGGTCTTGAGTCCTAAAATGTCCATGGACTCGACAATTCTCGCTCCGGTGCCTACTCGATTCACGGGTTCACACTCTGCGACTCTGGGCAATAGCTTGCTTAATCTCCACAACGGCCCCTCGCGGTGGGATGCCTGGCTTTCACCTTGTGGATACCCTGCCGGGGTTATCTCACAGGGGAATACCAGGACGGGTTCCCTAAGCAAGCGCTTAGAGACCGCTTGGTGATTTGCGCTATATAAATTCCTGTACATTTACATTTACTTGTTATGGCACTTCTGGATTATTGCAACAGCCTCTGTCTGAACGCCCAAAAACAGCACATTAACAGACTTTAGATCGCGCAAAACGTGGCGGCCAGGTTGTTGACAGGCACACCTGAATTTTGTCAAAAAAGAACTAATACAACTATACTGGCTTCCTGTGAAACAAAAGGTACGCTTTAAGGCCCTCTGTACGGCATTTAAAGCCCTCAATGGAATAGGCCGGACCATCTGAGGCAAAGATTCAAATGGTATGTTCCTGGAAGGCTCTTTGGTCCACAGGAGCAAAACAAGTTCTAGTTCCTATATTTAAAAGAGCCAGTTGGGGAGCTAGGAGTTTCATCGCCTGTGCATCTAAGGCCTGGAATGATCTGCAGTTCCATTTGAGAAATTCAGCAGATCTCCTCTCTTTTAGAGGGGGGCTGAAAACATGGCTGTTTACTCAGTGACATAATTTCTCCTGATATGCAGTGCATAGCGCCAGGACACCTCAGGGTAACCGTTGCACTCTAAAAGTTTAATTAACATAACATGCACTTCCTGCTTTTCTTTTCTAACTAGAGCTCAGCTGATTGTGGGACTTTTGACAGTATTTATGTTAATCACAGTGCCCGTCAAGGGCTGCATTTAACAAATACCTTCAAAAGGCATAAAATCAACCTCAAAGCTGCACTCTATTTAGAAAAGAAATGCAACAAGTCTACAAACATGAGGTGTGCTTTTAGAATCATCTGAAAGAACAAGTACGTGCTTTTAAACTTGATGCATTTATTTTCTAAATACAGCTCAGCTGTGTGGCTTTTGAAAGTATTTATGCTAAATGCAGCCCATGACGGATGCTGTGATTAACATAAATACTTTCAAAAGGCCCGCAATCAGCCCTGCAGCCGTGCTGCTTTAAGAAAAGGAATGCAGGACGTTTAAAAGCACAACGTGTGCTTTCAGATGGTCCTGGATGTTGGTGAGTGGTAGTGATGGAATTCATGGAGAAGAAGGAGATAGGGCGCCAAAAAAGACTGTTGCACAGTGTGCGACCAGTGCTAGGGCTATCCCTGGGTGGGAGTGTTAGCCCACTCCCGAAGGTCGAGTCTAGTTGCTCCCCTGATCACAGCGTACGTCATGGGCTGCATTTAACATAAATTCTTTCAAAAGGCAAACCATCAACCCTGCATTTAGAAAAGAAATGTAGCAAGTTTTATATAGTGGGAACTCAACCCAAAGGCATTGGAGCAATTTACCTGATTTTCTTTTTGAATGTATGGGGAGAGTCATTGATTTGCAGAGAATCACAGAATGTTAGTCTAACCCGAGACAGAAAACACATCGCCTAAGTTGGCAGCTCGAGCATTAAGCCACAACCTCTACCACAAGACCGGAAGCATTTACAATATGATATACAACTTTATACAACGAACAACCATTGACAAAGCCAATAATCCTGGCTTCTTGTAGGTGTAAAGATACTTGTATTATATATTTGGATGCAATGACAGAAGAAGCGAAATATCAGTTGGGTGGCACACTATGCTAAACTATCTTAATTGCTTTTAACCAACGTCCTTAAATGCATTGGTCAGGCTTTTTGTGAGACACCCTAGTTTTTTCATCTCACTTAAACCCCTGGTCTACACGCGTGGCCAGGTTCTTGGAGCACATAGCCTTGGCTGCAGCACACAGAGACCTTACTCTCTCGCACACAGAGGATAAAAATAGAGGGAATATTGCTTGCGTGGTATTGTAATTAAACGAGTGACTGTGTTTATTAAATCATCCCCACATTTCCCAGGTGTTGGAAGCCCTGGAGTAATGTTGCGGCCAGCGCACTTGCATCGTCACTAAAAAATATTAACAAAGCCAAACAGCTCTCAGATAACATGAGAGGTACTTGGCTTTGTCAATGCTTATTTAGACATAATGCAAAGCTCGCGAGCTGCTGTGAACATGACAAAGAGTAACACAGTCCCAGGCCGCGGTGCACTCTGGGGTGTCAGCGCTCTGCTCTGCTTTGAGCTGTGCAGCATGGCTAAACAAACATTGGCAAAGCCAGGAGATTGTGCATGGGTGAAATCTCTTGGCTTTGCCAATGCTTGTTCAGGACTTGTGCTCTGAGGACATAGATACAGAGTTCACGAACGGTTGATAGAAATGCAGATCATAAACTGAGGCTTGTAAAGGCCTCGAGGCGCCTCCAGGAGGAGGAGACACAGGGTCTGAGGGGTCAATGCTGAGGGAGGAGGGTCGATGACAGGGGTGAACCCTCCCCACCTCCTCCCTCCTCCCCTCCCCACCTCCTCCCTCCTCCCCTCCCCTCTGACTCACCAGCCTCACAGCGCCTGCAGATGAAGCCTCCGCTTCGAGGCGCCCCTGGGGCTGCAGCTCCACTGTCTGCGAGTCAGACTCACTGGCAGCAGCTACAGAGGACGTCACTTCCGGAGGTAGTGAATGCTGATCTGCGCATGCGCCACCCACTGGCTACGGATTTATGGGGAAGTGAGCGCAGTGCAGGTAGTGAGTGTAGATCTGCGCATGCGCAACTCGGGCTACGCGGTTGTGAAAAGATCGACTGTTAATAACTGCGCATGCGCGCACCTTCAGTTATAAATTGAGAGGGAGTACTCAGTTTAGGGGTCTGCGCATGCGCAGCACGGCCTGTAAGATACCTTGAAAAGAGACCAGTATGATACCCTGACTGCTGCCCATAGGGGTCTGCGCATGCGCTGAGGGACCAGTGTATTGTCCTGACAGCTGACCCCTGACCTCAGGGTTTGCTGCAGACAGAGCAGGATCCCCGGGTCAGGGGTGAGTGTTGCGTCATCACTGTTTGTGTTTATGGGATTTCACGAGCACCAGTGAGGGCTGAACCAGACCCAGGGTGAGGGGGGTCACTGGACACCCGGGGGGGAGGGGAAGGATTCTATGGGGCCTGTGGGCCTAGGGCCCCAAAACTACATTGGCGACGAGGTCGGTAGTGAGGCCCACGCGTGCCTCTGCCAAACATCCCGGAAAAAGGGGGTGAGAGCTGCCCGCCTGCAGGGCACCCCCTGTAGCAGGGCGCAAAGCGCCGGAAAGCCGGTGGGCACGTCTGAGCCCCACAGCCTGCAGCGACCGGGAGGCCCACCGCACCAGCCTTGAAGGACGAGCCGACCGGAGCCTACCCGCGTCGGCCGCCACCATCCAGTGCCACCAAGAAAGAGCGGACCGCCCAGTGCCCACCTGCGACGGCCGCGAGGCAGAGACCCCACCGGAGAGGTGCACCGGCCGGGCGGAGCCCACCCGCCACGACCGCGACAGAGCATCAGGCCCGCCGGCCGAAAGTGACCCCCAGCGCTGGAGAAGCGAGCCGTGCAGAGCCCACCTGCATCGACCGCCACCGAGCCAGGACTGGTAGCCAAGCACTACGACCTCCGCGGAGCCCACCCTCGTGAAGGACGGATGCCAGCCAGCCGAAGGTGAGCGGAGGGGGCCGGCAAGCCTGAAGCGACCCCCGTGACTGTAATCGTAAGCGGAGCCCACCCGCAACGCACACAGCGGCACCAATGGCGGCTGCCAGCTAGCGCCACCAGCACCACATATAAAGCGGAGCCCACCCGCTGTGAACATTAACTAGTGGCCCATTGATTAAGCAAACCAAGCGGAGCCCACCCGCGGCCTGCCTTCAGCGACCCCGCCGCGCAGCGATTAACTGAAGCTGCTGCGGCGGTAGGGAAAGGAGCCCGCAGCGTGTGGAGAGCTGCCGGGCCCGGTTTCAATGAAGCGGAGCCCACCCGCACAGAAATGCGAACACCTCCTCACCCCGTATAGCGTGTGACTGCGGCGGTAGGGGAGGAGGAGTGAGAAGCCAGCAATCTCGGCGCAGCCGAGACAAAGTAAATTACCGGAGTTTCAAGGGGAAACCAGCAGGCAGTGGCCGCCTGCCTCGCCCCACCGCATCCGTGCATGCGTGGCCGGGACAGATAACGGCCCGGAGACCAGCGCCGACATCCCTCCCCCATCGCGCAGTGTGCAACGAGTGAATAGCTACGGAGGCGAGGGTGCAAAAGACAAAGGCTGCATCCAGCCGGTAGAGCCCTCTGATGAACCCCCCTCAGTCAAGAGGCAGCAAGGAGGGCCCAGCACTGACCACAGAGTGCCTCAACATTCACTACGGCAAAGTGCTCCAAGGTGTGGCCCAAGCGCAATCCAAGTCAGCCCTTCAGAAGGAGACCGCACTTACCCTGCTGCGAGCGAAGATCATGAGGAGACAGAGCGGCATGCTGCACCAGGACCCCCCTGCGCAGCCCATGATGACTGAGGCCAGCTTGCCTGAACGCGCCCAGCAGGCATACAAAACTGGGTGCAGGTTCTGAAAGTGACCGGCGTCTCTCTCTGTCCCCTCCACGACACAGACACAAAAGGGCTCCACCTTCAATCGGCACAGCTCCCAAGTCGTGCCTACTGCCCCCAAGTTAAAAGAAGAGAAAGGGACACTCACCGAGAGGAGAGGCTCTGCACCTCGGTGTTCAGCAGCGCCGAGCCCCGGACCGGCAACAACCAGGAAAGCCTGAAATCAGAGAAAGACTACCGGAGCCTGCTCCAAAGTCAGCACTGCCATCTAGTGGCCTTCCATCAACAAGGCGAGTGACCACTGCAGTTTTACACTAGCAGCTCCAAGTGTACCTCAGGACAACAGACTCCCTGTAGAAGGCACCCACCGGCGAACCGCCCATACAGCCAAGCAAGTTAGCAACAGCACAAGGAGAATCTGTCCAAGCACAAGGACACAGCCACGCCCGAATGACGCCACGTCAATATGCAACCTCCTGAACACATCAGGAGACCACGCAAGAACGCGCCAAAAGCACGGAACCGTGCCGCGAGAAACGCGACAGGAGTGCCAGAACTCCACACCCGCACGACAGGATCGCGCAGCACTGCGCCGGAACGTGCCAGGAGCGCCAGAGTGACGCTGCACAGCGACACACCAACGCCACGGGACAGAGCACAAAAGTCCCCAACGGAGACAGCGATGTCTCACAGCAACCAGAACGCCATCGTCAGCACGCATGGCGGCATGCACCAGGAGCGGTGACGCAACCCTCCTCCGCGCAGACAAAAGCGCGCCAACGCCAAAACACCGTGACGGTGAATAGCGACCACAAAGAAAATAGCACAGCATGACAACTCATGCCCAAGATGAAAACCGACCACCCAGTCTGGTCACCAAGGAAAGAAAAGCAACAACAGAGAAGATACGACGACAGGTCTAGTCACCAAGCCAAGTGAAGACAGTGTCCTACCACATGGACAAGACCACGGGGACGACATGTAGTGGGCCCGCTACATGGAGAATCCTGGTTAGCATGAGAAAGCAAGAAAGAAGACCTGACCGCGTCGAGGAAGAGAACGTAGAGGAAGAATGGAGAATCACAACATCACTCCACAGAGGAAGAGAGAGAACCACAACACACAGGAACATCGGTGCTGTCCAAGGAGCTTTGCAACAGTCAGCACACAGGAACATCGCTGCTGTCCAAGGAACATCGCAACATCCGTGTGGATCCCAGTAATCCCTACAACCTGCATTAGAGGAGACCAACCACTGAAGAACCGCATGGGTGCCCCGTGAGCCTGAAGCTTGCCGAAGCAGAGCATACCCGAGCACTAGACAATCAACCCTTGTGGACTACACAAGACTCGACTGTGGCCATGTCCGAAGTTCCGCAGCTACCCGCACAGCCCACGCGATCAAGTGGCAGTCCAGGGGACAAGGGCCTCGGCCGCATGTCCTGTGAGACAGGAATCCGGATGGGAGAGGTGCAGCAGCGGCAGCTCCACGACAGGCAACAGGAAGCATGAAGGCCCCAGGTAAACACCTGGCACCGAGAAACGGTCTGTTGAAGACACTGAACCCATGTCCTAACGGCAAGACCATCCTGGTGGATGACATCAACACCCCCGAGGACATCATGAGAGACTTGGCGGTGAGTCCGTTGGCAGTTCGGCAGCGACGCCTTTGCGCGGCTCATGCGAAGCCCGCACGGCCCACCCGGTCCCATCGTGTCCGGCAAGAGGGTCCTCCCAGCGTCTCTAGTGAGAGAAGAGTCCAAGCAGGAGAGGCCTGTCTTCGAGGCTCCAGTGAGAGAGGAGTCTGGCAAGGAAGGCAAGTCGGAAGTTACTTGGCCGGACGGAGGTGTGAAGGCATCAAGATCAGCAAATCCAAGGAAAGACCTCTCGTGCCATAGTCGTCTCCTACAACCAACAAGCGTTGTCATCCACTGCTCCCAATGCTCAAGTGATGAACACTGTATATAAGCGTCAACACAGCAAGACAAGGATGATCTGAAGTACACCGCCGAGGTGAAGCTCATCTGACTGACTTTGTAGTCCTGGAACTTTCAACATTCTCCCAGCTGATCGCCTGAAGAAGATCTGTTGGGGCTATCAAATGTTATTGTTCTGTTTTCTTGCAGGTTGGACATTCGTTTTCCTTTCATTAAAGTTTGGGAGGAATGTAGTGTCCTGCTAGGACACAGTCTAGTTGTTCCATGTGTAACCCTACACTAAACACCCACCCACCACAGACGTCACTGGGTCAGGTGACGCTGTTAATAAAAGACCCTGAGCGCACGTGCTCGTGGCCAGATCTACTATCCCCTAACTGGTGTCCTGTGTCATCCTTTACTCACCATGTGGGCCTAGGGCCCCAACACTACAGGGCCCCCTGGGGGGGGGAGGGGCAGAGGTAAAGGATTCTATGGGGCCCCCTGGGGGGGGGAGGGGCAGGGGTGAAGGATTCTATGGGGTCCCCTGGGGGGGGGAGGGGCAGGGGTAAAGGATTCTATGGGGCCCCCTGGGGGGGGAGGGGCAGGGGTGAAGGATTCTATGGGGCCCCCTGGGGGGGCAGAGGTAAAGGATTCTATGGGGCCCCTGGGATGGGGGCAGGGGTGAAGGATTCTATGGGGCCCCCTGGGGGGGGGCAGAGGTAAAGGATTCTATGGGGCCCCTGGGGGGGGCAAAGGTGAAGGATTCTATGGGGCCCCCTGGGGGGAGGGGCAGGAGGGGAAGGGTTCTATGGGGCCCCCTGGGGGTGGAGGAGCAGAGGTAAATGATTCTATGGGGCCCCCTGGTGTGGGGGCAGGGGTGAAGGATTCTATTGGGCCCCCTGGGGGGGGGGAGGGGCAGGGGTAAAGGATTCTATGGGGCCCCCTGGGGTGGGGGGGCAGGAGGTGAAGGATTCTATGGGGCCCCCTGGGGGGGGCAGGAGGTGAAGGGTTCTATTGGGCCCCCTGGGGGGGGAGGGGCAGGGGTAAAGGATTCTATGGGCCCCCCTGGGGTGGAGGCAGGTGTAAAGGATGCTATGGGGCCCCCTGGGGGGGAGGGGCAGGAGGTGATCAGGGAGCAGGTGATCAATCAATCAGAGGTTGGTGAAGCTGATAGAGCGCGCAGGTAACCCGACTAGTCTTACCATCCTCACCTGGGCCCATACGCATGACTAAGCCTAATAACCACCAGGTGACCTTGGCGCCAACTCTAATCAGTGATTTATGAATTTCGTTTTAGGACCTATACCATTGTCCTACCAATCCTTATCATCTGTACCTAAAGTCCTAAGGGATCAAGGGAGTTAGCAAGAAAATAGGTAGAACAATAATACTTCATTTACCTTAAATAACCACAAACTCAGGGACGATTTGAACTCTTTATCTATGAAAATTATTAAATGTCACAGTCCAAATATGCAAGATCAAAGCTCTTTCAATTAGGAAGATAATGATGAAAGCAATATTATGCAAAGAAGTTGTGAAACGTAATTTTGCCATTTAAACAAAGGTAGGGAAGAGAAAAGGGATGACAGACGATAACATACCCACATTTATTTATATTTACCTGAAATAGTGTGAAGACCAACCCTAGCAACGGGCTGGGATAAAGGACAGAACCCCGAATATACAGGTGCCACCAGGATAAAACAGGTGCAGACCAGAATCAGGTCAGGTAAAGCCAAATTGAATCAGGACAAGACCACCATAGGTTAAGACCGACACCCACAGCTAAAGTTGCTCCACCAGCGTTACAACCCTCTCTACAGCTAACAGTCGAACCCCAATTGGGTCATCAAATCTTCTCCCTTAGAAACACCGAAATTGCTATCGATTTTTCTGACAGAGTGCTCGGCCAGCACTTCTGCTCTCGATCGCCTATAGAGTGCGTTGGGCAGGGGCGGCTGGTGACATTTGAAAGTGGTGGGCGTAAATACTGCACTGTGGCGAGCGCGCGCAGCGAGCGAGGCCCAACCACCTATGGGGGATTCAGGGGTTCTCCCACGAGAACACTTTGAAAAAAGAGTGGGCAAATGGTGCATTCTCAAGCACATTTGAGAAAGAGATATCTTGGCCAATACATCTGTGGGAGTAGCCAGACAAGTCTCTTTGCACTTGCACAGATACATCTCTCTCCCTGCATTCGCATAGGCACAGTCACCCTACACTCATAGACCCATTACTCACCCTTCCCTGACACATCACTAAGCCAGCATTCACCCATCCACATCACTCACTGTGGACTCACACAGGCACACTGCTCAACCTGCACTCACACAGACATCACTCACCCTGGACTCACACAGGCACACTGCTGACCCTGCGCTCACACAGACATCACTCACCCAGGACTCACACAGGCACACTGCTCACCCTATACTCACACAGACATCACTCACCCTGGACTCACACAGGCGCACTGCTCACCCTGCACTCACACAGACATCACTCACCCTGGACTCACACAGGCGCACTGCTCACCCTGCACTCACACAGACATCACTCACCCTTCAATGCACTGCACTCAATTGGTTTCATGTCTTTCAGCCTGTCTAGGCCTGACATTGCCTGGTGCAGACTCCAGTACATAAGACCACGTCAGCTGGGGCCTCTGAGCAGCTGGGGGTGCTCAGCACAGACCCAAGAATGCAAGCAGCCCCCCCACAGACACTGGTGTTGTTATTGTAGGATGTTCGTCACTGCAACAGCCTTCACTGCAAAGGAAAGTGGGTTTAGATGCACCAGTCAGAATAGAACCGTGGGTCAATGCGCCTGCTCGCGCTCTGCCCAAATTTAATTTCGTTCGTTTGCGAGCTTTATTCTCATATCAGACCCGCCACATGCTCTATTGTCAGTGATGCTTTTTATGGGTCTTGGCTGAAATCGCTGCCCCAGGGATTTATTATCCGCTTTCTAGTAATAAGGGATTTGCTATCTGGCAGGTTTGTACCCAAGTGGAACAAAGAAGTGATGTGAGCTCTTCGTGCCCAGAGGTAGAAGCTCACCTCCGGGAGGTATTTGGGGTTTGTGTCACTATTTCTGTTAGGATCCTTCCTAGCGCTGCCTGAACACGCTCCCAACCCAGACATCTCTGCCACATTAAGGCTTGAGCATTGAATTCTGCCATAAATACAGTCTGCCTCACCGGGGACCGGCGCCAGAACACCAGTACGAGCGAGCGATTATAGAGTCCACGCGCTGCAGCTACCAGTGCACACATCATGCACAGCGAGTGAAGCGCATTGTCCCTCGGTTAAATGGCTGGCCAGTAATCTGAATGTGCAATCACTGCCAGCGGTAGTGCAGTAATAAACGAATACGTGCAGTCCGGTGACAGCAGTCGACGCCTACTGCTTTATGAGTAGAGTACACGCGCTGCCCAGTAACTAAAGTGTGCCCCCAAGACCCAGTGCAAGGGGTACAGAGGAATTATCAATGATTGTAGTGTGCCCAGTGCTAATTTATTCACAGTTAATTAAAACCATTCAAACAGTCACGGCTCGCAGTACTCGCGAGGGGGATGGCGGGGGGGTTGCGGGGGGAGGGGGTCACGGTGGGGGGTGCGCCAAGGGAGAATAACATTGAGAAAACTTACCTGACCGCCTCTGCTCCGCGTTGGCGCCTCATCTTCAAACAGGAACCAGAACAGGAGCAGCAGCACTGAGTGGCAACCCCATAGCCAATCTGCAGCGCCAGGGCACAGTTACTCCTTGCCCGCAGCACGCCCATTAGGAGACTGAGGGGCTACTAATGGGCATGCGCTAACAAGTAAGAACACAAGTGCGCATGAGTGGGCACGGTGCGAAAATTCACCCTCCGTCCCCACTCATGCGCACTTGTGTTGTGCTGTTGCCTGCTGCCCCCATGTCTGGCAATGCATGTCAGTCAACATGACGCCAGACCGCCCACCCCCTTCAGACTGTGAAGGGTGTGGGCGTTCTGATGTCATGCTGACTGGCATGCATTGTCAGTTTTCCCACGGCGTCGGTGTTTGAACTTGTAAACTATTCAGTTTACTTAAGTTCAGAAACGTCGGAGCTGCGGGCGGCTGCGGGCAGCGGGGCTACGCCCCAATGGATGCACCGCGCCTGGCGTTGGGTCAGTGACAGGTCAGCTATTCAGACAAGTCGAACAAAACTAACTAGCTAAGCCTACTCTAGTTATACTATTTTTCAGGGCAGTGTACCCCCCCCCCCAATGTTGCAAGTGTAAGGATCCCTAATTTTGATTGGACAAAAGACGAGGAGAGGTCATCACACCATATCAAAATGAAACTTTTCTTTAGAATATTGAAATTAGCGTTCCCTCCCATAACTTTATTTTCCCATGCACGTTTATTCCACCCAACAATGGATGTTCTAATAGTCAATACAATGTTATAATATAACTTCCTTTTGAGAGTTCAGCAGGTCATCTTCCCAGGCGCATCTCAGTCAAGACTGTCCCTGGCACTCATTCAATGCCATGACTTGGGCTTTCTTGGTTTTGTTGTGCGCATGTCCAAAATGGGTGCAGTGGGATTTCATCAGGCCCGAAATGTGATACATGCAAAAATAGAAAACAAACAGTTTTAGAACAAAGAATAAATTAATGTTCTGTATACCACTTATCTCTACTCTATTCCCATTACTTTATTTTAACTATAGCGTTAGGGGTTAAGCAGAATGAACAATTTAGTGAAAGCAGCAAAGCAAGCATTATCACGTTATGACATAGAGAAACCATTTTAAGTTCTAGTGCGCAGAAGCAAAGTTTTACCCTCAAGCGAAAGGTACATCATGTCACATGAGTATGAATGACGCATGCGCAGAACAGATCCTGCGTTGTGGCACCCATAATAATGCAAAAGGATTACGGTTAGTAAAAGCACATAGGCAAGCTTCCCCTAGATACTAAAATGTCACGTGGTGGAATATTAATAAGACAAAACATGTAGTTTAGTAGGTTTACAAGTTATTTAGAGAGGGCTGAGTCCGAGCAAGTTGCTTTTCATGCGCAACCTTGCTCCATCAAAGCACAGCTACTCCACCACAAGGGTCTCAAGGTGCTGGGGGAGGGGGGATGGCTCCGCTGAGTGCTGGGGTCATCCAAAGACCCAGGTCTTGAGGTCCTTGCTGAACAGAAGCAGTGTAGAGATGGGCCGGAGGTGGAGTGGGAAGGTGTTCCAGGTCTTGGTTGCGAGGTAGAAGGCCTTTCCTCCAGTCCTGGTCTTGTAGATGCGTGGGACGGTGGCCAGAGAGAGGTCAGGTGATCGGAAGTGTCTCTTGCGTGCGTGGAAAACGAGGCGGTTGTTTAAGTATGATTGTTCGAAGTTCTGGAGGGCCTTGTATGGGTGGGTGAGGAGCTTGAAGGTTATTCTTCATTGAATGGGGAGCCAGTGGCGATCTCGGAGCTGTTGGGTGATGTGGTTGCAACGGGTGATGTCTAGGATCAGTCTGACTGTGGCGTTCTGGACGTTCTGGATTTAACGTAGTCGTTTCTTGTAGATTCTGGCATAGAGAGCATTGCCGTAGTCCAGTCTGCTACTGATGAGGGCGCGCATGACCGTTTTTCTGGATTCGGATGGGATCTATCTGAAAGCTTTTCAGAGTATACGAAGGGTGTTGAAGCAGGCCGAAGATGCGATGTTAATCTGGCCTTTGATTGTGAGCGATGAGTCTAGCATTATGCCTCGGTTTTGTGCATAGTGCTCCGCAAATAAATGATTGACGGAATGCTGAATAAATCATACATTCACCCCCCAGTCAAGAGATCTGGGTTAAATCCATTGTTCTTTTGCTCGCCATGCTACCCCAGTTTAGACCCAATCATATGCTAATCAGTCTTGACCCTGTGCCTCATGGGAAAAGTCCAGACCGGCCTGCCAAGCCAGGTCCTCCCTGGACCGGAAACAAGCATCCTGGGACCTGTTTCTGCGTATTACCCTTTATCAGCCAGGCTAGCTTGAATCCAGTGGCACAGTGAGCAAGGGACCCACGTCTGAGCATACCCATCACACAGGGTGAAAAGTGCTATGCAAACAAAGGATGGGCAGAATGCTGAATAAATCATACATTCACCCCAGTCAAGAGATCTGGGTTAAATCCATCATTCTTTTGCTCACCATGCCACCCCAGTTTAGACCCAACCAGGGAGGACCTGGCTTGGCAGTTAGGTCTGGACTGTTCCCATGAGGCACAGGGTCAAGACTGATTTGCATTTCTTTTCTACTAGGTGACGAACCCCACATACACAGCCGTCAATTTAGTTACACCATTAATCACTGGGATTTTGCAGTGCTTGAATATCTGTGCCTTTCATTTTATATACCATTGCAGAGTCTTATATCTGACTTTTTAGGTCGAGGCTACCGTCGCACTGCGAAGCAGTGGGCAGAGCCAAAGATTTAATGTTGTGTAGTATGGGGGCTTGAACCCGCCCATCTTCTCCATTGGCTGGCCTCGTAAATGCTGGCCAGCCATTGGAGAAGAGGGGCGTCACTCGGTTCTAGCCCCGCTTGAGCAGATTCGGTGGTGCGTGTTTTTTAAAAAATGTTAATCAGTGACGTCATCCGTCACTCAGCAAAAAAACACCCCCCCGAATTGCGAAAATGGCGGCGCTTTTGTTCTGCCATTTCCCCCCGACCGCCGGCGGAAGAAGTCGTCCTCAGGTGAGTGCTTGCTGTCCTGCCCCTCCTCGTTGCTTGTTTTAACTTTAAACGCGAGGCGCGGGTGCGGCCAGTGCTTGTTTTCAATCAATGCACTTTTGAGGGAAGCTCGAGTTTACTGCCCGGCGATAAGGTCAAGTCAAATAGTGGTTGTAGAAACCCATGCTGCCACATACCCTTCTGGCCGGCTGGCAGCACTGGAAGTCTGCGCGGTGCCGAAGCGCCACTTGAAGATGCAGAATGTTCCTGGTAAGGGCGCGTAGGGGCAGGAGGACAAGCAATGCCTCTGTATGCAGCGCCAAGCTGCCGGACTCGCGCTGCCAAATATCGGGGGCTCATATCTCTGCCCCACCCACGCGGCCTTTATAAAGAACAGGCACGGGGAGATTCAGTGATGGCCCAGAATCACAGGCTGTGGATACAACCTCGAGGCTGTGTCTTTATCAGCCTGCGTTAGAGGCACCACATGGGGAAATCTGCACTGCCCGCGGAGCCCATTGGGCTCGCGCTGCCCCCCCCCCCACCTGACCGTGAGGGCATCGGAGTCCCAACTGCCCGCCCGACAGCACCCTGAGCCCCCAGCCTCCTGTGAGCAGCAGACATAAAGAAAGGCCTCGCTCTTCTCACCACACGTTTAGTTTAATTATCCAATGTGTGCTTATTGACATGTGCATCCCAAGCATAGAAGCTCATCACACTGCCCATTTGATCCTTGGCCTCTCAGCAGAGACTCTTCACCCCGTACTACGGCTACTGTTGCCCCAATGCCAACAACTGAAGACTGGTGTTGTGTGCATAGGGTCACTTGCCCAGGAACACAGGGTGTTGAAGCCCGTGAGACCCGCCCAATTATCCTGCACTAAATTCGGCCACCAATAGTCCTGACTGCCGCCTCTGACCGGGCCCGATACCAGCAATAAAACCGCATGCTACTCCTGCCGGCCCGCACCTGCGCCCTGTGCTTTCGCCAGCACCCCCTCTCACGCTGCAGTCAACCGACTCTGGCGAGAAGTGTGGGGACTCTGTTTTGGACTGACCTGGGTGCTTTGCTGCCGAACACGCCGACTTCCTGAGACTTGGCCTCCCTGTGTCCCTGGAGGGATTGACCGCCTCCGCCGCTCGATTACTTCTTGCAGCACCCGCTTTGCGGGTGCCGCTGCGCGGCGTGAGGCGTGGGGGCGAGGCTCAAGGAGGACTGCTCAGCGTGAGTGAGGAGGAGGGAGCTCCGTGAGGCTGAGGCGAGCGCGCGCCGCAGGGACTCAGAAGACCAGGAGTCCCTGCGCTGCACAGGTGTGCTCGGCCGCGCCCCCAGCAGGACACACCCCCCGGCCGACCAGTCAATTAAAGCAGGAAGCTTGCTAACTCGCAGTGGGACTCTGTTTTGGACTGACCTGGGTGCTTTGCTGCCGAACACGCCGACTTCCTGAGACTTGGCCTCCCTGTGTCCCTGGAGGGATTGACCGCCTCCGCCGCTCGATTACTTCTTGCAGCACCCGCTTCGCGGGTGCCGCTGCGCGGCGTCAGGCGTGGGGTCGAGGCTCAAGGAGGACTGCTCAGCGTGAGTGAGGAGGAGGGAGCTCCGTGAGGCTGAGGCTGAGGCTGAGGCGAGCGCGCGCCGCAGGGACTCAGAAGACCAGGAGTCCCTGCGCTGCACAGGTGTGCTCGGCCGCGCCCCCAGCAGGACACACACCCCGGCCGCAACGTCCCTCTGAAAACCAACAGCCTGACGCTCAGCGGGACGCCGAGCGAAGCCCGAGCAAAGGGCGGGCAGTCTGTGGCAGTCAGGGGCTGTCAAGGCTGGGCTGGGCCACGTCTCTTACATTCGGCTCTGGCCCCTGGTGGGTCGCGTTACATTGTCCAAAGGCATCCCTTTCTATCATGTCAACCCGTTCTGGCAAACTACTTAGGTCTGAGGGTGAAAGGGGTGGTGCTGTTGGGAGCCCAGTGATTGGAACTATGGACCGCTTCATTACGAGAGTGGCGGCGGTCATTGACAATGAGATCGCCATTTCTGAACGGCGACTCTCTGAGGTCTATCTCCCCTCCAGACGCTCCTCTTTGGGGGCTGTAGCTCAGGTACTATCACCTGCTAGCGAGAAAACTCATTCTGTTCCCCCTGATGTCATGGAGGCTTCTGCAGATCTTCCCCAAATGGCAGAAACTGGGAGCAATATAGATAGGCCGGAACACCTACCTGCGCTTCTATCTAGTGGTGTTGTGGAAGTCTGTGGCGCAGATACAGCTCCTCCACCTGCGCCCCTAATCACAAGCTCTACTCAAATAATATTGCCAACTTCACCGGTTCACAACATAGTAAACCTAGTTGGGGTGCAATCTGTGCTTGACTCGAGTGGGCAAAATAAAAGGGCCAAAAATAAAAGGGAGGCATGCTCTAGTAAGGGTAGGCCGATGAAACAGGCTAGGTTATATAAACAACCGAGAAAAACTATTGAGCAGGTTGTGAGGGACGTAAGGGGGTCGGTCCCAGCAGATAAGGTAGTGGAGGAGGGGGGCTCTGTGGACGCTCCCATGGGTAGAAACAACTGCTCGCCCTCTATTAGTAGTGCAGCTAATGTTTCTTTAGCTTTCGAACAAAATATGATTGATAGGATTATGGAGAGGGTAAACACTCTCTTTGTGCCGTTGCTGACCCAGGTTAAAGGATTGGGGACTAGAATAGACAAATTAGAGCAATCAACCCTTGACGGCTTCTTCTCACTTAAATCTATATTTAAACAGCATAAAAGAGCGAGTGAGAACCAGGCCATGGATCCATAAGAGAGTGTGCCCCCAGTAGTCCCCGCGCAAACTCAGGCGGATTCTAATCATTCAATTAGGGCAAAGAAGGTAAATACTGGCAACATACAAGCACCTATACCTGTAATCCCTCCCCCAATAAAAGTAGGAATCCATCACAAGGGAACGGAAACATCTACTGAGGTCGCCAAAGGTACACCTAAATTAACATCCCATCCGCAGCCCTCGGTAAGCGGAGGGTTGGCAAAGGTTAGCCAAGCCTCCGGCATACAAGACAAAGGCAAGGGAGTAGCAACAGAGAAGGTAATTAAAACTGCCCCTCATTCTGTAGCCCCGATTACAACTACAACGGTCCCCCGTAAATTTTTACGGCGAACTCCCCCAATAAATTTACCACCAGATTGTCACCCCTTTGTTGGTGTCCTAGTAAACGTTCCCCCACTGAAGGAAGACCAAGTGGAGAATCACCAGTCTCTCAAGAACAAGTGTATTCACTGGCTAAAATCAAATAAGCCAATCCCGAATGGCCTAGATGGGCTAATTCTTAGCGTCCGCAGAGTAGGGTGGATAGGCCAAGGAAAAAAAATACAGGAGGGGGATTGTGTAATTATAAACTTCCAAGATCCCAGATTGGTGAGTTCCATCTGTGGCCCTATAAAAAAATATGGATGAGATAGGGGTTAAACTAGTGGATCTAACCTTTTTTTATCCCAGGACAATTGTAATGCCATCCCGGGTAGGCCCTAGCACAATTGACTCCGGCCAAAACTGGGACCCATGTGTGATTGGGGGTCTGGGATATAACGGGCCGAATCCTCTGCGGGTGCCAAGGAGTTGTTGACTGGAGGAGGGTGATACGAGGGAGATTATAGTGCCCGACATGGCAACTGCCATTAGGAAGGGTTTAATGACAGTAATACCACCCCGAATACTCTCTCCTATAAGTACAGGCGACAGTGGAATGGTAGACTCTCTGCCCATCCCCTTGGACAGTAATTTGCCTGTTCTCCCTGTGAGGCTATGGACAGGAGCGTTCTTGCGGTCTGCGACGCACCAGCTGTGACGGACCGTAATTTTAAGGTTTTCAGTTGGAATGTCGCAGGGATCGCAAGAAAACTGGCCCTTCCAGACTGGAATGCTTTGGTTGACGACCACGCCATATGCATTTTCCAGGAGACCTGGAGTTTGGTCCCAGTACACAGGGTGGGATTTTCATCCTACTATGTGCCCGCACAAATTTCAGATTCGGGGAGAGGACGCCCTTCGGGAGGTTTGCTTATATGGGTGGCAGCTTCCCTAGACTGTAGAATAGAGGACCTTCAGACAGGATGTCCAGATATCCAAAATATTATTTTAAGAGACTCTAGGGGTCGCACAATATTGAATATCTATAACGTATATGCCAGAGGGACTAAGGGCGGGAGGAAGTCGACTGTATTAGCTCTCCTAGAAAGCCACCTTAGTACAACTCCATATAAGTCGTGTACCCTGGTAGCGGGCGACATGAATTGTACGTTCGAGCCCTTGGGCTCGGATGTTGCCTTAGAGCAAGATGAGGAGGACGCGAAGATAGGGATCCCAACCTTGGAGATTCCTCCCATTAGGAGATGGTCACAGGTGGCGCTACAGTTATACACCCTGAGCACTGAATTCAATTTAAGGGCAGTGAATGGGAGGACGATTTCAGATAGGGGGGGGGCACATACTTATAACAGACCAGGACCTACTTCTAGAATTGATTATATTCTATTAGATATATGTCTGTGGAGCCAGGTGAGGGATATGGTTGTCGTACCCACGGTCGAAAGCGATCACAACCCGCTTTCCTTGACCATGGTTCAGTGGTGGTGTCATTCCATGAAGGGGAATAATAACCCCATATTAACTCCCCCAGATGAGTCGGTAGTCTCACTATGTGGAAGGCGCCTAAAATGGGCTAAATTGGTCATGTCGGAAGAAAAAGTTGGAGAAATATCAGCCCTTTTAGATCATGCTTTGACAAACTTGGGGACCATGCCGGAAGGGGTGGGTAGGGCTTGCGAGGTCTTCGCCGCACTAACAGAGGCGCTGACTAATGTGTTTTCTATCCCCTCGAGTAAGCTAGGGAGGAAAGGAGGTGAAAAGAAAGCTAGCGGGTGGTATACACATCTGTGCAGGTTAAACAAATCAAGACTTGTTGAGGCAGTGAAATCCAAATCCCACCCTGACATATTGGAAGCAAGGAAGGCATATAACAGATCCCTTAAAATTGCTAAAAAGGAGTGGGAAGAGACATTTTGGGAGGACTTACTTGTTGCTAGTAAAAGCAAAGACCCAAGGGGTTTTTGGAACCTTGTAGGCTCCCAAAATAGGCCTGATGAAGCTATGAGACCCTGTAATATCCCCCCACAAAGCTGGGTCAAACACTTTGGGGCCCTATATCTCCCGGTGGATGGGGCACTAAACGTTAGGATGCTCCCCCCACTAGTATCTGAACCCCATGGCTACAATCTCTTTTCAGCTCTAGAGATTGAAAAGGTGATTGGGTGTGTAGCCCCCCGGAAGGCAGCAGGCCCAGATGGCTTACCGGGGGACCTCATGCGGGCATACCCAGTGGCCTGGGGAGGGGTTATTGCAGCACTCCTTAATGATATTATGAAGGGGGGGCCAGTGCCTGATTCCTGGAAAGGGGCGGTGGTGGTCCCAATCTATAAAAAAGGCTCTAGAGAAATCCCAGGGAACTACCGCCCCATAAGCCTCATTGACTCCACCCAAAAGATAGCAGGTAAAGCTATCCTTGGTAGGATTCTTCATTGGGTGGAGGAAAACAAAATACTAACAGACTTCCAGGCAGGGTTTCGGGCAGGTACAGGGACGATTGAGCAGGTGTTTAGGTTGGCACTCCTTGGGTGGAAGGTGGTGGAACTAGGCAAGGGCAGTCTATATTTGGCATTTATAGATCTGAAGACTGCTTTTGACCTAGTTCCCCGGGAGGAGCTATGGAGGGTGCTGTATGGGTTGGGGTTACCTCCCTACATTTTGTCCCTCCTTATTAGCCTACACGAACATACCTTTGCTCAGGTTCGTTGGGGGAGAAATGGAGAGATAACTGAAAATATTCCAATGTCTCGGGGTGTGAGACAGGGATGTGTCCTAGTGCCCACCCTCTTTTCATTATATGTCAATGGGGTGGTGGATTATCTTCAGCAAGAACCAGCCGATGCTCCTTGTCTAGGGGGAGTGCGGATCCCAACTTTACTTTTTGCGGACGATACGCTTTTGATTTCTAGGACTCCGCAAGGCCTCCAAAAGTTGCTCGCCCGTTTCCAGAACTTTTGTGCTTTAAGGGGCTTGGTAATCAACGTAGATAAAACCAAGTTCCTCATTCTAAACCCTCCAAGGAAACTGGGCCGCACACCCACTCTTAACTCTGTTCCTTTGGAAAAAGTATCCAAATTCGACTATCTCGGAATACGGATTACGGACACCATGAATTGGTCATCCGATATTGCTAAGATGGTCTTGAGTCACAAAAGAGTAGGAGGGGCCCTCCTGAGGGAATTTCGGGCTTCACCAAGGAGGTCGCTTGCCCCGGCAATTGACATCTACAAGGCTAAGGGAGTAACATCAGCCCTATATGGGGCAGAGCTGTGGGGTCATTGCTGCCTGGATTCCTTGGTAACATCAGAGAGCAAGCTCTTGAAATCTCTAATCGCCCTCCAAGCACCCCTACAGTGCCTGTGCTGTCGGACACTGGGTGTAAGAATATCAAAGATCAAGCCCGGCTTCGGCCACTCCTTCTATGGGCACGTATTTGGAGGGGTGAAGAGTTAAAATCATATGCTGAAGGGCTAGCAGAAATAATGAGCTTGGGCGGTTGGGCAAAGATCAAGTGGTTGAAAGCTACGAAAAAACTTCTGGAGGATATTGGGCTAGGGGACTGCTGGTCATCAAGAACGGCTCCACCAAAAGATGTTCTGAAACGACTCTACTGGAAATGAGTTGCGGACCAGCTAGTGACAAATTCTAGACATTGTAATTCTACAGCTGCCTTTTTAATAATTAAAGATGTTGTAGTCTACGAACCATATCTGGACTTAATTACCCTGGCAACTGATCGAGCACTGTATTTTAAATTCAGAGTGGGTTCCCTTCCAGTTGGTGCCCTGGTGTCAAAGTGGAAATCGGGTGCCCACACGTCCCCCTTTTGCGCCCGTTGCACCACGAGGACAGAGTCTATACCGCACATATTGTTTGAATGCCCGGACTATGCAAAACTAAGGGGCTTTTGGCTGAAACCCCTTTGTCGCAATATGGGCACGCGTAGTCATCTGGTAGCTCTTCGAATCCTTATGACGGACACTTCCCCTCCTATTGTTTGTGGTGTAGCCAAATTTTTAAAACATTTTTGGTTGATTCGCTGCAAGAGATTGTCAATAGTGGTTTAATTTGTATTTTAGTTAATTTATTCTGACATCATATGTCTTTTTATATTTTTTAACTGTACACTCAATACTGCTCTTAAAATGTCTTTTTCCAGTTTTTAAATGTTGTATTTGTGTACGCTTTCAAGATATCTTGCATATCGAATAAAAGCTTCAACCAAAAGTATATATTAATCCACGCAGACACTTCTACAATTAAAGAAACAATTGAGAGAAGTGTGGAAATAAAGTATATATCAATCCACGCAGACACTTCTAAAATTAAAGAAACAATTGAGAGAAGTGTGGAAATAAAGTATATATCAATCCACGCAGACACTTCTAACATTACAGAAACAATTAAGAGAAGTGTGGAAATAAAGTATATATTAATCCACGCAGACACTTCTAACATTAAAGAAACAATTGAGAGAAGTGTGGAAATAAAGTATATATTAATCCACACAGACACTTCTAACATTAAAGAAACAATTGAGAGAAGTGTGGAAATAAAGTATATATTAATCCACGCAGAAACTTCTAACATTAAAGAAACAATTGAGAGAAGTGTGGAAATAAAGTATATATTAATCCACGCAGACACTTCTAACATTAAAGAAACAATTGAGAGAAGTGTGGAAATAAAGTATATATGAATCCACGCAGACACTTCTAACATTAAAGAAACAATTGAGAGAAGTGTGGAAATAAAGTATATATTAATCCACGCAGACATTTCTAAAATTAAAGAAACAATTGAGAGAAGTGTGGAAATAAAGTATATATTAATCCACGCAGACACTTCTAACATTAAAGAAACAATTGAGAGAAGTGTGGAAATAAAGTATATATTAATCCACGCAGACATTTCTAAAATTAAAGAAACAATTGAGAGAAGTGTGGAAATAAAGTATATATTATTAATCCACACAGACATTTCTTAAATTAAAGAAACAATTGAGAGAAGTGTGGAAATAAGTATATATTAATCCACGCAGACACTTCTAACATTAAAGAAACAATTGAGAGAAGTGTAGAAATAAAGTATATATTAATCCACGCAGACACTTTTAACATTAAAGAAACAATTGAGAGAAGTGTGGAAATAAAGTATATATTAATCCACGCAGACACTTCTAACATTAAAGAAACAATTGAGAGAAGTGTGGAAATAAAGTATATATTAATCCACGCAGACACTTCTAACATTAAAGAAGCAATTGAGAGAAGTGTGGAAATAAAGTATATATTAATCCACGCAGACACTTCTAACATTAAAGAAACAATTGAGAGAAGTGTGGAAATAAAGTATATATTAATCCACGCAGACACTTCTAACATTAAAGAAACAATTGAGAGAAGTGTGGAAATAAAGTATCCATTAATCCACACAGATACTTCTAACATTAAAGAAACAATTGAGAGAAGTGTGGAAATAAAGTATATATTAATCCATGCAGACACTTCTAAAATTAAAGAAACAATTGAGAGAAGTGTGGAAATAAAGTATATATTAATCCACGCAGACACTTCTAACATTAAAGAAACAATTGAGAGAAGTGTGGAAATAAAGTATATATGAATCCACGCAGACACTTCTAACATTAAAGAAACAATTGAGAGAAGTGTGGAAATAAAGTATATATTAATCCACGCAGACATTTCTAAAATTAAAGAAACAATTGAGAGAAGTGTGGAAATAAAGTATATATTAATCCACGCAGACACTTCTAACATTAAAGAAACAATTGAGAGAAGTGTGGAAATAAAGTATATATTAATCCACGCAGACATTTCTAAAATTAAAGAAACAATTGAGAGAAGTGTGGAAATAAAGTATATATTATTAATCCACACAGACATTTCTTAAATTAAAGAAACAATTGAGAGAAGTGTGGAAATAAGTATATATTAATCCACGCAGACACTTCTAACATTAAAGAAACAATTGAGAGAAGTGTAGAAATAAAGTATATATTAATCCACGCAGACACTTTTAACATTAAAGAAACAATTGAGAGAAGTGTGGAAATAAAGTATATATTAATCCACGCAGACACTTCTAACATTAAAGAAACAATTGAGAGAAGTGTGGAAATAAAGTATATATTAATCCACGCAGACACTTCTAACATTAAAGAAGCAATTGAGAGAAGTGTGGAAATAAAGTATATATTAATCCACGCAGACACTTCTAACATTAAAGAAACAATTGAGAGAAGTGTGGAAATAAAGTATATATTAATCCACGCAGACACTTCTAACATTAAAGAAACAATTGAGAGAAGTGTGGAAATAAAGTATCCATTAATCCACACAGATACTTCTAACATTAAAGAAACAATTGAGAGAAGTGTGGAAATAAAGTATATATTAATCCATGCAGACACTTCTAAAATTAAAGAAACAATTGAGAGAAGTGTGGAAATAAAGTATATATTAATCCACACAGACACTTCTAACATTAAAGAAACAATTGAGAGAAGTGTGGAAATAAAGTATATATTAATCCACGCAGACACTTCTAACATTAAAGAAACAATTGAGAGAAGTGTGGAAATAAAGTATCCATTAATCCACGCAGACACTTCTAACATTAAAAAAACAATTGAGAGAAGTGTGGAAATAAAGTATATATTAATCCACGCAGACACTTCTAACATTAAAGAAACAATTGAGAGAAGTGTGGAAATAAAGTATATATTAATCCACGCAGACACTTCTAACATTAAAGAAACAATTGACTAAGTTACCGGGTTCCCGAATTGAACGTCTTTGTAGTCTGCATCGTTGAGCCTCCTAGTGACACCCTTTGCAAGAAGGCCCAGGGTGCCCGTTCAATGTATCCGGGGCCCTACTCCCGCCCTCTCAAAGGTGGCGGCTGGCCGCCTTGGAGGAGGTCAGAGGGGGGAGGCAGCAGCAGCGCCCCCCCCCCACGCTGAGACACAGCATGGGTGCAATTGGCCACAAAGGGGAAGGGGGAGCAAGTGCCCCCCACCACGCAACCAGAAGACACCACGGATCGGGGTCCAGGAGCGCTCCGAAGGGGGAGGGGCGGGTGAGCAGCCTTGCGCTTGCCGCCCCCCCCCCTCGAAGTTAATCGCTGACTGCACACAAAGTCTGTCTGCCTGCAAAGCAGCCAGGGGCTGGCCTAGTGACTGTGAGGACGCACCCCGCCTCACTCCTACACACTCTAGGGTACAGCCACCCCCGCAGATGCTCCCACGAAGCCTTCAAACCGGCACTGTTGCCTGCTTCCCCCTACCCACAGCACCCCAGGCCCATGCCGCTGCCCCGAAAGAAAAGACGGGGCGAGGGCCCAGCGGCGCCCCCCGCCCTTTACAGCTGTGCTGCGAGAGCCGGCCCCGGAGCCAGGGAAGCCACAATTGACGGCATGGAGCCTCAGACTCACCCATACCCCTTCTCCCGTCTACCGAAGACTGAGCAGCCAGGAGATGGGGCCGCTGCCTAAGCACCCCTGGAGCTGCCCATCACCCCCAGAGAGGCCGAAGCACCCCTGGAGCTGTCCATCCCCCCCCCCAGAGAGGCCGAAGCCCCCCTGGAGCTGTCCATCCCCCCCAGAGAGGCGGAAGCACCCCTGGAGCTGCCCATCCCCCCCCAGAGAGGCCGAAGCACCCCTGGAGCTGTCCATCCCCCCCCCAGAGAGGCCGAAGCACCCCTGGAGCTGTCCATCCCCCCCCAGAGAGGCCAAAGCACCCCTGGAGCTGTCCATCCCCCCCCCCCAGAGAGGCCGAAGCACCCCTGGAGCTGTCCATCCCCCCCAGAGAGGCCGAAGCACCCCTGGAGCTGTCCATCCCCCCCCCAGAGAGGCCGAAGCATCCCTGGAGCTGTCCACCCCCCCACAGAGGCCGAAGCACCCCTGGAGCTGTCCATCCCCCCCAGAGAGGCCGAAGCACCCCTGGAGCTGTCCACCCCCCCATAGAGGCCGAAGCACCCCTGGAGCTGTCCATCCCTCCCCCCAGAGAGGCCGAAGCACCCCTGGAGCTGTCCATCCCCCCCCAGAGTGGCCGAAGCACCCCTGGAGCTGTCCATCCCCCCCCCTCCAGAGACGCCGAAGCACCCCTGGTGCTGTCCATCCCACCCAGAGAGGCCGAAGCACCCCTGGAGCTGTCCATCCCCCCCAGAGAGGCCGAAGACAGTCACCATTGTCACAGGATGTCCCTGGTCTGAGAGGGCAGGCATTGCAGAAGCAGTCACCATTGTCACAGGATGTACCTGGGCTGAGAGGGCAGGCATTGCAGAGACAGACACCATTGTCACAGGATGTACCTGGGCTGAGAGCGCAGGCATTGCAGAGACAGTCACCATTGTCACAGGATGTACCTGGGCCGAGAGTTCAGGCATTGCAGAGACAGTCACCACTGTCACAGGATGTACTTGGGCTGAGAGCGCAGGCATTACAGAGACAGTCACCATTGTCACGGGATGTACCTGGGCCGAGAGGGCAGGCCTTACAGAGGCAGTCACCATTGTCACAGGATGTCCCTGGTCTGAGAGGGCAGGCATTGCAGAGACAGTCACCATTGTCACGGGATGTACCGGGGCTGAGAGGGCAGGCATTACAGAGGCAGTCACCATTGTCACAGGATGTCCCTGGGCTGAGAGCGCAGGCATTGCAGAGACCGTCACCATTGTCACAGGATGTCCCTGGGCTGAGAGCGCAGGCATTGCAGAGACAGTCACCATTGTCACAGGATGTCCCTGGGTTGAGAGGGCAGGCATTACAGAGGCAGTCACCATTGTCACAGGATGTACCTGGGCTGAGAGGGCAGGCATTACAGAGACAGTCACCATTGTCACAGGATGTCCCTGGATTGAGAGGGCAGGCATTACAGAGGCAGTCTTCATTGTCACAGTATGTACTTGGGCTGAGAGGGCAGGCATTGCAGAGACAGTCACCATTGTCACAACATGTACCTGGGCCGAGAGGGCAGGCATTGCAGAGACAGACACCACTGTCACAGGATGTACCTGGGCTGAGAGAGCAGGCATTGCAGAGACAGTCACCATTGTCACAGGATGTACCTGAGCTGAGAGGGCAGGCATTGCAGAGACCGTCACCATTGTCACAGGATGTACCTGGGCCGAGAGGGCAGGCATTGCAGAGACAGTCACCATTGTCACAGGATGTACCTGGGCTGAGAGGGCAGGCATTGCAGAGGCAGTCTTCATTGTCACAGTATGTACTTGGGCTGAGAGGGCAGGCATTGCAGAGACAGTCACCATTGTCACAGGATGTACCTGGGCTGAGAGGGCAGGCATTGCAGAGGCAGTCTTCATTGTCACAGTATGTACCTGGGCCGAGAGGGCAGGCATTGCAGAGACAGACACCACTGTCACAGGATGTACCTGGGCTGAGAGGGCAGGCATTGCAGAGACAGTCACCATTGTCACAGGATGTACCTGAGCTGAGAGGGCAGGCATTGCAGAGACCGTCATCATTGTCACAGGATGTACCTGGGCTGAGAGGGCAGGCATTGCAGAGACAGTCACCATTGTCACAGGATGTACCTGGGCTGAGAGGGCAGGCATTGCAGAGGCAGTCTTCATTGTCACAGTATGTACTTGGGCTGAGAGGGCAGGCATTGCAGAGACCGTCACCATTGTCACAGGATGTACCTGGGCCGAGAGGGCAGGCATTGCAGAGACAGTCACCATTGTCACAGGATGTACCTGGGCTGAGAGGGCAGGCATTGCAGAGGCAGTCTTCATTGTCACAGTATGTACTTGGGCTGAGAGGGCAGGCATTGCAGAGACAGTCACCATTGTCACAGGATGTACCTGAGCTGAGAGGGCAGGCATTGCAGAGACCGTCACCATTGTCACAGGATGTACCTGGGCCGAGAGGGCAGGCATTGCAGAGACAGACACCACTGTCACAGGATGTACCTGGGCTGAGAGCGCAGGCATTGCAGAGACAGTCACCATTGTCACAGGATGTATCTGGGCCGAGAGGGCAGGCATTGCAGAGACAGTCACCATTGTCACAGGATGTATCTGGGCCGAGCGGTCAGGCATTACAGAGACAGTCACCATTGTCACAGGATGTACCGGGGATGAGAGGGCAGGCATTGCAGAGGCAGTCTTCATTGTCACAGGATGTACTTGCGCTGAGAGGGCAGGCATTGCAGAGACAGTCACCATTGTCACAGGATGTATCTGGGCCGAGAGGGCAGGCATTGCAGAGACAGTCACCATTGTCACAGGATGTATCTGGGCCGAGCGGTCAGGCATTACAGAGACAGTCACCATTGTCACAGGATGTACCGGGGATGAGAGGGCAGGCATTGCAGAGGCAGTCTTCATTGTCACAGGATGTACTTGCGCTGAGAGGGCAGGCATTGCAGAGGCAGTCACCATTGTCACAGGCTACAGCGCATCTTGTGATGATCTGCGAATTTTACAAGTGTCTGATTCCAAGTCCCAGTGGTGTATACGGTGCAAAGATGTGTGGTTGGCACTAGGAAGCCTCTTTGTGCCCCAGTGTGGGCAAAAAGAGCGACAGTGCCATATCTCAGTAGATATAGATCTGCGCTGTTCTTTCCCCCAACCGCAACAGAGCGCAGCAACTTAATTTTAAGTACATCAGCCCTTATGCGTTCAACTTCGTTTTTATACATAAATGACTGATCCATCATAACAAGTTTAAGACAACTACTTCAAAGCTACATAGGAGATGCCTCTAGAGTCTTCTTATGACAACCACCGACATAACAAATCATGGGACCAAGGCTTACCTCTAAAGAGACCCATGCTTACAACTAAATATACCTATTGTACCTCCTAGAATTGTTGTGGTGTGTTTTGTTCTATCTGACCGAGCGTCAACTGCTGCTTTAATACAAAAATTGCTGCTTAAAATGAAATAAACTCTAATTAAAATGAGTGTTTCATTTAGTAAGTACACTGTGTAGGAAGTCAATAGACTGGAGTTTTATAGAGCGCAAACTTAACCTGAAAGTATCAGAGCACTTTACATGAGCACCTTCATTTTTAGGCACAGGGAGATGACACCATTTTCCCAGAGTCACAGGACCTGTGCCTCTCTGCAAGACTCAAACCGGGCTCCCTGCCTTCGGAGTCCACTGCTCTAGCCGTACTCCACATCCTCTCCTGTTTAATTGAATGACAGAGGTATAGCTCGTTGCGTATGCTCTGCTGCTATCAGACCCTTCCACTCCAAGGATGCTACTCATAATAATTTGCATTTCTTGTTGTCTACCTGAATATACATGTGAAGACCTATAGTAATAGGACAGTTGAAGACATAGGTTAGCACACAGTCTAGAGTTCTATGAGCGCCTTCTGCAGACTCCCGGCACACTAGGATGGCTAGGTTCAGCAGACGTCTGGTTGTTTCTCTGCCTCTTCCCAGCATGGGCTGTGTGCCCCTAGGCTCAGCAGACACCCGGCTGTTTCTCTGCCTCTTCCCAGCATAAGCTGTGTGCCCCTAGGTTCAGCGGACACCTGGCTGTTTCTATGCCTCTTCCCAGCATGGTCAGTGTGCCCCTAGGTTCAGCAGGCGTTTGGCTGTTTCTCTGCCTCTTCCCAGCATGGTCAGTGTGCCACTAGGTTCAGCAGACGTCTGGTTGTTTCTATGCCTCTTCCCAGCATGAGCTGTGTGCCCCTAGGTTCAGCGGACACCTGGCTGTTTCTATGCCTCTTCCCAGCATGAGCTGTGTGCCCCTAGGTTCAGCGGACACCTGGCTGTTTCTCTGCCTCTTCCCAGCATAAGCTGTGTGCCCCTAGGTTCAGCGGACACCTGGCTGTTTCTATGCCTCTCCCCAGCATGGGCTGTGTGCCCCTAGGTCCAGCAGATGCCTGGCTGTTTCTCTGCCTCTTCACAGCATGAGCTGTGTGCCCCTAGGTCCAGCAGATGCCTGGCTGTTTCTCTGCCTCTTCACAGCATGAGCTGTGTGCCCCTAGGTTCAGCAGCAGATGGCTGCTTCTCTGCCTCTTCCCAGCATGCACTGTGTGCACCTAGGTTCAGCAGACGTTGTGCCACTAGGTTCAGCAGACGTCTGGCTGTTTCTCTGCCTCTTCCCAGCTGAGCTGTATGCCCCTAGGTTCAGCAGAGTCCTGGCTGTTTCTCTGCCTCTATCCCAGCATGTGCTGTGTGCCTCTACGTTCTTCAGAGGCCTGGCTGCTTCTTTGCCAGTTGCCAGCATGTGCTGTGTGCCCCTAGGTTCAGCCGATGCCTGGTTGTTTCTCTGCCTCTTCCCAGCACGAGCTGTGTGCCTTTAAGTTCAGCAGAGGCCTGGCTCTTTCTGTGCCTCTTCCCAGCATGGTCAGTGTGCCCCTAGGTTCAGCAGACGCCTGGCTGTTTCTCTGCCTCTTCCTAGCATGAGCTGTGTGCCCCTAGGTTCAGCAGACGTCTGGCTGTTTATCTGCTTCTTCCCAGCATGAGCAGTGTACCACTAGGTTCAGCACACTTCTGGCTGTTTCTATGTCTCTTCCCAGCATGAGCTGTGTGCCACTAGGTTCAGCACACGTCTGGCTGTTTCTCTGTCTCTTCCCAGCATGAGCTGTGTGCCCCTAGGTCCAGCAGAGGCCTGGCTATTTATCAGCTTCTTCCCAGCATGAGCTGTGCGCCACTGGGTTCAGCACACGTCTGGCTGTTTCTCTGCCTCTTCTCAGCATGATCTGTGTGCCCCTAGGTTCAGCAGATGTTGTGCCCCTAGGTTCAGCAGAGACATGGCTGTTTCTCTGCCTCTTCCCAACATAAGCTGTGTGCCCCTAGGTTCAGCAGACGTCTGGCTGTTTCTCTGCCTCCTCCCAGCATGAGCAGTGTGCCCCTAGGTTCAGCAGGCGTTTGGCTGTTTCTCTGCCTCTTCCTAGCATGAGCTGTGTGCCCCTAGGCTCAGCAGACGTCTGGCTGTTTCTCTGCTTCTTCCCAGCATGAGCTGTGTGCCCCTAGCTTCAGCAGAGGCCTGGCTGTTTCTCTGCCTCTTCACAGCATGGGATGTGTGCCTCTAGCTTCAGCAGAGGCCTGGCTGTTTCTCTGCCCATTCCTAGCATGAGCTGTGTGCCCCTAGATTCAGCAGACGTCTGGCTGTTTCTCTGCCTCTTCCTAGCAGGAGCTGTGTGCCTCTAGGTCCAGGAGACGTCTGGCTGTTTCTCTGCCTCTTCCCAGCATGAGCTATGTGCCCCTGGGTTCAGCAGAGGCCTGGCTATTTAGCTGCTTCTTCCCAGCATGAGCTGTGTGCCACTAGGTTCAGCACACGTCTGGCTCTTTCTCTGCCTCTTCTCAGCTGATCTGTGTGCCCCTTGGTTCAGCAGACGTGTGGCTGTTTCTCTGCCTCTTCCTAGCATGAGCTGTGTGCCCCTGGATTTAGCAGACGTCTGGCTGTTTCTCTGCCTCTTCCTAGCAGGAGCTGTGTGCCTCTAGGTCCAGGAGACGTCTGGCTGTTTCTCTGCCTATTCCCAGCATGAGCTGTGTGCCCCTGGGTTCAGCAGAGGCCTGGCTATTTATCTGCTTCTTCCCAGCATGAGCTGTGTGCCACTAGGTTCAGCACACGTCTGTCTCTTTCTCTGCCTCTTCTCAGCTGATCTGTGTGCCCCTAGGTTCAGCAGAGACATGGCTGTTTCTCTGCCTCTTCCCAGCATGAGCTGTGTGCCCCTAGGTTCAGCAGACGTCTGGTTGTTTCTCTGCCTCTTCCCAGCATGGGTTGTGTGCCACTAGGTTCAGCAGAGGCATGGCTGTTTCTCTGCCTCTTCCCACCATGAGCAGTGTGCCCCTAGGTTCAGCAGATGTCTGGTTGTTTATCTGCCTCTTCCCAGCATGGGCTGTGTGCCCCTAGGTTCATCAGATGTCTGGCTGTTTCTCTGCCTCTTCCAGCATGTGCTGTGTACCCCTAGGTTCAGCAGACGTCTGATTGTTTCTCTGCCTCTTCCCGGCATGGACTGTGTGCCCCTAGGTTCAGCAGATGTCTGGCTGTTTCTCTGCCTCTTCCAGCATGAGCTGTGTGCCCCTAGGTTCAGCAGATGTCTGGCTGTTTCTCTGCCTCTTCTTATCATGAGCTGTGTGCCCCTACGTTCAGCAGACGTCTGGCTGTTTCTCTGCCTCTTCCTAGCATGAGTTGTGTGCCCCTGGGTTCAGCACACGTCTGGCTGTTTCTCTGCCTCTTCCCAACATGAGCAGTGTGCCCCTAGGTTCATCAGGTGTCTGGCTGTTTCTCTGCCTCTTCCCAGCGTGAGATGTGTGCCCCTAGGTTCAGCAGATGCCTGGCTGTTTCTCTGCCTCTTCCTAGCATGGGCTGTGTGCCCTTAGGTTCAGCAGACGCCTGGCTGTTTCTCTGCCTCTTCTTAGCATGAGCTGTGTGCCCCTAGGTTCAGCAGATGTCTGGCTGTTTTTTTTCTGCCTCTTCCTAGCATGAGCTGTGTGCCCCTAGGTTCAGTAGACGTCTGGCTGTTTCTCTACCTCTTCCTAGCATGAGCTGTGTGCCCCTAGGTTCAGTAGACGTCTGGCTGTTTCTCTGCCTCTTCCTAGCATGAGCTGTGTGCCCCTAGGTTCAGTAGATGTCTGGCTGTTTCTCTGCCTCTTCCTAGCATGAGCTGTGTCCCCCTTTTGATAATTCTGTAACCAAGATCATTGGCTTCTCCTGGGTTTGTCTGAGACTTCAGATCTGTGAGGACATATTGTTCTGTGCTATCATGTGATCCACTTGAAATCTTCCAAATACTAATCCACCACTAATAAGTTTGAACAGTGGTCGCTAATCGAGGTTTATGTCTGAGTAACGTATCAGGTGAGGGGACTCTACCAGAGCTTGTGTGCGGCTGTACTAGTGCGATATCGCAAAGCATTTTCATCTTCCAAGGGCTCTTTGGTCACCTCCGAATGGCAATAATTCACAGGGTCTTCCCAAGTAGGCGACTTACAAAAGGATTAATTAAATAGACCTTATTTTAAAACACTGGTGATTTGTAAGCCTTTTCCCAAACATATTCTTGGAGAACTGTTCAGAACATATAAGCTTCTCCTCCAGAACAGTCAGGAAAAATGCAAAACAGACCTAAATATTTGCTATGGCCAAAGCTTTCTAGGCTCAGATTGTAATGTTTGTGAAGATATTAAAGAAACACTTGTGTATAATTTTTAATCACAGCGGAATCAGCGGGGCCAAAGAAGAGAAATCCCTACAGAGTGCACACGTGACAGCCCAGCTGACCCCACCACGAGGGCACCTGGAGTAAATACAAGATACCTGGGCAGTTGTTTCAAACTTACGTTAAACTAGAACACTTCTGAGTCCACGGGATCAGGGATTTCACATCTTCTGCTTCCAATTTAAATTGTGAAATATTGAGATTCTGAATTGGAGCAGAGTTTTTAAAACAAAACAGCAACACTTTCATATCCATTGTGTCCATTTGTCGCCCAATGTGAATTTTATCGAAGGATTCAAGGGCTATCTTCGTAAACTCTTCATCCTGGATCTCATGCAAGCAGTACAGCAAGTCCATCGGGTAATCACTGAGGAAATCACTGCTGTCCTTGATTTGTTCTTTAATCCAAGGCAATAAATTAGTTTTTGTTCCTGACAGAATCTTCCATTCTAAGTGTTCCCCCATTCGCTTCACTGCTTCTGTGTTTCCGAAGCCGAAGATGAGACGTACAGTAAGCAATAAGTGATTCTGGTCGCGTTTCATGTAGTCGCTCAATAAACCGCTCAGAGCTTGATCAGGATTCATTGCATGATCCGTTGGTTCATGGTTATCCCTTAGTACATAGAATAAAGCTGCAAAGAAATCTTGAAAGATGGAGTGGGCGAAGCTGTAGATGTTGAGGTCACTGGTATCCTTGTGAAATAGGTCTTTACTTTGGAGGAGTGACTGGACATGCACAAGGGACAAGCCGCGTTTGTGGAGGTCTTCTTCCGTGAACTGTGTTTTGTTCTCGTAGAGTCCATCCTTGGCCAAGGTGCAAACCCTCTTCAGGGTATCTTGGGCAGGCTGCGTTGCTGCACTGTTCTGTTGCTTTATGAAACTGGATAGGAAAGCCATGAAGAGCAATGCCATTGTTCTTGGGGCATTTGTGAGATCTTCGCCCCTTTCCATCTGAAGCTTGAGGATTCTGCACATGACCCAACACACAGTTGGGATGAAGCACATGCTATGAAGAGCAGGCCTTTCCTGAATAACTTGGAAAGCCTGGGCTCCCAATTCTGCACTTCCAAAAAACTTGTTGAAGTATTCCTTCCTGTCGTCTTCTGAAAATCCAACTATCTCTTCCAAACGTTGGATCTTCACACATTGCCTAAGTTTCTCCAAAGCAGTTGGACGTGTGGTAATTATTATGGATGACTTAGAGATAAGTGTTCGTCTCAGTAAACTTTTCTGTGCACACTGCAGGGGTTTGTCGTTGCCTGAGGGTGGAAATAAGGGATGCCTCAATTAGTCAAAACCATCAATTAAGAAGAGTACTTTTCCTGGGTCTACCACTGAGCCAAGATTGGCCTTAGGCATCTGCATATAACTCTGCAGGAGGAGGTCTGCCATGACTGGGTGTCCAGGAGGCTGGTCGATATCTCGGCATTGAACATAAAGGACATACTCGAACCTGTCCTGGAAAAGGTTCCCTGATGCCCAGTCAAGCATGATCTTCCGAGCAAGGACTGTCTTTCCGATCCCAGCAGCTCCCTGGATCGCAATGATTCTCGCAGTATGTCCCTGTTTATCAGGGTTAAATAATTCTGGCACTGAGGAGTAGGAGTACATTGGGACCGGAGCCCTGACTTCCCGATGCTTCCTCCCAGAGGACATGATCTCATGCATTCGCCCCGCCGGCTGGTTATGGCTCTTTACGAAGACCAGTTTTGGATATCTTTCCGTCAGATCAAAATGTTGACCAAAGCCAATCTTTTCAGCTTCTTGTAACTTTAATTTTTCAATTACGCCATCCATATATTTCTTCCTCAGAAATTCTGCAAGGCAAACAAGAAATAATCAAAACACCCTCTTATCAAACTGCAATCAAGTGTCTTTGCTACCATCTGCAGTCCTTACTACAATTCCTGTGGTATTGTCTATTCGGGCACTACAGGAGTCGTTGCCGGAATCAGGATTTCAAGATGTGAACATATTTTACTGATGAAGAAAATATTACTCAATTAACCCCATTTTGAGTTGTGGAAGTTGAAATAATTCAGTAATACAGCGCCCAATAAACGTGTTAGTAATTAAAGATGTATTAACATACAAAACACAGCCCCGGCGGAATGAGGCTACTAGAACTAACAAATCATGTCCTGTAATCACTTGAAAATTAAATAGTTTTAAAATTATTCATCAGATTCCTTTTTGTTATTTTTCACAGTGACCGGGCATGTACAGCTAAGCCAGGCTCTTACGCGACCAGCAGGACGATTACTTCATCTGACAACATGAAACTACTAGTAACTAGTCTTCAGTGACCGGGCATGTACAGCTAAGCCAGGCTCTTCCACGACCAGCAGGACTATTACTTCATCTGACAACATGAAACTACTAGTAACTAGTCTACACTGACCTGACATGTACAGCTAAGCTGGGCTCTGGTGGGACCAGCAAGACTATTACTTCATCTTGTAACTAGTAACTACTAGTAACTAGTCTACAGTGACCGGGCATGTACAGCTAAGCCAGGCTCTGACAGGACCATCAGCACAATTACTTTATCTTGTAACTAGTAACTACTAGTAACTAGTCTACACTGACCGGGCATGCACAGCTAGGCCAGGTTCTTACACGACCCACAGGACTATTACTTCATTTGACAACATGAAACTACTAGTAACTAGTCTACACTGACCGGGCAGGCACAGGTAAGCCAGGCTCTGAGGGGACCAGTAGGACTATTTCTTCATCTTTGAGCTAGTAACTACTAGAAATTAGTCTACAGTGACCAGACGCGCACTGCTAAGCCAGGCTCAGGCGGCACCAGCGAGATTATTACTTCATCTTGTTACTAGTAACTACTTGTAACTAATCTAAAAAAAAAAAACGAAATTATTTTACATTTAACCTAATGTGTTTTATTTATTAGTGTATACTGTAGTTCCATGCTCACTATGATTGTTTGTGGCACCAAATCTCAAAAACAATTATACATTAAATGAAGCAAACATCGCATAAAGGTACTGCAGCAACACAAAGAATACATGCCATGTTTTTTTATTTGACCTGACCCCATTTTCAACATGTAAAAATGTAAAATAACACAGTAGTACTCAGAACACCTAATGACATTTAACAGTGCCACCACGTGCTTTCCAATGCAGGATAAGGCACAGGAAGACACCTCTAACATTATTGCATCTGGATAGGTATTTGAATTTAGAAAGGAAATCAAAGTGTAGGCTGTTTTACAAGGCAGGCCTCAGCTGCATGTTTCTGAGAATGCTCAACATCTATATTGTAAAGATGAGTGGTAGGTGCACAGCACTGGTTGATTTGAGGTTGATTAAGAGGTTGGGCTGGAAAGGGTGCACTCGAGGGTAGTGTGACCGTCGCACACTTCGAAATATCAATGGAAATGTGTAAGCAAAAGAATTGCAGTTACATCCCCTCATGGAGGCACTCCTGGACGTTCATAGAAATGACTCTATTGTTTTTCAGAATTCAGATTTATTCCATACTTGATTTGAACATTGTAGAAAAGTTTTCAGTGTTTCATAAATTTGCAGATATTTACATCATGTCCATGCGATGAACAACCATATTTCTCCAATGCATTTCGGGCTACACGCCCTTTATCAAGGAGAAGCTAAAAAGAAGAAAAAATTAGCCCGAATCAGGGTGGAGGAATGAGACGAAACAGTCAAGTAACAATATGCTTAGTGTCGATCAGAAAGTGAGGTGACGTGACAGACAGCGTGATGAAAAATAACCTACGGCGGTATACAAACGCGACAAGCGCGTGTGAAGGTTAATGATCAGATAAGGTCGTGTGGGGGATAACATAAACCGTATTCAATAGGTGGAGGTCATTACAGTATACAAAACGCGGCGACCGCGTGTGAAGATTAGTTGAAATCATTACAGCTTGTAACCGCGATAAGCGCGTGTGAAGATTAATTATCCTGCGGGGTCGTGAAGGAGACGTAAGCTCCCCTGGTGAATTACTTACTTGGTGCTGGACGCCGTGTCATTTCTATGAACGTCCAGGAGTGCCTCCATGAGGGGATGTAACTGCAATTCTTTTGCTTACACATTTCCATCAACATCTATATTGCTCATCCTTTTTAATAATAAAATGGTTAAGTATGCGGTTAATAAAAAGTGAAATAAAAAATGAAACCAGATAAAGAACTGTTGGGCGATTTACACGCTTCTAATACTGTGGTTATTTCTGACACCATGATACAGATTAGAAGCAAGTTTCCGCAGTGTTTGAGCACCTACGTTATACCGCCAAGACGCCTGCGGGCATACGGATGCGCTTTACAAATTGTAATAATAAATAAATGAATAAATAAATAAATACCTGGGTCCAAAATCTTATCAGTCGGTACCTAAATTTGCAAATAAACTTCAAAGACCACGGACCAAAATAAAAATATGCGGTATAGACTTTTAGACAGCCGCCTTGCCTCGACCGAAGAAGGAAGGCAACATGCTATCTGGGACCTGGGAACTGCTATCAGACACTCCACAGCTAAGACAGACTGATTCGGTGGGAAATTTGGAGAATGTGCGACCCGCTCCAGACCTCAGAAGGGTTGTAGGGCTGGGGCAGCTCTGACACAGGCCTGTTAGCCTTCCAGCGGCGCATGCCTATGTCTCTTCCTGGTGGGTGGCTGACTCGAGCCCAGCCCAACCAGCATTTCTTCTGCATCGACCTTTTGCAAACTTCCAATTTTCCCTCCAGACTACTCTTCTACCAATGTGTGACTGACAGGAGCGGTCCCACACCCCCCATGCATGGTGCGAGCATCTGCAGAGGGCTCATTTGGCGCAAAACAATGCAGCATGGCAGCTCTAGTGACCATAATGACCTCCCTGGCTTGCTGCTAGCGAGGTAGCTCAGCGGGTCAATGCGCCTACTTAAAAAAGATTTGCATGACCGGCATGACAAAAATTCAAGTCCCAAGGGCCGACTAACACTTTCATCATTTTAACGTAGATGAAATAATAAGTAAACGTTCAATTTATTTTACTGCTCAGGTGTTTCGTTTTGAATTTGCCTTACAACATTGGTGAAGTGGTGGCTATATTTATGATGGCAATTTATTGGATGAACATTATGGTTTTGCTAATAAATCTGAAGCCATCTGACGAAAATATACAGTTTCACAACAAGCACAGCCAGACCTGTTTATAAGGAGTGAAACGCACGTGAGTAAGAGTACTACGCTACGTAGCGCTGAGGAGGAAGGATCTGAGACTAGGACAAACAAGCATTTGCAATGCAATAGGACTCACATTTAAGAGAGACCAATAGCATTGGAAACAGGAGTGCTGGAGTGTGAGAAGGCACGTACGGGAGTGTGGTGAGGGATATGGGGTCCAGAATTCACAGACTGCGGGAGGGAGGCCACTAGAAGAAAATATATATTTTTTTAAAAGGTCTTTTTATTAGTAATACATTTCCAATCATCACAGGTATACATTGCATACAATTCAATCTTAGAATATCAGGCACAGATTACTGAACATAGTCATACAGTCATTCAGTCATGCAGAGTGTGAGCTGTTTCCCCTTAGCCATTTCCAATTCTACAGTCGGAGATATACATAGATTTCCACGATATGCATTCCACCCACTCCACTTTCTGTCCCATAAGAAAATAGTTTTTGAGGTAAAGGGGCCAGTAGCCATGGAACGATATTAATGATGACATGGCCGTCATGAGGAGAGACTAACAGGCCTAAAACCAGGCAGCATTTAGGACCTAAACCCATGAAAAAGATTGGCAGAGAGTGGGCGGAGCTTCCACGCGCTACTGAACACTGCATGCCTCGCAAAGCGAGCAGCCTTGCGCTGCAACGCTAGGCTTGACCTAAAAATGAATGTGACTTTGTGTAACGCCTTACACATTGACTGCATATAAGCAGACATGAAGTTGGTGACCCCGCCAGACACCATTTCCTTGGGGGAAACCACTTGCATAAAAGTCCTCATCAAGGTCTTTGCCATTGCAGGTACAGCCATGGTCCTCAGAGTTATTGCCTCTGGGTACCTAGTGGCATGATCCATCAAAACCAGGATACGCTTGTTGCCTGGAGAAGTCTAGGGATCCATAAGCGCTCTCAAAAGGTGTGCCAATGACCAGCAAGGGATTGAGGGGGTCTTTAAGCCTCTGCCCTGTCTTCCCACTGGCTTGGCAGGTCATGGAAGTCCTACAGAAGGCATCTGAGAAAGTCTTGATCCTAGAATAAGTTGTGAACAAGCCTTGCAAAGGTCTTGTATTTGCCCGGGTGTCCTGCCCAGGGAATTTTGTGACCAGCCCCAGTAGGAAGTCCCTGTACATTGGAGGGCCTCCAAGGCCGATGCTTTCCCATGCACAGGAGCCTTAGGCTCAATGTAAAGAGGTTGCCCTCCGAGTATATGGGATCACTTCCAGAGGCATCACCTGTTGCTTGGACTTCAGCCTGTTGTTTCAAGCCCTCGATGGTTGGGTACTCCCTTTGTGCCACACAAAACTCCTCCTTGGTTGGTCAGCCTATTACCTGCCATTCGGCAAGTTCTGAAAGGTCACTGAGGGGAGCAATGTTCTCCTCAGTGGGATCCAGGGCACCCACTGCAGATGCCCCATTCACTCTAGCTGGGAGATATTCAGAGGCTGATTTTCCATGCCCTCTTGTTATGTATGGTAATTGCATTGATTATGTAAGATAGTGTATTTTCTTTGTGCAACATGCTTTGGTTATCTATTGCATGTTAATAGGTTTGTGTTTAGTTGAGAGCGTCAAGTTTTGCACTGTGATTTTGTATTCTGGAACACTTCACTACATGTCAGTTATTATTATTATTATTATTAAATTAAATTTATATTGCGCACAGCTACCCTGAACAGGGTTTCCTGGCGCAGGTAGTTGGAGTACTGCAACTGAGTAACCAGAAACTCATCACTGAGAAAAGAGCCAGGTCTTAAGATCTCGCCAGAACCTGACATAACACCGTTCCTGCTTCGTAGACCAAGGAAGAGAGTTCCATAATCTGGGTCCGAGGAATGCGAAAGAGCGACCGCCCATTCTGGATAGTCTACAGCTAGGTGTTACCAAGTTGCCCTGGATGGCTGAGCGCAGGGGACGAGCCGGAACATAGAAATGGACAATCTCCTTAAGATAAAGTGGGGCAGACCCTTGGATGATTTTAAAAATAAGGCACAAGGTCTTAAATTTAATCCGACTCTCAATGCGGAGCTAATGCAGATCTCGCAACACCGGGGAGATAGATGATCTCCTTGGAGTCTGACATACAAGGCGAGCTGCGGAATTCTGTACTTCTTGGAGTTTCTTCAGCACCTCCTGATTTCCCCCAAGATGCAATACATTCCCGTAGTCCAGGCGCGAGGTGATTAGCGCCTGGACTACCGTTCTTTTTGTGGAGTCCGGGAGCATCCAGATAATCTTCCGCAGCCATCTTAGAATAGTAAAACATGTGGAAGCAACGCTAACCACCTGTTGCCGCATTGAGAGGGTGTTGTCAAGGATAGACTCCAGGTTACAAACTTTTGCAACCGGTTGAGGAAGGGCACCCATTTCCGTTGGCCAATGATGGGGCCCCCAAGGTGCTTATGTTTGCCTAAGATGACCACCTCAGTTTTCTCTCCATTCAACTTCAACAGATTAGCGCTCATCCACTCCGACACCCACCGTAAACCAGCTTGAAGGGGGAAAAAGACCCTTCCTTGGAAGAGGACAAGGAGAAGATGATTTGCGTGTCATCGGCGTACGAGAAGAGGGACAGGCCTGCCTCCTGTACAATGGATGCCAGGGGTCTCACGTAGATGTTAAAGAGCACAGGGCTCAGCGTGGACCCCTGAGGAACTCCGTACGCAGATGACCTGATGGTTGATGAAGATGTAGAAGAGAAAACTTGGAATGTGCGGTCCCGGAGGAAAGAGGACAACCAGATTAATGCAGGTCCTACAACTCCTGCCGACTGGAGAGATTTTAAAAGGATGGAATGTGACACCGTGTCAAATGCGGCGCTCAGATCAAGTAAAATAAGAAGACGTTGGATTACACAGTTGTGTTGTACTGTGCTGCTGTGCAATAAACCATTATATTTTATTCACATGTATGATCTTTACAATGGCGATGAGTTGTGAAGGGTTACCTGCTATGACATCTTCTGTAGCACAGAAGCAGTAATCCTTCCACTGAACCCGAACAAGAATCTGCAACACCGCTGCACGGATCACAAGAATCACAGGTTTACCCCCAACTGCGACACCGCTGCATGGATCGTTCTGTTTGGAGACCGGTTCTTTGGTGAGGATTATCCAACCTTGTAAGCCGATTTTCAGTATTTGATACATTTTGGATGTTTAGCTGCCGCGACAGAGATTTCATGCACTGCTGCCACAAGCGGTACAATCAGGAGCAAGTAATGCTGCCTTGAGCCTCACTCTCTCTCATGAAAGAGAGAGAGAGAGAGAGAGAGTACCTCTACGCACAGCTCATTGTCAATAGCTTTGTTTATCTTAGAGCTTGAATACAGACACCTAGTTCCTTGGCAACAGCACTGCTTCGTTACGGCCTGACCTACGTGAAGCACCACGCTCCACTCTCTCCATACTGACGGTCCACTTCCTCGCAGGCTCACCTGGTTGTTTCCGGATTCTGAGATTCTTTTCAGTTTGTACGCACACGTAATATCAAGTTCTGCTTTATTAACTCTTTAGTTCCACAATACTACGATGAAATGACTGCAAGTCCAGCTCACTGAAGGTATTGGGGCAGTCATCCCTTAAAGGATTATTTACTTTGTTGGAGAATGCTAATGTTAGCTTTTGGTAACGTTAATATTCGTTTTTCCTTTATGCTGAGGAGTTAATGGTACAATTTTGGCGCAGTTCCTTAAAAAAAGTGACATCTAAAGAACCATTTTATTTCGCAATAGTGCTTTTTCAGATTGACATTACCTTTTCTAGCAGTTTCAAAGAAAATGCAATTTGATCCTCATGCCAAATTTTGCAGAATAAAGGGGAACCACCTAACCCTTGGACTAGATGGAAAGAGGTGTTTATAACGTGTCTTAAAGCTATTGATGGAGAACGAATGGCATCAGAAAGGAGAAAACACATAATATTTCATTGTTTGGGTTCCGAAGGTCAAGTGGTTTTTTGAGCCCTACCATCTGTTGAAGGAGAAAATTACTGGAATGTATATGATGAAGCCATGTTGAGAATGGAGCACCGTTTTAAGCCTACAACCAGTGCTGCCTTTAACTGATTTAAGCAGTATCAGACGACAGGAGTTAGCCCGTAGACCATAAGGAGACTGGTGCAATAGTCTATAACAAACAACAGTGTCTCAAACAAGGGTGTCATTTGAAGGGCAAATATAAACAGCACAATTAATTGCGATGGATTCAATCCAAAAGGAAGAAACACAGGGAAACATGTTCATGTATGGAAATTTGTATTTCACATAATAGGCATGTTGGACATATTAAACTTCATATGTACAAGCACATGGGAAAATGGCACTGCGTTACATTAAATGTCATGTAACCAAGAAAATACTGTGCACAAGTGATCGTGAAGTTTTGTGACGGCGCTAGTGACATATGACGTGGTATATACATCGATTGTGGTGGGCGCGACAAGGAACAAAGTGAAGCAAAAATTATTATTTACATATACCAAGCACCCAAACAATTAATGGTACAAAATTACAAGGGCTCAATTAGATAGGGTGTTCGTAAATAGGGGCGCCAGAGGTTTTGCTGTGGAGGTCGATGGCGTTTCGGCCTGCAGAAGTGTTAGGCCATCATCAGGACAGGTTACATTTGTTTTAGAATGCAGTGCTGGGGTAGGAGGATAAATGGTTCTTAAGTGTGGGTATAATGGGTGGACCCAAGGTGGACAGAGAAGAGAAAGTTATGTAGGGATGAAACAGAAAAGGAAGTGCTGTAGAAGGGTTACAGCGTGGAGCGCTAAAGATGAATACCACGTGATTATTAAGGAGGAACGGATGTGTAGACTAGCGCAATTGCTGGCGAAATCGGTTATTGAACTACAGCATGGTGTGCTAAAAATAAGTGCTGCGTGACTGTTACAAAAGAATGTGCAGGATAGTGCGATTGATAGCAAACAGGGGGGTATGGAATTGCAGCAAGTTGCTCTAAAGATGAATACTGCCTGACTGTAAAGGAGGAAAGGATGTGAAGCACAGCTCAATGGCTGGCAAAAATTGCGGGAGGTGGGCACGGGCTTGTGAGAAGGCGATGATGCAGGAGAAGGCACTTACTTAGGATATGGTAGGAATGAGGTGAGTCGGGGCGTGTAGAGCTGGGACTTAAGATCGCAATTATATGTGGATGAGGGGAACATCCGTGAGGAATGGTATGCGAGAATTCAAACCCACAGAGCGGAATTACTTGTTGCTTAACTCTAGCTACCATCCCCAGGGCCTACGCGACTGTGACGGGGCGGAAGGAATGGGCAGGAGACGAGTTCTCGTTAGGGAAGGCTTTATTGCTGCGTACAAGTAATCTGTGCAGGTCTTCCTGGTGTGCGCCACCCGGCGCAGGGATCTGCTGCGGCTAGTCCTGCGGGTCTTCCCTTTGACAGTCTCAGTCCTTCGGAATCCCTCAGGTTCTCTCTGGTTTGGGAGCCATCCTCGTGGGCCTGTCGGTTTCCCAAATGGGTGTTTTTGGTTGTGCTCGGGAAAAGGAGGCAGCCATCTCAATAGCCTGAGCTGTTGTTAGGTTGTGATGCTGTTGCAACCATCGTTGGGTGGCATAGGGTAGGGCCTCGAGATACTGTTCTAAGTATATAAGGTCCATTATTTCATCCTTTGTGCTGGTAGTAGGGGTAAGCCACTAGTCGGCGGCCATCTTTAGTCTTACAAAGAGAGTCTTGGGGTTTTCCCCAGGGGGTACCCCTTTCTTTACAAAATTTCAGGCGGTAGGCTTCTGCGTCTAATCCTAAATGGTTCAATATAATACGCTTTACTTCAGCGTAGGGGGTATCCCCGTTGGGGTTTTACACTTGGTAGGCCACTTGAGCTTCGCCGACTAAGAGAGGAGCCAGAAAGAAAGGCCAATTGCTGATAGGCCAGCCACAGGCCCTGGTGGCCCTCTCAAAATTAAGAATAAAGGAGTCCGGATCTTCTCCGGGTTGGTACTTCTGTAATGCTACTCCCGCAGACCCATGGGGTATTATTCTTTCTTCACCGTGGCCCCGCACGGGGGTTTCCGTCCACGATTTTGGGGGGTCGACATTCTGGGCAGTCAGGGCCTTCTTCAATATCTCCCGGTCAGCCTGTGCGGAATTGAGCTGCTGTTCCACAACCCACTTGAGTCGTTCTTGCCCTTTAATTAGTTATTGTACTACAGTTTCCATCTCTTCTATACAGATGGGTGCAGTGCCCGCATTCTCCACCACTGTGACGGGGGCGGAAGGAATGGGTAGGAGACGAGTTCTCGTTAGGGAAGGCTTTATTGCTGCGTACAAGTAATCTGTGCAGGTCTTCCTGGTGTGCGCCACCCGGCGCAGGGATCTGCTGCGGCTAGTCCTGCGGGTCTTCCCTTTGACAGTCTCAGTCTTTCGGAATCCCTCAGGGCTCCTCCGGTGCCTGGGGTCGTCTACGTCCGTGGTGCCTCTCGGGTGAGAAGGAAAACACAGAAGGAAAGGGTCAGGTGGTTTCCAGGTCGGAACGCAGTGAAGGGGAAAGGGAGTGAGGAAATCACCGGTGTGCAACACTCGGGGCGTCCGTTCTGTGAAGGGTAATAGTGATTGGGAAAGGGTACACCGGGACGGGGGAAAACCAGCTCACTCGGTCGTCCCACCCTTTTTCCCAACCCAGCCCGCAATCCTGCTCTGTACCTGAGAAAGCCACACACCTCCCCTGGCTGAGAGGCTGGGCGGCTCGTGGGTACGGTGGCCTCCTGGCGTTCTCGCCGTCGATGGTACGGCTTCCCTTCTCCTCTCCTCCTCAGCTCCTCCTAATTCGTTCTCTCTTTGCTCCTCTTCCGACTCGTCTCTCCAACCTCTGACTCTCCCGATGTACAAGCACGCTGTCTCGCAGCCTGCTTCCGTATTTGACGCGGCAGCGTCCATGGAGGGCCCCGCCCACTCCTCATGCGTCTCCCAGTTAAAGGGCCAGGTCATTCCTTCCTCCTCCGCAGCCCCGACAGGTGATTCAGCAGGGGGTAGGTCGTTCTGTAATGACGACAAGAAAGGGAGGGGTTGATATGTGTCCTCCGTGAGGGTCCGGTCACCCCAGTCCTGTTGGGCCGGCGGGGTCACCCCGTTACAGCGACGGACTTCCATTTGGGCAATTTCTACGGATCCGTCTCAATTGCAAATGGAGAAAGGACTTCTTCAGGGAAGCTGCAGTACTTACAGAGAAACTCGCCTCACGTGGCTAACTGAGAAAATTGGTTACAAGAGCAAGAAAACGCGCGTGGTACAATCACCGCAAAACCTTACTTTCACCTAAAGAAAGTTCTTGGATCCCCTTTGTATCCACGTTTTCTCCCTCCAGCAATAAACTATCCAATATCATTAAAACCAACTGGAACATACTTGCCTCACTCAACATCTTCAAGGAACCTCCACTCTTCTCGTACCGCAAAGGTAAAAATCTCTCAGACCATCTCGTACATGCCATTACGTGGCCACAAACTAATATCTGGGATGAAACAGTCCGAAGATCATTGAACCTTCCACCACTTCTGGGACATTACAAATGCCAAAGGTACTCGGCATGTTCAACTACAGTAAACACTAAATGTTTTGAACCCAATGGACAAAACTACGACCTAAAATCATTTACCAACTGTAGATCCCAGAACGTCATCTACTCTGTAAAATGCCCTTGCAATCTCCTATACATTGGCCAGACCACCCAGATGGTCGAGGACCACATCCTACAACACCACAGTCGCATGAGATGCGGCGTTCTGACAGCACCTTTGGTGGCACATTTCAAAGAAAAAACCACAATGAATCTGAAGTCACCTGGATGGTGATTGACCAACCATTGTTGCCCATCAGGAGTGGCAACATCCAGGCACTCCTCAGCAGGTGTGTGTGTCGCTGGATTCCCCACTGTAATAGCATTACTCTTGGCCTTAATACTCTGGACGAATGGAATACCATACTTGCATAATTGTCCCTTCTGAACTGTTCGTGCTCTTCATGTACCCCCCAAATCTCCCTTGGCAGATTCCTTTATATGTGTCACTTACCATTAGCGTCCCCATTCATTGTGTCTATTCACCTCTTGCATTTGGTCTGTAATTATTGTTTTACTTTCTTATTATATTTTGGTTCACAACAAATGTGGTTTATTGCTGCCTTGGTATGTCATTTCCCGATTCTGCTTTTGTCAATACAACTTGACTGTTGCTTGTACTTTAGACTTCAAAGCATGCCATGCACTTGAAACTCGTTTTTCAACCGTGCGTGCTTATGACAATTGTTAAAGACCTTTCAAAGTGTTTGAAAATATTACCACGTTGGAACATGGGATCGGCAATTGTTATCACGGACCCCTCTAAGTCTTTCTTCGCCTATTTTCCTGCCACTCGAACGGCAGTTTTCATTTGAACGCTCTAGTCGTTCCCCTGTCCACATTCCACGTGACCCCATACACTCATTTTTAGTGCACCATGCTGTATTTTAATAACCTGTTTCGCCAGCAATTGCGCTAGTCTACACATCCTTTCTTCCTTAATAGTCACGCGGTATTCATCTTTAGCGCTCCACGCTGTAACCCTTCTAGAGCGCTTCCTTTTCTGTTTCATCCCTACATATCTCTCTCTTCTCTGTCCACCTTGGGTCCACCCATTATACTCACCCTTAAGAAGCATTTATCCTTCTACCCCAGCACTGCATTCTAAAACAATTGTAATGTGTCCTGATGATGGCCTAACACTTCTGCAGGCCGAAAAACCTTCAACTTCCACAGCAAAACCTCTGGCACCCCTACATTCCGGACACCCTACCTAATTGAACCCTTGTAATTTTGTACCATTCATTGTTTGGGTGCTCTGTATATGTAAATAATAATTTTTGCTTCACTTTGTTCCTTGTCGCACCCACCACATTCGCTGTATATACCACGTCATATCTCACTAGCGCCGTCACAAAAGTTCACAAGCATTTGTGCACAGTATTTTGTTGGTTACATGACATTTAATGTAACGCAGTGCCATTATCCCATGTGCTTGTACATATGAAGTTTAATATGTCCAACATGCCTATTAATTGAAATACAAATTTCTTTACATGAACATGTTTCCGTGTGTTTCTCCCTTTTGTTTTATACTGATTTAAGTTCTATACCTATACACAGGAAGAAATTAAACATTTGAGGAGTTCCTCATAGTAATGCAGTCACTTTCAACTAACTGTAATTTTGGACCTATTACTGATGAGATGATTAGAGACCAAATTATAGTCCACGTTAAGAGCAAAAACGTCTGAGAACAATTGTGGCTTTTTTTATAGTCCACGTTAAGAGCAAAAACATCTGAGAACAATTGTGGCTTTTTTTATAGTCCACGTTAAGAGCAAAAACGTCCAAGAACAATTGTGGCTTTTGGGGGATCCAAACTTACAGATGGTTATTGCTACTGTCAAAGCTCAAGAACAATCAGAAAGATGGATGAAATCATTGAGCAAAGAGAATTAGAATGCAGAGGATATGTGTAGCATGGGTTTGAGTGGTCCCAGGGCAGGTAGTCAGTCTCTGGTAGCTTTCCCTGAAATATTCAACCTGTGAATACCAGCAGTTTCCATGGGGGTAATCAAACACTCAGAAGAGGAGACGGGAATTGTTCCTGTTTTAAATGTGGCAGCACCAACCACATAGCCTTGTAACTGTTGTGTCCTGAATGAGGTAGAGAATGCAGTAAGTGTGGGCGTCTAGGACATTTTGCAAGAGTTGCAGAGATTCCAGAAAATAGGTGGTGCCACAGGCATGTAAGTGATGATGAAGGCGAAGGCAATAAGGGTATAGTTCTGTCCATTTCTAAAGGTATGGATGGATCAGAAATGGATGGTACTGAGGTACAGGAAGCTTAGAGACCACCCAAATGTAGTGTTTGGGTATTAGACTAAGTCTAGAGTTGATGGCTGATTCAGGATCACCATAGACTATTGTTACTAAAGACTATTGTGTGTGACGGTTGGGCAAAAAAATATGTTTGGATACGCTCAAGGAGTCTAATATAATTGCAGAGTTTTGAAGGTTCCAGGATTGACATGTTAGAGTATGAGGGAGTAGATATTGAGTTCAAAGGGAGAATGCGAAGATTAAATTATATGTGGCTGTCAATGGTGTGAATGTGTTGGGGTGGCAAGACCAACAAAACGTGGGCATTATGCTTAACCCGAGGTGTAAGGATCCTGTGTTATTACAGTCTGGGGGGGAACAAAGGGATGGAATAATACAATTGTTCTCCAACGTTTCAGTCATCGTATTAAAGTAAAAGCTAATTCTGTTCCTGTGAAACAGAAATTTAAGGGGGTACCAGTGAATGTCAAACAGGAATTAAAAGGAGCGCTGGAAGAGTTTGTCAACGATGCGATAATTGAAGAGGTAGAATCCTCTGAGTGGGTATCCCCTATTGTTTTGGCTCGCAAACCTTATAAGGGCATCAGGGTATGTGTGGGCATGAGGGCCCTTAATGCAGATTTAGTGGTGGAATGTCACCTATTGGCTAACATAAATTAAGTTTTGAGTATGCTTGAAGAGCCAAAGTTTTTTCCACTTTGGATCTTAGTTTGGCATTCTATCAAATTGAACATAGAGGAACTCAAGCATTCACTGTGTTTCTTATTCCCCAGGGTTTATTTCAATTTAAAAGGATGCCATTTGGACTTGCCTCTGCTGCTTCATTATTCCAGAGAGCTAATTTCCACATTTTTAAAGATCTTGATAAATGTGTGAAGTGTTTTCAGTATGACCATCTTGATATTTTCTCAAAATGAGGAAAAAAACAGGGAGCATGTAGTTACTGTGTGGAAACTATTGAAAGGTCATGAATTAATACTGAAGGCAGAGAAATTTAAACTTTTCTGTGAATCTGTTGAATATGTAGGGCACACTTTGTCACGTGGTTCCAAAAAATGCTCCTGCTAACATGGAGAAACTGTTATTTTTTGAAGGATTATGCTAATATTACAGTGAATTCATACAGGCTTTTGCTACTAAGAGACCTTACGAGGAGTAAAGCATAATTTATATGGACAGACAAACAACAGGTTGCTTTCCAGCAGATAAAAAGGGAAATTGCACATGCTCCCACATTGGACCTTTTTGTAGAAATGACATGCACTTTTACAGTTTGTATGGTATTGGAAGAGGTTTGGGACTGAAATGTGTTAAAGAAGAATATTGTGTTGCGTTTGCATATGGGACACTGAGTGAGGCAGAAAAAATGTATTCAGTTATTGAGAAGGAGCTCCTGACATGTGTATAAGCAGTTGAGCACTTCCGCAACTAAGTGTGGAGGAGTAGGTTCATTCTTAGGACAGACCACAAGCCACTGGTGAGCATTTTGTCTCCTGGTGGGATGTGGAACGCCACTGCACGGATTTCAAGACTTGCCTCAAGGTTACAGGAATATAACTTTGGAGTAGAACATGTGCCATTTTAACGTAACATTACAGCTGATTGTTTATCCAGGTTGCCATGTCCTGATGAAGGTGATGTGGAGCGTGATGAAATTGAAATGATTACGAAAGTTAAGGATTTTGTGGTCGTGGAGTTTGCTGGATTGTCAGAGGAATTATATAAACAATGGTTCTGTCGGGTTCGGACAGATTGCTTCCAAGATTAAGTAAGTAATTTACTCAGTACTTCATTAATTATCAACTGAGCCAATCAAAACAGTGAACAAAATAACATTACAAATCCAAACCTTGTCAGGAAAATTAAAATAATTTTATGAATTATTCACATTCATAGACACCCTGTTTTCATTTGAAAAACAAAATAGCTGTACTGCAGACAACGGCGCATCAATTTGTGACAAGAGTGAAATTCAAGTGCTCAGTGATGCATTGTGAAATTGTGAATTCGTGACTTTTTGTACAGTGGGGAAAGGGGAAGGGAGGATATTTAGCCAGCGGGACTTTAGTATAGTTGGTACTGTGGGCCACGTCAGTTGGTTATATCACAGACTGCTTGTAGTTGGTCCAAAAATATAATGTGTCGACGTTCCAACCCTAGCAATGCCCTATTTATGGGTCACTGCGGGTCTTCGACAGGACTGGGGGCAGGGAGGGGCCGAGTTGCACACCTAGGGTGCTCCCAGGCTGTGTAAATAGCTTGATCCCTTGCCTAGCGGATAGCCAGGACTCTGGTTCCAAAGCTGAGTAATTCTAGGGTGTAAAACACGGCATAATCATTTGTCTTGAGGATAGCCAGGGCTCTGATTCCCATGCAGTGTAATTCTGCTGTAAACCAATTAGTCAGCAGTCTCAAAACACCTCAGTTATCAGGTTTTATCCATCTAATGCGAGTGGTGTGTTGTAAATTCAATGGATCTTAGATCAAGTTGTGGATTCCCAAAGGTAACAGACGCACCGTGTTTCCTCCGCGCTGTCTGTTCTCGTTTCTAATCCGGGTGGATTGTCAGAGGAAGCATGGAAAAACAGATGGAGGAAGATGACAATTTGCAAATGGTTAATAAGTACTTAGTAATTGGAAGGCCTAAAGAGAAGAGTGTTTTCACTCAAACACAACCATTTTTCATAGTTTCAGAAGAATTGGTTATGGAAGGTGACTTATGAGGGGCGTGGCTTGGACGCCGACCGGGATGGCTGTGTGAGCGAGCTGCTCCGCGCCTGATCCGATACTAATCCTGAAAAACCTGCCGTGGGTGCTCCCGGAAGCGCGGTTTTACCGTGCGAGGTGCTGCCCAAGCGGAGGGGAGAGTCTGGAACCGATGGGAGCTCAGACACGGTGCGGCGGCCCGATCCCAGAGTTCGGAGGAGCCGAGCGGCGGCCATACAAAATGGCGGCTCGGGAAAACTAGTGGACTGCCCACGGGACAAAGTGAGCCCGGACTGAGCCGGAATACAAGCAGCTGCCTCGCAGGGCGAGTGGGACGTGGGTAAAATAGAAGATAATTCCAGCGCTGCACTGAAGAAGCAACGTCCTCGCTACCCAAGGGATCGATGAATGAAGCGCCCATCCCCCCGCTCCCCGACATGGAGGCCGAGTGAGTAGCGGACTGCTCTCAAGAAGCAACGCTTCCGTCAGGCGGCTGCTGGGTCTTCCGGGGACCGGTGCGAGGGACGTGGAGTATTGGCAGCGAGCTCCCGTGTGGCTGCAGGAGCGGACCCGGAACATCGAAGAATGCAACGGCTGCTGAGGGCATCCGGGACCTTCATGGCCGCGCTCTGATCGTCAGCGGGGGCTGCGGGGACCCATACTAGGCGGTGAGTCTCACACCGCTGGGAAGCCCAAGGCGTGAGGGTGGAACGGCCTCGGAGCGGGGTTTAGTGTTAAGCTATACGCCTCACACGGCGCACCGACCCTGGGCAGCTGACGCAGCCGGTTCTGGAAGGCGCCCGCCAGCGCTCTTAAGATCTTATTGCTGGCTCACTACGGCTGGCTTGAACATCCCCCGGGCCTGCGGTGGGGGTACAGTGGGTCCACACAACCAACGGCCGTGCCCATACAGGGAGGCCCAGGGGCCAAGAATGCTCTGGGGGTGCAGGGCACAGTAAATGAGGTCATAAACGCTCTTTTGGCTGCGGGGACGCAGCCCTTGTACTGACAAAGACTGGGCCCTGCTGAGAGGAATTGGTGGGCGGTATACCCGTACCGGGGGACCCCTGGAGGTGGCCCTGGGGCGGCGCTTGCAGCGTTTGAGATGGCGGCTACCGGCGGTGTATCGGGCGTACCGCATGGTCGCGACGTTGCGACATCCTTGATCCAAGATGGCGGAACCCATGCCCAACCGGATACATCGACACAGGAACAAAGGCTAAACCTGCGTCTCGACAGCATACTAGAAGCAATAACCGCGACGAAGGACTCGCTGCACCTCGACATAGCGCAGGTTGCGATGGGGCTGGGTCTCCTGTGGGCGGATCATGCCAAGCTCTCAGATAGAGTGAAGGAAAATGAACAACTGCTTCAGGAGCTGAAACCGGCGGTGGTGACTGCGGAACACAAACTAACGGATATCCAGGGCCGCTTGGCGACTCTGGAGCGACGAGCTGAAGATGCTGAAAGTCGCAATCGAAGAAATAACGTGAGGGTGGTGGGCCTTCCAGAAAAAATTGTGACCTATATGGAGAACTGGTTTCAGACGGTGGTGGCGCCGGAGGGTCTGTCTCCATTCTTCTCCTTGGAGCGAGCACACAGGGTACCAGCCCGCCCACCTCTGCAGGGCCGACCGCCTAGGCCGATGGTGGTAAAACTGTTGCACTACAAAGATCGCGATCTGCTGATTCAAAGAGCACGTTCACAGGGCCCCTTCCAAGTGGACAATAACAAAGTTACGATCTTTCCAGATTACACACAGGAAGTCCAGAAACACAGGGCATCCTTCTTATCAGTGAAAAAAGAATTGAGGGATGAAGGGATTCAATACTCCTTGCTTTTCCCTGCCAAATTAAGGGTGATCCTGGATGAGAACACTCACTTCTTTCAGACCCCGGATGACGCATGGTCATGGCTTGAAATGTACCACGCTGGAACGGATCGCTCATACAAAAGCGGTAGGGGAAGGCAAAAGCCGGTCCAAGTACGGAAATCGCAGCGCATTCGCACACGAAATAAACTCGAAAAAACCAAGCGAGATGCTAAGATGGCAGCGGACAGAGAAGGGGCATTGGCTGCAACAGCGATCATAACGGGATCACAGCAAGAGAAGACATCGGGGGGGTCGGACTCTGACGAGGTGGGTGAGAAGTCCGGAGGAGACGAATCGGAAACTGGGAGCGTGAAGGGTCCGGCGGTCACCCCACAGACTTCAGATGGACTGTTTAATGAGTGACGTTTCGGAGAACTGAACAATTCCGAGATCCCTAATGGGACAGACTCTCCAGATATCTGGTGGACTATCAGGTATGGAGCTGTGACTGCAGCATGGGATCCAGGGCGCGGGGTGGGGGCTCTGCCGGCACAGGTCGGCGCTCACGCACCCTCTTGTGGCCCTTAAGGCCTTCTGTGGTGACGACCACAGATTAGTGTAATGTGTGCTGTGTTGAAGGTTTGGAACGGGGCTGAAGCTGGGTTATTAGGTCCTGTCCTCGGGAGAGGGTTTGGGGAGTTTTGCGGGATGTTTTGAATGGGGGGTACAACTGCTGCGATGTAGGGAACTACTGTTTGTCATTGTTACTGCGCAGAGACAACTGTAATGGGGACGTTACCTAATTTAAAATGCATCACATGGAATGTCCGTGGTCTTCGAACGATGGTGAGACGTCATAAGGTACATGCCTATTTGGTGCGGCGAGGCGTCCAGATAGCAATGTTACAGGAAACTCATTTGACCAAGAAGGAATGCGCTGCACTGCAGAGGAGGTGGCGTGGTCAGGTGTTTGGCACCGCATACTCCGCATTTGCCAGAGGAGTGCTGATATGGATAAGGGCAGGGACGCCGTTCCAGGTTACGAACCAGCGGGTGGACCCTGAAGGTAGATATGTGGCAGTAGAGGGGAGGCTATACGGTAGGGAGGTGGTCCTGTGTAGTGTATATGCCCCCAACGCAAATCAGGCCCGCTTTTTTGATTGTTTAACAAGCTCGCTGGCCTGTTTCCTGGCAGGCCCCATCATATTAGGGGGTGAATTTAACTCGATCACTGATGTGATACTGGATAGATCGCACCCACCATTGACCGACTCCCCAGTGCGTAGGCTAGCCGCTCACAGGAAGGACTGGCAAGAGAGATGGGGATTGATAGATGTATGGAGGGAGCAACACCCTGAGGCTGGGACTATTCCTTCTTTTCGGCGATACACGCACTGCATGTTAGATTAGACTCGGTGCTCTGTAGTGGCCCTTTAGCAGCTGTGATAACTCATACGGAGTATCTAGCCAGGACCATCTCAGATCATAATCCCTTATTGGTGTCAGTACGGTGGCAGCAGGCGAGATCGGCAGTCCCTACATGGCGGCTGCGGCCTGATACACTGGAAGATCCGGTGTTTGGTGACACGGTCCAACAGGGCGTTGAGCACTATTTTGAGATGAACGAGGGCTCAGCCACCATGAGATCATTTGAATGGGATGCGATGAAAGTAGTGGTGAGAGGCGTATGCATGGGCAAATTCTCGAATGCAAGGACGACAGTTTTGAATGATTTGGCGAAGGCGGAAGAGGTATTAAGGGGTTTGGAACAGCAAAGACCAGAACGACCAAATTTACAGGAGCGATTGCTTGAAGCTAAGGAGGTGGTGGCGACTGAAACGGAACAGTTGCGGCGCTATGATTATAAGTTGTACGCAATTAAGGTACACGCGGAGCGGGATAAAGTGGGTACGCTCCTGGCCAAGCTCGCTACCCCGGAACCTAGAGGGTGCCCGATCATGAGTATAAGAACGGAGAAGGGGGACATAGTCTACTCGCAACTTGCGGTTCTGGCGCGCTTTCAATCCTACTACACGAGATTGTATGAATGCCACCTAGAGGCGGAGGTCTCTGAGATAGGTGAGTACTTGGAATCGGTCCCACTGCCGGTACTAGATGGCGAAGCTGCGAAGGACCTGGGAGGTCCCACAACAGTAACTGAGATTAAGGTAGCTATCAAACAAATGGCCAGAAATAAAACTCCAGGGGTGGATGGACTGCCGATTGAGTTCTATGCCAAATTTATTGACATCTGAGCACCCAAACTATTGGTGGTGTACTCGGAGGCCGAGAAGCTGGGACGCTTGCCTGAATCAATGAGGGAGGCGCTAGTGGTGCCACTGCTGAAACCAGGCAGAGATGCATTGGATGTAACATCTTACCGCCCCTTGTCTATGTTGACAGTGGATTATAAGATCTTGAGCCGTATCTTGGCCACCAGACTACTGCCGCACATGGCCACACTAGTGCATAGGGATCAAGCGGGATTTATCCCGACCAGGAACACATCAATGAATATACGCCGTCTCGTTCGGATATTAGACGATGCCAGGGCCTCAACTCAGTATTATCAGTTGATATTGAAAAGGCTTTTGACAGCCTCGAGTGGGGGTACCTAGATGAGGTATTGGTGAAATTAGGGGTCGGAGAAGGCTTCAGGAGGTGGTCGAGAGTTCTCTACTCGTCGGCGACGGCTAGGGTACGACTGGGGCCGGTTATATCTTCAGCTTACCCTGTATGTAGGGGGACGAGGCAGGGATGCTCACTGTCCCCCTTGCTGTTCGCATTAGCGATGGAGCCGCTGGCGGCGCAGGCAAGGTCGGGTGTAATGTATAGAGGGGTCACACAGGGTGCAGAGACACATTACATATCACTATATGCAGATGATCTTTTACTATACCTAGAGGACACTGGACAAGCCCTGGAGGGAGTAGTGGATATGCTGGCTAGATTCGGGCAGTTGTCAGGCCTTAAGGTAAATTGGGCTAAAACCTGTGTGTTTCTGCTACGGACGGACACACCGTGCCCCCCACTCACGATGGAGGTGCTGTGGGAGCCCTCCTGCTTCACTTACTTAGGAGTGTGCATCTACCATGAGGCCACGGACCTGTTGGAGGGCAACGTGGGACGTTGCGTGCACGCACTGAAGGGTAGCATGGCCTTTTGGGCCTCCCTCCCTCCCTCTGTCGGTGTTGGGACGAGTAGCATTACTGAAGATGGTGGCACTTCCACGGCTGCTTTACTATTTCCGGACTCTGCCGATATGGATTCCACAGAGGGTCTTTAAGGAGCTGAAGGTGCTGGTCACTGGCTTCCTTTGGGGCCACGGACGGCGCAGGGTGGCGTTAGGTACTCTGACTAGGCCCAAGCTTGAGGGGGGGATGGCAGTCCCTGATTTTGAATTGTACTACCTGGCGGCACAACTGCAGATTTTAACGCAACACATGCCAGGGAATTCAGGGGACCAGACCACGAACGAGGGATTGGTATCCAGAGGCATGTCTTGTCATACATAGTTATGCAACAGAAACTTGATATGAGGGCCCTCATGTTGGAGGAACGAACTCTCAAATTATGTTGGCACAGGAGTCTGAAGAGAGCGAGAAGAACCCGACCTTATGCACCGGAGATACCGCTGGGGATGCTGACTGCGCTGCCACATGGGGGCGATTGGTCCCCGTTATTAGAATGGGAGGAGTTGGGTGTGCAGATGGTGGGGGACCTGTACATAGATGGGGAATTGGTCCCCTTTCAGACATTGCAGGAGCAGTTTGGCCTACCAGACGGGACCTTTCTACTGCACGAAGCAGTGATTGCTGCGATGCAGAGGCACTGGAAGGGAGGGCTAGCCGAGCCGGAGACGACCATGGCATTCCAATATGTGGTGATGGCGGCGGCTACTGTCAAAGCGGTGACTTGCCTCCACACTAGAATGTAACATGAGGGACTGGAACCTCTGCTAGCACTGAAGACGCGATGGGAGGGTAGCATAGGCAAACCCATACCGGACACGGTCTGGAATCATGTTCTAAGTCGAACATGGAAGGGTACAAGGAACGCACGATTCCAGCAGGTACATTTCTTCATCATCCATAGGGCCTACCTGACTCCGGAGAGGATTAAAAGATATTTTCGGGTGCATGATGCAATGTGCCCGAGATGCTTGGCACCTGAGGTTGATCTGGATCATCTGTTGTGGGGCTGTCCGAGACTAGGGACGTACTGGCCGGACGTGGGGGAAATCCTGAATGTGATAACGGACAGGGAAGTGGACTTTGACATGGCGGCATGTCTACTGCTTTGGTTCCCTCATACTAAGAGGACGAAAGTTACGAGTACATTTATTGACCTTGGACTCATGCTGGCTCAGAGGGAGATCACCTGGCACTGGAAATCTAAGGAAGGCCCGTCAGTGAGGAGGTGGATGAATGAGCTGTTGAAATGGTCCGGAAGTGAGAGCGTTCTCAGAATGCGACAGGCTACTAGGACTGATAACGAGAAAAGCTTGGAAATGGCGAGAGCATGGGAAATGGTGGTTCAAGCTTTGCGTGACTACATGGTAGGGGATGAAGATGAGATGAACTGAATGGACAGGACTACATGATGCCTAAGCGTCCGACAGCAACTCCCGATAAGTAGCGTGCTCCGGGGTTGGTACAGATTACACGCGCCCGCATCAGCAGCAGTTGGGGGAGGGTGGAGGGGGGGGAGGCATACGAGGGGTAGTTAGGCACTGCGACACAGTCTAGGGGGGTATCCGCAGCTAGGGTGTGAGGCTCGACTATAGTATGGGAGGCCCCTGAGGGATGACAGTGGGTTTCAGGATAGTGATAATAATAGGACCCTGGAGGGGGTCGCTCGAGAAATATTGGAGAGATTGCATTGGGGTGTGTGCTCACTGCTGACGTTGTCCCCGCTAGACGTCTGTGTCAGTTTGATAGTGCATTTATGACAATTTTTTTTTTTTTTTAAATGGAAGGTGACTTATTATTCAAGGGGGGGAAAGTGTTCCTCCTGCTGGAATGTGAGGACGGATTTTGGACTTGGCTCACCAGTGACATCTGGGAATATCTTAAATGAAGAAACTGGTTAGGTCTGTTTTCTGGTGACCTGGATTGGATACAATGATATACCTCAGGCCTCAAAAAACCCTAAAAATGTTACTAAACAGGCAGGTCTAGTGACTATAATCTACTCAACATAATTATAATGAGCTTGGCCCATAAACTGGTTTCAAATGATTTGATCCTGGGCAAGTATTTTAATGCACAGAGACGCCATTTTCTTCTTTATCACATAAGAGAGAACCTTCAAATATGCAAGTTCAGCATGTCAGCTGTAGAGAAAACTATATTGTTTGATTTAATAGACTAAACATTTGCTCCATATATAATACAAATCTAGCCACAAATAGGATACAAATGACAGCTGATTTGCCTCAGTTCATTAACCGCATTGTCATCAGCGTGTGGGCAGGGATATTTCTCAAATCATGTTTAAAAACCGTCACTTTTAATAAATACATAACTAAAATATAAAGTAGCATCACACTGTCATTTGCAATGAGCAGATTTTACATTGAAATGCCAACAGAATTTCCCACTGACATGTGGTTTAAAAAATATATAATGTACAATGGTTGGAAATAGAGTTTCTGCAAATATTTGTCATTTGCACATCAACAAGTAAAGTGTTCTGATTTGTTTTGCTACTATGTAAACCTTTGTTTGCATCACACGTATGAATCACAAAAAAGTTTTTTCATAATTCTTGATATATTTTAAAATACTTGTACTATTTATTTACAAACTGTTTAAATTTTGTGTTAGAATAAAGACCTGACATTTTACAGGCTATTGCTTCACAATTATTGTCAGATAGCTCACTTGACAAAAAGCACTAACTATAAAAAGAGAAAGAAAAGTAAACACAATTTTCCAGGAACAGATAAGCAACAATTAGTAAAAAGACAAACTGGCATTTGACCTCTGTCCTTGAACAGACAGCAAATGTGTCAAGACAAAAACAAGATTTATAGGCGTCGTTATTGCGCATTCAGTTTCTGAATCAACAGAACACCTGTTTTTCCAGCTTAACGGACCACTAAATGCTAAAAAGAACTCTACCTGATAAAATCTCACTGGCAATTGCGAGTGGATTTTTCAAGGCCTGGACCTGCTGGTAATGGATTGCGGTGTGTGTTTGAAAAGTGATAAAATGCTCATAGTGTTTCATGCTCTACTTAATCCAGTTTCCTGGTCGGTCTCACCTAGGGAGAAAGTGGCTTTTGATGTATCTGGTCCTTTTAGCACTCCACCTCAGGAAGCCATTATCGCCTTGATCATGATCGACTATTATTCTAAGTGGCCAGAGGTTAGATTTGCGCCACAGATGACTTCTAAGGCTGTTGTTGAATTTAGTAGAGAAATATTTTCTCATGAAGGTTGTCTTGAAGTGATGGTGACGGACAAAGGTTGGTCTTCTTCCTACATGCCGTTCGGCAAGTTCTGAAAGGTCACCAAGGATAGCCATCTTCTCCTTAGTGGGATCCAGGGCGCCCACTGCAGATGCCCCATTGACTCTAGCCGGGAGATATTCAGGGGCTGGTTTCCCATGCCCTCTTGTTATGGATGGTAATTTTAATTATTATGTAAGGGAGTGTATTTTCTTTGTATAACATGCTTTGTTTATTTATTGCATGTTAATAGGTTAGTGTTTGTTTAAGAGTGTCAAGTGTTCCCCTGTAAATCTGTATTCTGGAACACTTGACTATAAACAAATACCTCTAACCTGACCTATTTGCTTTCAAGAGGTTGAATAAATCTAAACATTACACAAGGATGCAATACTTGTAAAGAGTATTCAGACAGACATATTATTCGTAAATTTTCTATTTATTTTCATTTTCATAGCTTGAGATAAGAAAACATTTTTTTTAATATAACATTTTTTGATATTTTTTACAGTACAAATTTGATATTTCAGTGCTAGAAATTCATTATTTACAGTGATAGACTTGATATGAACCCCACATATAAACTATAAAGTGCTAACAGTTAATCCGTCATTCATTCCACATCATTCGCTCAAAATCATACATACTCATACTAGTGACAAAAAACAGTAAAAACAACATAGGAAGGCAATACAGCTGAGAGTCTCAATGTATCTTTACGACTAAATGTTCATATCTCTTTATCTCGATGATACACAGATTGTAGATTGCTAATTCATTTGTTTCTTTTTCTTTTTTTAATCCCTCTGTACGTGGATCTCAGGTGTATGGGGCCTACGTACGTTTCGGTGAACTCTTTATTTTAAATTACCTTCATCAGGGCCAACATAGAGAAAAACAGGTACACAAACATATTTAAAATCAGGGGGTTCTTCTCATCTGAAATTAGAAATATAACAGCTGCGTGTTAATTTAACAGTATATGTTGCATCCTATTTACAAAAGTCAAATATGTACATTTTTTATTTTTTACCAAGTGCTAATGTGAAGAGCTCCAGACTAGCATAGAAATGCCTATTAGGAGAAACTAATAGTAACTGTGGTGACCTATAGGACGGTTCACATGGTTTCAAACATCCAGCAAAGTTAAAAGGATAGAAAAGAGCGTAAAATTAGTGTGAAAGTTCAAGAGAGATAAGAAGTACCTAAGAGTTTCACCTAGCGTGTCTTATTCTTAATTTGTACTATGTGAACAGACCCTCCACCTAGCATTGTCGTACTGGTATACACCTACTTGGAAGCGGAATGACCGCTTTACGTAGTGCAGTTCACAGGGGTGCTTTTGTCTTTTCAGCTTGGACAGTATCCTACAAGGGAGGTTGTTAATATATGTTAGACTTAAACCTGTGTCTGACCACTGTGCTGCGAGACACTAGTGAAATTTATCTACCTTTTAGTTATTTGTAGATTTACTCAAAGAGTCCTTTGTGAGCTGTGCGGGATCCCAGCCGGTCCGAACACAGTGCTGTGGGTTTTCGTGGTTGATATATTCTTTAAAGACCTAATCCTAAAGAGAACAATGCCAAATATGAAAACCTTCCAATATTTGGAAAGTCTCGTCATGTATCTTGGGCTTGATTAAGCAAAATGGGCAAGGGATCGCATCTTACCTATTATTCCTTTTCAGGTTCCTTCGCGTATTATATCTTGTTTTTGAGTTTTTTGGACACTCTTATTTTTGAATGATGATCTACATTGGCAGTTTATGACCAGTTTGATGGAACAAAAAAAAGGGGGATATCAACGTGATGATCATACCTAGCTGTGCTAGTATGTCGTAAAGCTACAAGTATTATACGTATGCGTGCGCCGAAATTTCGGTGTATCGGTTGTTCAAATAGTTACCGCCCCGGGCTCTGAGCGCGATAGCGGTAGAGCTATTAAATAGCTAGGCGATATAAACAAATGTGCGCCCACTGAGGCTAGCTCGTTGTTGGGGGAGTTGTTATCTTTAGCGCATACGATTCGGCTGAAGATAAAATAAAGTAAAACGGGCGAAAAAACGTACCCCGTCTTACATGACGGCTAACTTGTACGTTTGATTCCCTTAAAGAAGTTTATATCTGCTCTCTGTTGATCACGTACCTGTGAGATATCACATAGTGTGCCTGTAGTGGTACGTCCTGCACCCTAGATTGCTGCAACCAAATGTTCGAGCGATTCTGCTAGTATTTATAGCTCTATATGGCTGCATGGCTCCGGTGGTGCCACTTAACAAACTGGCGCCTATTCGTGTTTAATAGACATAGTTGAAGGACTGCTACTTGGACTCCTATCTATAATCCAATGCTACAATGACACGGAAAAATGACTTCCACCTCCGATTATATACTGATCCAAAATGGCGCTCATATATCGCATGCTGAGGGCGTTTTAGCCTACATAATGTGGTTTAATGATTACAAATGCATATTTAGTTGTTTTAATTGATAGCAGGAATACTAAAATGCCATTAATATGTAGACAGCGTGTCTATCATGATAGAAAGGGCTTCATGAGTATTAAGGTACTTCCCGGTTATGTAGTTACTATCCATGTTATTTCCTCATTGTGTCCATGGCGGACAGTGTCCAGAGTGTAAATCCAATACGTTTCTCGCTGTTTCCTAAGTTTTGTCATGTCTTTTCCTAGGATGGAGTGGATGCGCTCTAAGATCAGCTATCGCATATCTTTCTCTGTGTGTTGGTATTGTTTAGTGTGCTACCATGGGAGCATTCACTTTCCATGTTTTTATTGCGGATTTGTGCTCTGAGAGTCTGACCCTTAGTTCTCTTGCTGTCTCACCCACATACCCTATATCGCAAGGGCACAATATGAGGTAGACAATATTAGAACTTTTGCAGTTAGTCCTTTCTCGTAGGTGTCCAGATTTTTTGCCATACGTCCATGTCTGACTCGTAATGGCTTGGACACATGCATGGCATGTGCCACATTTGTGATTGCCTTTTGGGAGTGGTTGACCATCAATGGTCATTTGGCGTAGATTCCCATGATGTCTCATTCTGCTATGGACTAATTTGTCCCTAAGATTGGGATTTCTTCTAAAAGTAACTAGTGGTCTGCTAAGTTTTAAAGTCTCTTCATTAGTGTTCAAGATTTTCAAGTTTTTGTGAATCACTTGTCTGATCTTATCATTTAAGCTAGAGTGATTCAGTACACAAACTAACTTTTGGTTCTCTTGTTTTGGAGTTGTATTTATCAGGGAGTCTCTGTTATAATAAGTAGCTCTTTTTAAAGACTGGCGAACCAATCTTTTAGGATACCCTCGTGCCAGAAGACGATCTTGTAGTTTAGCTGCATGAAGCATGAAGTCCTTCATACTGGTGCAGTTCCTCCTTATCCTAAGGAATTCCCCAAAGGGGATCGAGTCCTTCTGGCATGCAGGATGGTAACTGCTGTGTTCTAGTATAGGGTTTTTTGCTGTGGGTTTCCTATATAGGCTTACAGTGAGCTCTCCGTCTTTATTATGTATCCAAATATCCAGAAATTCTACTTGATTTGGAGAAAAGTTGCAGGTAAATTTAAGATTCTGGTCTGCCATATTTAACCACTCCATATATTCTTTGAGTGCCTCTTCTGTCCCTGACCATATAAAATATATCATCTATAAACCTATGCCAGCTGGTGATGTTTTCATAAAAAGGGGCTAATTCATTAAATATGTGTTTTATTTCAAATTCCCCCATATGGATATTAGCTATACTGGGGGCACAGGATGCCCCCATGCTAACTCCTTTAATCTGCTGGTAAAGGTCTTGTTGGAATTCAAAAAAGTTGTTGTGAAGGACAATCTCTAGGCACTCTAAGAGAATACTGTCAGGTCTCTCACCCGGTGTCCTAGCTAGGAGCGCTGCCACCGCCTCCATAGCTCGGTCCTGGGGGATATTAGTGTAGAGTGATTCTATATCACACGTTACTAATAATTGTGTTGTTTCATTGAATGCTGTATGTTCCAGAATGGAAATCATGTGGCCTGTGTCCTTTATGTATGAGTTATAGGTTGTGGTAAGGGGACATAGAAAAGTATCTAGATATATGGAAAGAGGTTCTGTGCTGGAATTTATAGATGCCACTATAGGTCTTAAAGGGGGGGTCTACTGCATTTTTATGCGTCTTAGGGACACCATATAGCGCAGGAGTCACTGGGTTGAGTTGGATTAAAAAATCCATTTCTTTATGGCAAATATAGCCTTCAGTGAAAGCTTTGTTTACTGTTTCCTCTATTTGGGTCTTCATGTTGGATAGAGCTCTCCTTATAATGTTCTTCTATGGATAGCATCTGGTTTATCTTATTAGAATAGTGGGCGGTGTCCATTACCACTATCCCTCCCGCTTTGTCACAGGGTTTAATTGTTATACTTGCATTTTCCTGTAGTGTTTTGAGAGCTTGTCTCTCTGTTGTCTCCAAGTTTGCCTGAGGGGCAGGTATATATTTCAAGATTTTCTCTAGCTCCTTTACCACATTCCTCTCAAAGATGCCCACTTCTGGGCCTAGCATGTCAAGTGTTGGTGTGAAATTTGATGGGGGTTTGCAACCTGACGTGTTAACTTCCTCCTCTCTGGTTTCTGTGCCATCAAAAAACTTTTTTAATCTAACTTTCCGAAAAAAAGGAAAGAATGTCTTGGGTTATTTTAAACCGATTGGCTATGGAGCTCAAAACAAATGAGAGGCCTTTACTTAGAACCTTTATTTCCTCTGATGATAAGGTATGTTTCGATAGATTAAAAATGGGGATTGTTGATATATCTACTAGCCTTACTGTCTCCAGTACTGTTGTTTCCTGGTTCTCATGTAAGGCTGAGGATGTGGAGGGTCTGATTGGGGATAGTAATTGGTATTCGTTCCTGGGAATCGAGGCCTGCCCCTGCCTCTCACTAAAAAAGGCTGCTGGTTTTGTGCTCTAGTGAATCTCCCTGGGAACTGATCTCTTGGGTTCCTGTCTTGGTAGCCATATTCAGATTCCTCTCCTCCTGCTATCGCCTCATAGTCTGAGTCAGAGGAATTTGTTTCTGAAAAGTTAAGAATCCTTCCTCTTTTGTTGGCCCTTGAATTATATTGTGCTTGATCAAAAGGCCTCGCCCCAAAATGGGCTTGATCACTTTGCCCTTCTTGGAAACAATCTGTTCTCAGATATGGATAGATTTTTTCATGTGTAAACCATCTCATATCTTTTTTCAACTTATCCGTTTTCTTTTTTATAAGATAGTTATAAAATTCTACTATCTCTTCATTTATATCCTGTAGCGTTTTTTAGCCTCTTCCACTGCTGGACTGGCTTTAAGTTTTTCTTCTAGCTCTAAGATTTCCTTATGGAGTATGACCACCATCTCTCGTACGGTTTCTATTATCAAGAGCATCCAATCTCTTGAGCAGCGGTTGGCAATAAGCGACCACCGCTCAAGAAATCTACGCACCTCAACAAACAAGGCAGGCTTATTCCTCACTCTAAGTCCTGTTGGGATAACTCCTGATTTCAAATATTCACACATAAAGAATGCGTGCGACTCCAAACGTTTGGCCTTCTTTTTTAGGTTGAGTAATTTTAACCATTCGCTGTTGGTATTAGGTGATGGATTAGTGTTGACTATGTTGCTACCAGAAATTTGGCCCAACATGTTCGCAAAGTCCTCATCCGAGAAACCTGGAACACTTGACAACATGTCCGTTATTAGAAGACATTGGATTAAACAGTCCTGTTGTACTGTGCTGCTGTAAAATAAGCTATTGTTTTTGTATACACCTGTTTCGTCTTTACACTTCTGCCTTTCCCCTTCATAGCAGCTGGCTGGGTCCTTATTCCAGCATTTTAAGCGTCATCCTGGGCAACCATGGACCTTGTTGTGGCACAGATGCACGCAGGTAACCCCAAAATATTCAAATGAGCCTTGAGCTCCACTTCCTTCCAGGTAGTCTGTGCAAGGTCAATACCACGCAAACAGTCCACAGGCATGGCAGGGCTCACTGCAAATTTCAGACCTGAACCCCCCCACTCAAATGGAACAAGGGCCACTGGATACTGACCCTCTCTGTTGTCAGCCACCACAACCTGGTGGAATGCATTGGGAATCACGTGCTCTAGGGACATCGGCTGACTCCTTACCATAGTCCTGCTGACACCTGTATCCCTCAGAGCCTCTGTTGCACGGATCCTGCTGGTAAAGCAGGACTGTGTGTTATAATGACAAGACGTCAGAATGTAGGGTCTCAGTCTGTCTACAACATCAGTACCTGTCAGTCCAATCCGAGACTAGCTCATAGTGCCTCACCTGAACTCCTAACCTCTCCACAGTAACAACTGATTTCGGCAACCTCGAACATGACACTCTGGTCCTCAAGGGAACCATGGAAACAGATCTTACCACTTTCGCTGTTCACTCAAGCAGGCCCATGGTAGACACAAGAAAGACATAACGTTTGTTTACAATACATTTATTGAAACTATCGTAGTCTAACAGGTAACAAATGTGCTGCGATTATTAGGCAAATTAGGATAAAACAAAGTAACCAGCATTACACAAAAAGAGGATATATATCCGACCATGGCAAATTAACTATCTAGATCTATCCTTACTCTTAGAGCACAGTGTTGGTGTTATTTGTAAGATCTCTGGGATTAGCCGAAGACCCTATAGCACAGTGTTGGTGTTATTTGTAATATCTCTGGGATTAGCCGAAGACCCTATACATGATAGTGTAGTCTGGTGTCCGCATCGAGAACATAAACTCAGCTTGCACAGGGCTGAATGTCAAGCAATGCAATCATTCCAGCACAGTCCTCACCGCCGGAATACTCCTTTCTGACCACCAAGAAGACATGTTACATTTTATATAATAATAACTGCTGTGTTGGAAAATGCATCTGTGCAACAATGTTATGTCTAAGCATTAGAAGCTGTGGTTAATGAATAATGCAAAAGAATACCCTATGTTGTTATGTATTCCGTCTAGCTTTGTATGAAATGTGCAGGCTGTATCCCAAGAAGAGCCACTAAATAACAAGCAACATGTACAGCATATTCCTAGAATAATGTCGCAAAAGCAAATATGTGACATACGACCAAGCAAAGCAGAGTTCGCCTAAAATGTGAAAATAAGGGACAACCACAGTGGGTCCAAAAGGGACATCACTACACTTCCATACCTTGCCCATTGACGGTTACCCATTGCCTAAACTTTGTAGTATTAGAGGGCACTTGGATCTTAGGAACCATCTCACTTTCACCCAGGGACACTATGGTAACCCCACTACACTTCCCAGCATTAACTGGCACAAACTCCTCCCCCAGCACTATACTCACCACCCCTGGAACTTTTCCTCCAGTGGCAGGTTTTGCTCTTTTTGGACACTTGTTTGGGTAGGTTTTCTTCTGGTGGCCGGATTATGAATGGGACTTTTTCTCTTATTGGTTAATTTGGAGGCCTAAAGAGAATTCCTTATTTTTGTCTCCCCCTTCTTCTGTTCAGAACTCTAACCCCTCTTTTGGGAGTTCCCCCTCAGAAGCCTTCTTTTATACTTGCATGCTGGTCTAGATGCCCGCCTCCTCAGCAAGCTTCCCGAGGTCCGAAAACTTGCTATCAACCTGGTGTGGGCGCAACTCTAGATAACAAATACCAAGCAAGGGCTCCTTAAAAATCCAGTTGTACAGCCCTGAATAATCCTTAAACTTACTGCCCCTCACTCAGCCCTTCGGTGCCTTACTAGTATAATCCAAGAAATCCATCCAGGCCTGTGACGTGCGTGAGGCTGGCCTAGAGCGATTGATTGCCTATACTTTTAAGGGCTCAACCCAAACTTACTAAGATGGCCTTCATTACAGTGAAGAATGTCTGGTCCCCACTTCTAGTGTCATGAGTGTATCCCTTCCCACTGTGGATATGTACCGCCATAAACTACCACCCCAAGTCTCCTCTGGGACTTTGTGCACTCCTATAGCCGCTTCATATATTTCAAACCACTTAGCTATATCATCCCCTACCACATAGCCGGGCCCCAAGTCTTTGAGAATACGAATTCTGGTTTCACTAGTGGACATTTTGGGATTGCTGTAGGGCTCTTATGTCCAGTTCCTTTAGATTAGGCTCACGGGCAGTTTCTTCTTCTCAAGAGCTGCTTGCATTTTGGTAAGCTCCAGCTTGAGCCTCCTCTCTTCCCTCCTGCCTTCCAGCTCCTGAGGACAGGTTCCTGGCAAATGAAATGCTGCTGCCTGCTCTAGGGGCACCAGCTGCGTTAGACCAAATGCTTGCTTCCCTCTCCTCAGCCAGTTCCAACACATTATCTAGGCACCTCATCCTCCTCCATAATTTCTTGCTTCTCCTCTTCTGAGACCTCAGACCCTGTATCCTGGACCTCTTCCCAGGCTCTCAAAGCCTTCTGCAGATCCACTGTCGTATGTATTATTCCATGAATTGTGCTATGGTGTTTATGTTCATATTAGCTTAGTAAACTGCTTACTTGTCTCCTAGCAGTAAAGAATGCCTGAGCCTCTCTTTCCTCTTTTGTTTAAATTGTAAGTGTTTGTGTACCAATTGATTTTTTCTTTAATATAAATATATTAAAGTATTCTTGTCCGGACGGACAAACTAATATAGATCTCATTGCATTTCTATATTTTTTCCCTTTTTCTCATCCTTGTTTTGTGAGGGACCACTGTTTGTGTAAAATATACGTACCCAAGGTCCCTGACCAATTCAAATTGGTTTCCCTTGTCTACTCATAACACTTTCTAAAAGTGGCATTTCTAAAATAGTAATGTTGAATCCATCTTTACCAGTAAGAAGCATTTACCATCAATATTTCAAATACATAAAACATGGCATAGCTACTGCTTTCTAAACAGGAATTACAGCTTAAAGTTTATTAAGGAATTCCTAATGTAAACATATGAGAGAAGTAGGCCTCACAGTAGTGAAAAACTAATTTGGGTTTTTGTCACTATCAGGACATGTAAAGATTAAAAGTACATGTCCTAACTTTTACTTACACAGCACCCTGCCATATGGGCTACCTATGGCCTACCTTAGCAGCAACCTATATGTAGTAACAGGGAAATTTAAGGCTTAGCCAGTAGTTTTAAATGCCAAGTCGGAGTGGCAGTAAACTGCACACACAGGGCCTGCAATAACAGGCCTGAGACAGGTTTGAAAGGCTACTTGGGTGAGAGGCACAATCAGGGTTGCAGGCTTACCAGTAGCATTTAATTTACAGGCACTGGGTATATGGTATACCACTTTACAAGGCACTTATCAGTAAATTAAATATGCCAATTGTGTATATACCAATGACGATACTCAGACTGTAGTGGCGGTTACAAATCAGCCGAGTACCATTGGAAAACAATTCCATGACTGTATGGCAGCAGTCAGCACCTGGATGAGCAGTAACTACTTTCAACTGAATTTCAACATAACTGAGGTGGAACTGTTCTAAAATTATCCCTGTTTTTGGTCTCCAAGTTGGTGGCCAGAAGAGTTGGGCTGTTTAACTAAGCCGACTGATAAAGATAAAAAGTTTTGGAGTGATCCTAGATAACAAGCTCTGCTTTTCTAGTTAAGTTGACGCTTTAACATCATCCACTTTTCTCTTTTTAGAAAGATCAAAACGATCTTAGATTTTATTCCTCCTAACTCCCCAAAAAGTGTAAAATCGACCTTTAATTATGGCCAGACTAGACTACTGCAACAGCCTATATCTGAATTTACAGCAACACCTAACAAAAGTGCAGGTGTTGCAAAATACTGCAGCAAGAGTACTCTCACACACCCACATTTACCTGGGTGAGAAATGTTATTAAAAAACTGCATTGGCTGCCAGTGAAAAGCAGGAAAAATGTTTATGCACTGTGCATTGCTTACAAGACACTACATAACTAGGGATTCTTCTAATTCACTCACATGTTTAGGTGGTATATATCCATTAGGACACTTAGATCTGCCAATTCTAAATCCTTGGTAGTACCCAGGTTTAAAAAAGATGACTTGGGGAGGCAGAAGTTTCTTCACAGGAGCTATTGTGGCATGGAATGAACTTTCTTTGAATATCCATACGGCCACAAACTTGCTGACCTTTAGAAAGGCCTTGAAACCAGGCTCTTCATTAATTATACAACAGCAAGGTCACTCGGAACCTATTAAGCCTAGATCAGGGAGCTAGTGCCAGGACACCTCAGGGTAACCGTGCGCTCTATACATTCAATTAACATAACATTACCATGTTTAGGAGAGAAGCATATGCATTTTAGCACTTGTCATCGGTGGTAAAATGCTCAGAGTCCTAAGACCAACATAAAGAATCAGCAAATAGAGGAGGTAAGCAGGAAAAGGTCTGGGGATAGACCACCCTAAGACTGACAGGTCTAACAGATGCTTCCTCCCCATGTGGATTTTTTTATGTCACATTAGATCGCTCTGTTACACTCCAGGCAATTGAATGGTTTTTCCCCATGTGGATTTTCTGGTGTTGCAATAGCCCACATTTTGTCTTAAACGCCTGATCACATTCAGTACATTTATATGATGTTAGACTAGTGAGCAGTGTCTTTTGTATTATTAGTCAATTCTAGTAAATGCTTTGCCACATTCAGCACATTCATATGGTTTCTACCCGGTGTGGATGTTTTGGTGTTGTGCTAGTTGTTGCCTTACAAAGTAGGCCTTGTCACATTCTATGAATTCATAAGGTTTTTCCCATGTGGATTTACTGGTGTTGCACTAGTTTTTCATTTCTGATAAATTGTCACATTTAGAGCATTCATATAGTTTCTTGTCAGTGTTTAGTTTCTGATGATTGATTAGGCTTTGCTTGGTAACAAATGCTTTGCCTCATTCAGTGCATTCAAATGTTTTCACCCTAGTGTGGGTTTTTTGATGCGCTGTCAACTGCGTCTTTCTAATGAATGCCTTTTCACATTCAGTACATTTAAATGGTTTCTCCCCTGTGTGAACTTTCTGATGTTGCATTAGCTCGTTGTTTGTAATAAACACCTTGTCACATTCATTGCATTCATACCGTTTCTCCCCAGTGTGTACTTTATGGTGTTGCGTTAGTTCTCCCTTTGTAATGAATGCCTTGTCACATTCAGTACATTCATATGGTTTCTCCCCAGTGTGGATTTTCCAATGTCGCGTTAGGTTACCCTTTGTACTTAAAACCTTATCACATTCACTGCATTTACACTGTTTCTCCCCAGTGTGGATTTTCTGATGGACTATTAGTTTTTTATTAGTAAAGAATGACTTGTTGCATTTAGTACATTCAAATGGTTTCTCCCCTGTGTGAACTTTCTGATGTTGTATTAGCTCTTTGTTTGTAACAAACGCCTTGTCACATTCATTGCATTCATATGGTTTCTCCCCAGTGTGGACTTTATGGTGTTGCGTTAGTTCTCCCTTTGTAATAAATGCCTTGTCACATTCAGTACATTCATATGGTTTCTCACCAGTGTGGACTTTGAGGTGTCGCTCAAGTCGATCCTTCCTAGCGTAGGCCTTATCGCATTCAGTGCATTCAAATGGTTTCTCTCCAGTGTGGATTTGCTGGTGTTGAGTTAGTTCATTCATTGTAATGTAGGCCTTGTCACATTCAGTACATTTATATGGTTTCTCACCAGTGTGGACTTTGTGATGACGCCTTAGTCTGAATGCCTTACCACATTCAGTGCATTCATATGGTTTCTCTGTAGTGTGGAATTTCTGATGAACCGTTAAGGATTCCTTTCTACTAAATGCCTTGCCACATTTAGCACATTCATATGGTTTTTCCCCAGTGTGGATTTTCTGATGTCTTATTAGGCCTGCCTTTAAACGGAATGCCTTATCACATTCACTACATTCATATGTTTTCTCACCAGTGTGGACTGTCTGGTGGCTCAATAGCTGTTCCTTTTTAATGAATGCCTTGTCACATTCAGTACATTCATATGGTTTTTCCCCAGTGTGGAGTTTCTGATGATGCATTAAGTTTTGCTTGCTAATGTATGCCTTGTCACATTCAGTACATTTATATATTTTTTGTCCCGTATGGACATGCTGATGTTGCGTTAACTGTCTCTTTGTAACGAACGCCTTATCGCATTCACTACATTCATAGGGTTTCTCCTCGGTGTGAACCATCTGATGGAGTATTAGGTTTCGACTAGTAAAGAATGACTTAAGGCATTCAGTACATTTGTATGGTTTTACTCCTGTGTGGACTTTCTGGTGGTGAACAAGCTGTTGCTTTCTAATAAAAGCCTTATCACATTCAGTACATTCATATGGTTTCTCCCCAGTGTGGATTTTCTGATGTAGCTTTAGCTTTGCGTTTGTAATAAACGCCTTGTCACATTCAGTACATTTATATGGTTTCACCCCTGCATGGATTTTCTGATGTTGTGTTAACACTTTCCTTTTAATGAATGCCTTGCCACATTCAATACATTCATATGGTTTCCCCCCAGTGTGGACTTTCTGGTGCCACACAAGTCGATCCTTTTTAGAGTAGGCCTTATCGTATTCAGTAGATTCATATGGTTTCTCACCTATGTGGAGTTTTTGAGGTTGCAATAAATGTTCTTTCAGTCTAAATGCCTTGTCACGTTCTGTGCATTCATAGGATTTATTACTAGTGTGTAAATCCAGCCGGAGGGCTTCTTACCGGAGGGCACACGCTGGCATAGTCGCTCCTGGGTCCCTGACGCTGCAGTCTCGCCGCCACCGCTTTCCACCTCGCGGCTTGAGACTACAGCTCCCAGGGAGCTTAGCGGACACTTCCTGATTCCGCCCACAGCGCGCCCGGAGGCGCTACTTGAAGAGGACGTTCCCTCCCCGTCGCGGGACGCGCGCGGGAGGGCGCCGGGCTAAGCCCGGGCAAAGGGCGGGCCCTCTGTGGCCCTCAGAGGCACGATGAGGATGGGACGGGGCCACCACTCATCGCCATTTCTTTAAGGTACTTTCTTGTTACCCATTGGGTAACCGCTATTTTGGAACTGTGGCTACAGAAAACACTGTTGGGACTATTTGCTATTTTTCAAGCTATCATTGTCAATTGTGTCTGTTGTTTCGCGTAGTAACCCATTTCTCCGAATAAGGACAAGCAACTGTCAGCATGTTTCCAAGGGGTACCCGCAGCAAAACAGCTGCCACTGTGACCGGCCCCATTGACCTTTTTATAACGAAGGCCAATGATGCCATCAATCAGGGCATTAGCCTTTTAGAACGCAGGGTATCACTAGATCTGGCACATGCCAAACGCTCCTCACTTGGGCTTATTGCCACCGCCACTACACCTGCACATGCTATGCCTAATAACATCAGACCCCTACTCGACGTATGTGCTGACATCCATACCATCCCTAGCGAGGTTAACCTTTCAGCCTCCATTCCCCTGTTAGATTCTGTCACCGATATCAGCACAGACTTGGAAAAAAACCCTGATCTACCCATAAACCCCTCTCCCAAAGTAAAATCTGCTGACAACACCAGGCAACTGAGAGGTAGACGTGAGGGTGCTGTTCAAAAACAGAAATCACATGCACCAAAGCCCCGGATCACCACGGTCAGGAAACATGGCCGGGCACATAGGAAATCTGTGAGAAATACCAATTCTGTCCCTAACCACAACACGACCAGGGTTACGGTAATATCTCAGGGGGATGAAAGTGAAATGGTCCAGCATGGTACAACAATGGATACAAATGACAACACAGACAAGGCATACAACCCTATGCTGGAAAGTTTGGGGGAGCTACTAAGTATCTATTTATCTCCCATCGAAAATAGGCTCAGTCGAATAGAAAACCAACTAGTTGAATTGAGTAGCCCCCTTAAGAACTTCCTAAAGGAAGGTCCTGCAAAACGTGCAAATAACAGCAACACCACTAAAATAGCAAGCTCCAAAATAAATATTCCACAAGCACCTCCAACTATCCCAAATAACGCACACAAAGTTGCACCTGCCGCATTGGCTAATGGTCCAACTACTAATCAAAAAGCAGCAACATCGCACACTAATAGCGCGCCCACAGACAAAAGGAAGGACCCTGGCACTAATACCAACATTAACACTATACCCACCACAGGTCACCCTGCAACTTCAACAAGCAACCCTACCGCGGCCCAACCCATTTCAAAAACACCTAGACAAGTTCCTGCCCGAATCAACCTCCCACCGGAATGCGGCGCATATGTATTAGTGTTAGTAAATGTCACCAAATTGAGAAAGGATCAGGATGAAAACCCAACATCACTTAAAAATAAAACCTTGCACTGGTTAATTGCTAACTGCAATTACCCTATTGATGGTGCAAGGGAGATTATTAACACACAGCGAGTGGGTTGGATAGGACCACTCAGGAAAAAATTTGAGGGCGACTGTGTCACTATAAGCTTTAGAAATCCACAATGGGCAGAGAAAATCCTTGCCAACGCCCCATTACCATCGCCCTGGGAATTCAACACCACACTCCTTCCCTTAGGATATTTCTATCGACATCTGATACCCCCCGAACAAGCCACGGCTAATTTCCCCACTAATTTCCCCACTAATTCTTTTCAGGATCCGAATTTTGGAGCAAGGATTAAATCACCCTTTTTTGCCCAGATTCAGAACTCTAATGTCGCCCACTCCAACAACCGCAACTGGCACCCACAACCCCTAATGCCAATCCTAACCCCCAACCCTCCACAGCTCTTTCAAGCCCCAACTATGCATCAGAGCAACTATAGAGATAGGCCCTACCCAATCTCTAATCCGTTCCAGTTTGCACAGATGACTGAAGTTAGGCCAATGTATAACATCCCCACTTATAATCGGTTCGATTATTTATCATCTCTAGACGAACAGGATTGACTGAGTATATCCCCTAACAAAGAAATGTGCAACGATGCAAAAGTCTGTAACTCAGAGGGGGTTATAACCCCAGCTGTATTGCACCACGTCAAAACTGCTGTTACAGAAATTATATTGTCGGATAGTATCCTGGCCATTTCCAACGAACCACCCAATCATGACAATGGGAATATTGGGAGTACACTCGTCAAACATGGAACCAAACATGGCCTATCAATTCTAAGCTGGAACGTTGCAGGTTTAGAATCTAAGATCTCGGACCCTGCTTGGATCGAACTAATTAATGATGCAGACATACTTATGTTCCAAGAAACTTGGGCTGTTGAAAATCTGTATATTGAAGGCTACCACTGCTTCAGCTTGACATCAGTAAAACCTAGCCTTGGCCGAGCAGTAGGCGGTCTTTTTATGGGGATCAGAATTTTGGCAGGCGGTACAATTAGAGATCTGAAGCTGGATAACCTTGCCAATTCCAATATTCAAATTCTGGAATATAAATTGAAAACAAAGACCACAATTTATTTAATAAATTTTTATAATAATGATCTTTATGGTGTGCCGAACAAAAACTTTGTTGCATTATCTAAGGTTTTAAACATGATTGATTGTTCCCTGTCAGTAGATACCAAGACTAGCATTCTGATTGGGGGTGATTTTAACGTGAAACTTATAGAGAATTATGGATCTACTAACCTTGATTATTGTAATGACCGCAGGAGTTTGGAACTGATCAGCATACTTTCTGATTTTGATCTTGTTGATGTAATGAGTGTAGGGTATGATATGAATTTTCCTTATGCTTCTACGTTTAAGGGCAGGGATAACGGTTCAATTATCGATTACATATTTACATCACCTCTGTTAACAGATTGCTTAATTAAAACTTCTGTGGTGCAAACGTCTTTCAGTGATCACAACCCATTGTTAGCTATTTTTAATTTTGTACCCAGTCCAATTTTTATGAATTTAAACGGGGCAAGGGACATTACAACCTCAATTGACGGCCTTCGCCTTAAATGGAGGGGAATTGATTGTGGGGCCATCATAGACATGATTCAGGAGGAACATCCTGATCTGCTGAAACGCCTCTCTTCCCCAAGCACAAACAATGAAAAATTGATCACAGACTTTGAAGCTTTATGCTCAAATATAAAAATCCTCCTGTCAGTCCCACTCCCTACTGAACTCAAAGAGCCACGGTGGTTTGATACATCTTGCTCCGTGGCCAATAGAGACTTAAGAAAGGCCCTTTCTGCTAAACCCAGATGTAAAGATGTAGTCCGAGCTGCCAGGAAAAACTACAAAGACAAAATATCGGAAAGGAAGGCAATCTTGCTCTCCGAACATTGGGATAAGCTGGTCATCAGTGCTAATCTGGGCGGCAGCGCCCCATTTTGGTCGGCTGTCAGGAGAACGAGGGAAATGGGCAAAGAGCTTACACAAATTAGCTGCAATATAACCAGTGCAGCCTGGGAGACCCATTTTTCTAATATTTATGCCGCCCCCTCTGACGAGCAACTTCTCCCTAATATGGGCCAAACAGAAGGCTTAGAGATTTTGGACCAAGAAGTCAGGAAAGCCATAAAAGAAAGTCTAGGTAATAAGGCGCCTGGACCGGACGGCTTCCCTATTGATATTATCAAATACAATGCTGCGCTTTGGACACCAATACTCGTTAACATCTTTAACAGTCTCCCACGAGTAACCATGCCTGCCACCTGGGCTACTAGTATCATCGTTCCCATTTATAAAAAGGGAGACAGATCAGACCCAGCAAATTATCGTCCTATTTCCCTCCTGGATAATACTTTAAAAATACTAGGACGTATAATTTATAATAGGGTACTGGAATGGGCGTCTGATACTGACTTTTTAGATCCTTGTCAGATGGGGTTCAGGAGCGGGGTAGGAACAGTCGAGCAATGTTTAAATCTAAAATTGATAATCGAAAAATATTGCATTGCCCGCTCATCCCCTGTATACCTAGCTTTTATGGATCTTTCATCTGCTTTCGATCTTGTGAACAGATCTAAGCTTTGGTTAATTCTCCTGTCGAACGGTCTTGATGCCACCCTCGTTAGATTCTTAGCCTATCTCCATACTGACCTGAAAGCCCGGGTACGTATCGGGATGGGCGGAGAGGTATCAGGAGCCATCGAGATAGGGAGGGGGGGTGAGACAGGGGTGCGTTTTAGCACCCCTGCTGTTTATTATTTATATTAACGGCTTGTCCAATTGTCTAAAGGAAGCTACCCCTGATGTCCAAACAATTCTAGGCAACCCACTACCCGTGCTTTTATATGCAGACGACGCTGTCCTTATGGCACGCACACCCAATGCTTTACGTCTGCTTGTATATAGTTTTGTAAATTTTATGGAGGGACTGGATTTGAAAGTAAATTTTAAAAAGTCTTTTATTATGTCCTGTGGGCCGGGCAAAAGGAAACTCAGCACAATTCGAATTGGAACAGATAAATTAGAATCTGTCCATAAGTTTCCTTATCTGGGGTTGGTTTTCGCTGCGAACAGCTCGTGGAGTGGGCATGTGGCCCACGCCACGAGCAAGTTCTCGAAAGCCAACAATTCTGTCCTGAGTCTCCCCCGCCCAAAGAAAATCGGCGCCACAAAGGCCATTGTTAAAATTTTTAAATTACAGTGTTCTCCTGTTGCCACGTATGGAGCCGAAGTCTGGGGATCGGTCAGCAGCACCAGTGTCCAAAGAGAGGAAAACCGTTTCTGCAGAAAATTGCTGGGTGTACCGATCTCCTCTTCTAATTTTATTTGCCATAATGAACTCAACCTCCCCTTCATAAGTGATTTTATCAAAGCAAGACCAGTTCTCTTCTGGATCAGAATCTGGAGGAATGACGCTGCTGTCCTTACACAAAACATCATTAAGGATTGCCTAAATTGTGAAAATGGCATGCAGGTCCCCTGGTTTAAAGAAGTTTTTAAAACACTAAATGAAATTGGTAGAGGTATTTTGTTCACTGACCCAACGGCTATCGAATTAAAGGATAAATTCGAGGTCCAAAAGGCACTTTATGCTCTTTATCGTAATGAACGGCTTGGAAGAGAATCTCAGAAATCCAGGGTCAAGAAATACATAGGAAATGGTCTCTGTATGCAAATTATGCCGCCCTACCTCTCCCTTCCCATGTCAAACTGGGAGCGATCTTTATTATTTCGTCTAAGGGCAGGAACTGTGAAATTTTTGCTGTCTTTTCCTTTGGGGTACCAACATTGTATAGATCTCACCCCCTGCCCTTGCGATGGTATAAGTACTCAAGATGATTTGCATTTTCTGTTTTTCTGCAAATTTTATATGAGATATATTAAATGGCTTTTAACCCCATATTTTAGAAAATTCAGACCTCTCACACTTCAGGAATCTTATATGTTGCTGCTTACCCTGGACACTGATGAATTGACCTTTCGTACCAGTTCTTTTTTAAGATTAGCCATACGTGCACGCAAGTCAATGGAAAGTCCCTGAAATCAGAATCAGTCATAATGATACTACTGCATAAACTTTATTAGATAATGAAATTTACTGCTTAATTACTGTATGAACTACCTTGTTATTATGGAATGTTTTTATATAATTGTTTTGTATTATAAGTACATGTGTGTTTTGCTGTGTTCGGTACTTTTATGAATTTTATCAAATTCGAATAAAGGTCTTTTTGAACTTTGAACTTTTACTAGTGTGGACTTTTTGATGAGATATTAGGTTTCTATTTGTAAAGGAAGACTTATCGCATTCAGTACTTTCATACGGTTTCTCCCCAGTGTGGACATTCTTATGTTTCATTAGCTCTTCATTTGTAATGAACGCCTTGTCACATTCAGTACATATACATGATTTCTCTCTTGCATGGACTTTCTGATGTTGTGTTAACTGTCCCTCTGTAATGAATGCCTTGTCACATTCAATACAATCATGTGGCTTCTCCTCAGTGTGGACTTTCTGGTGCTCCACTAGTGGATCCTTTCTAGAGTAGGCTTTGTTGCATTCTGTACTTTCATATGGTTTCTCCTCAATGTGGATGTTCTGATGTTGCATTAGTTCTTCATTTGTAATGAACGCCTTGTCACATTCAGTACATACAGATGGTTTCTCTCCTGCATGGACTTTCTGATGTTTAATTAACTGTCCCTTTGTAAAGAATGTATTCTGACATTCAGTGCATTCATGTAGTTTGTCTCCTGTACGGATTTTCTGATGTTTCATTTGTTTTCCCTTTCTAATGAATACCTTGTCATATTCATTGTTATCTTTTTGTTTCTCTCCAGTGTGGAGTTTCTGATGATTCATTATGTTTCCTTTTTAATGAAACCTTCTTGCATTCAGCACATTTATATGGTTTCTCACCAGTCTGGAGTTTTCGATGTTGCATTAAGATTTTCTTTTAAAGTCAATTCTGTGTCACATTCAGTGCATTCCAATGATTTCTCGGCGATGTGGAGCTTCTGATGTCGCCTAAAGCATTTCTTTAGAATGAAACCCTTGGCACAATTAAAACATTGGATGATTTCCGCTCTCTGTGTCCCGCCTGATGTATGTTTTGAAATCCTTTTTTTAATAAAGAGTTTTCACATTAAAAATATGAATAGGAACTTTCCATTATGTGGATGGTGAATTAAAACCGATATCTCTTGTTCCTCACTTCCTTATTAAATTCAATACATTTGCACATTCTTGGTAGCATTCCGATGTGCCAAAGTCAAGCATTTAAAATGTCATGCTTTTATACATTTTACAGGGATTTAAAATGTTATGCTTTTATACGTTTTTGAAGGAAAGCTTTAGTTCATAGTGTGGTCGTGTATCTGTGTATAACACAAAATAGTTTAGCGCTCCTTCAAAAGTTAAATGCTTTTAAATTTATTAGGCACATATTGCCTCTCCAAAGTGCAGTATTGGCAGTCAAATAAGATCACATCTCTTGGAAGCACTTCCAACATAGCAACAATCTTAGACCTTGCTTCTGTAGTTTTGGATTCTTTGTGCCCGCAAACTCATTCTTGAGACCTTATTGCTGCCATGGGAAGTTGCATTTACCTTAAACCTTGTAAAAACTGTTGTTACACACTATTTATTTCAAACACTTTAACGTTTGATCCATTTTCTTTCATGTTGTATTTGTTTTACCTGTTAAGGTGACAAAAACACATTTTGAAAGAGTTACAAGTCAATTCCACATATGTTTGAAACCGTTATGAAGGCAAAATCAAATATACGCATAAAGGACATAAATGATGAAAGGATGTGTAAAATAAAACTGTTTCAGCAGTTGAACTTCTTTATTTAAATTAACTGGTAGAACAAACAGCACTAAATATCAGTTGATCATGAAGGAGAGTGAAAGTCGGTCAGTTCTACATCCAACTGCCAAAAAGGACTGAAATTAAAACTCTGCTCCCAACAGAACGAGGGCAGAGGGAAACAAACAGGGGTAGAAGCAATGTAACCACAATAAAACAACTAAAATTAGTATATATAACAATGTGCGGCCACTCTGATCCCATCTCTTCCACAACATGAAATAGATAGGAGGTTCACATCTAGCACATATACGTCTCGTACTACTCCATGATACTAATCAAAATTATAAAAGTAATGAAGATTAGAAGGAATGTCGCTCAGTGAATTTGTAAAAACATAAAAGGGTTAAGTCTCAAGTAAAGTGACTATTACTACCTTCTGCTATTTCATACAAAACAGTACAAGGAAATGAGGGGTGTTCCATAAATACCTCCCAATACATCCCACCCTATTTATTTATTTATGCCCATATGCCGCTTTATGTGCCACGTGCAGCACACAGATAACATAACATAACGTGTATTTGTAAAGCGCACATTCACCCAGAGGTCTCTTGGCGCTGAATAACAAATGTTCATTGTTACCCAACTCATTTTATCGACCTCAGATGGATGAAGGGCTGAGTGGACCCGCCGGATTTTGAACCTCTGACCATGAGGTCGAACACAGGCCCCCTGCAATGGACGCATTAGTCCACTGAGCCCCCAAACCCATAACCAAAGAGATATAGAGGAAGAAAACAGAGCAGTAATTGGGGAAGGAATAATAAACTAATATACAGAAGTAGCTTATTTTAGAAAATACCCTGCAAAGCGCAGGGCAGAACAACAACACAGGGAAACAATTCTCACAAATCAGTGAAGTCACTGACATATTAAAAGGTACTGTGCATTTTAGAGTGAAAGGAGGAGGACCTATTATCAGACCACTGGTCACAAAGGCTGACTTTCCCCTAGTGTTTCCCTGAAACTTAGACTATGTCTAAAACTTCTCTTCCCGTATAGTTCATTTATACATCTACAGGTAACTGTTTTCATAATAAAGGTTATAATATTGCCTTAGTTAGGAAACTAAATGTATAAAAAGTACATAAGAAGCACAGTATTTAAATAATAATAAAAACAGATGAGTTCAAATGGATTGCAGCTAGTGAATTCTTGGCCCTTCAAGTTGGCCCGGGTGCTGCCCGCTTCTTAAGTGGTCTCCCGCTTTACCCTTGCATGCTCTTCACTTTTACCATTTCTCTCAGAGGTTGTATGAATACATTCATTAGATGTTATCCAAAGGATCCACAATTCCTTCCATTAAACATATCCCTAAGATCCCCCAAGGCACTACATACCTTCTTCAATTTCTCATGGTGATTTCTGGCACCAATGTTTGCCCAGAGATCTCACACCTTCTCCAGTGTCCCTGGCTCTAATGTTCGCTCAGGGATCTCACAACCTAATGTCAGACACATGGACCACTGGCTCTATGGTTTTGCCTAATCTCCTTTTACGCTAGCCCCAGTCTCCCACGGTAATCACCGGCTTGCATTTTAATCTTGAGCTCTCCGCGCCCTATCCCTGTTTGTCCCAGTCTCAGGAGGGGCCAAAAAGGAAGGTCCAGAGGACGTGGATCTGGATATTAATTCCTATTGTAATAGAATAACTGTGCTCAAGGCTCTGGACCTTTCCAACCTTAAATGTGTTAAATGGAGATGGGGTGTGAGCGTGTGCTTCTCTTTCCCTTGTAGTCAGGTTCAATCAAAAGGATGATTCCAATTTTGTGACACAAACCAATGATCATCAACAATTTTTAGTGGAAAAAAGTTTTTTATTGGCATCAGCTACTTTATTATTTCAGTTGTGCAGAACAATTCACTTTTTTAGAGAAATGGAACAGCTGACACGTGTTTCGCCCTTCGGGCGATTGTTAGCCAGGGCTTTCTCAAGGCTAATTGTTGTATTCAGTAGTCATGCGATCACATGATTCATATATGCATTCATATTTGCTTGAGAGGACGAATATCAACATCAACATGTAGTTAAGTCCATATCCTATCTGTACAGGCGAAAGGGTCCTGAAATAATCCCATTTGCTGGATCAACGCTAAACGGGATTACCTCAGGACCCTAACGCCTGTGTCGGCTGTTCCATTTTTCTTAAAAAGTGAATTGTTCTGCACAAATGAAATGATAAAGTGGCTGATGCCAATAAAAAACTTTTTTCCACTCAAAATCGTTGATGATCATTGTTTTGTGTCACAAAAAAATTGGAATTATCCTTTTGATGGAACCTGACTACCAGGGAAAGAAAAACACACACTCACACCCTCACATTCAGGAGGGGACCATTGCTTCTAAGGTTCCCCTTGAGCTCCTCCTGTACTCTCTAGTCTCAAAAAGTTGTCACTGGCTGCAATGTCTCTCTCAACTCCCTGCCACCCCCTCCAGTCTCACATAGGAATAATCATCCCTGTTGGTTTCTCTGAGCCCCCCTGCTCTCCAGCCTCAGAGAGTGACTGCATTCACTAGTCTCAGACAGCAATTGCCAGCTCTAATGTTCTCCATGAACTCCCTGCTCTGTTGCTCTTGCTTTCATGGTTCTGCTATCTGATCACATGGTGTCCCTTCTGCTCCTCCCACTCCTCCTGTGTCACAAAGTCACCACTTGCTGGAATGTCTCCCTGGGATCCACGCTCCCTCTGATATCACATAGTGGCCACTGGTTCCAACGTCTCTCAGACCTCCTGCCTGCCCTTTCAGTATTGCAAAGTGAACATAATCTCTATTGTTCGTCCCAAGCCCCCCTGCACCCTCTGGTCTCTGATAGTCACGACTGGCTTTAATGTTCTCTATGTGCTGTCACTGTTCTGTTCAGACTCATTCAACGAACCCTACTCAAAGTTTATCATATGGGGGCCTTTGGTTCTGTTGCCCTTCTTGAGCTCCTCATGTCATGTCCAGCACACACAGGAACTAATACCTACAATGCTCCCCTGTCACCAAGATTTTATGCCACAACAAGAGGCTAACATTATGCATTCTCTTCCTCAGCTGCTACTAATAAAAGAACCATAGAGAACATAGGAACAATGTCAAAAAACTACATCATGCAGTACATTCACCCCCCTTTTCAGTGCTACTCCTCAGACACTTAAGTGTCCTTGCATTTGTGTTGTAAGAACCTACTGTTTTAGCTTGGTTAGAGGCATGTTTTATTTTTGGTAGTTATTTCTTATTATTGGCTATTCATCATGATACGTTTTGGAAGGGTCTTCTTTTGTTTTCACTTTTACAAATAACTTCTATTTTAATTCACATATGGTAGGTCTGAAGGTTTCTAACGCAGGGAGATTTCAGTTAGGATTGTGATTTAGGAAAAGTTTAAATTTCCCAAACTTTTCCTTGAAAGCTTGCCATATTTCATAATTACATGCAAACCATCCTCTAAAAAAATCACTCGGATTTGACAAGAGAAGCACATTGTCTGAACAATGTCAGAAACTAAGGCAAATCTAATAAAAATGTGATAGCAAACCCGGTTGCAAATTATGTATTTACCTTTTGCAACCCCTATTATATTTTGCGTACAGACCTATGTACTACTAGATCAGTCCAACGAATCAAAGGCAGTTGCAAAACAACCTGCATAAATCATTAGGCAGATTACAATCTGCTACCCCCTATGATTGACTGCAATTACAGGGATGGTGCCTTCAAGAGACAGCAGACTGCCTTCCCTGTGATTATATTTGAAAATGGCAAAGTTTTTTTTTTTAAGCAGCTCAAGTTCTTTAAAGGAAGTGGGCTGCTTAAAAAAAAAGCGTTCCTTTTGGAAACCGTCAGTGAGAGCTGGCGGTGATTCTCTAGACTGTTGCCTACTCCCTTCAAAGCACCCACCCCTGTAACAACGGGTACGGAGACGAAAGGAGACCTGTTAGACTTGCCATCCTTGACATGGTAGCCTCCCAAACCTTTTGGCTTTGCCCTTCCTCTTTTGCTGGATTTATTTTGTTGGCATTAGGACTCTGTGTTCTTTACCACTGCTAACCAGCGCTAATGTGACTGAGCTAACCACTTGAAACATGGTAGAATTGGCTTACACCTAATTGGCACATCTAATATAGCTTTATGGCCCGCAGCTGAGGGCTATACTGATTGCTAAGGACCCTGGACCAGAGTTATAGGCCTGAGCTGCAGGTGAGGGAGAGAGCCTTTAACAACTAGTGTATTAGGCTATTGGAGCATTGCACCCACTAAGGATAGAATGGTATAAATAAAAAAGGGATAAACAAACACACAAACATTGGGAAGTTGGGTCAAAAGGACTACACCAGCCATTACAAGCCCCAAGCCATTTCATTGTCTCCAATGGAACTCTCAAAATTCTAATGTTCTAATTTACCTGCAAGTCCCTGTTAAAGTGGTACTGCGTGTACCTCGGGCCTGTAAAGTAAATGCGACTCATGGGCCTGCAGCACCCCTTGTCATCGACTAAAGTTGGCTTTAAAACATGTCTCAAGGCTCCCACTGTAGCCTATATTCCAGTTTTAAACTGCAAACTGCTATTTCGACCTGGCAAAATAAATCTTTTAGAAAAAATGGGTGATACCTGACTTCTATGATGTTCTTGTCAAATCCGTTTTCTTTATTCGCAGTTACTCCTGACAAAGGGTGTTGCACCCTAAATGCATTGGGTCACACGTCAAAAATGTTAATTATCAGTTTTTTTGTATTGCAATAGCATCAACATTAATGTGCAAGTTTGGAGCAACATTTGTATCAGAAGTCTAAATTCAACATGTTTTGAATAAATTGTGCACAACAGTGCAGGAATTTTGAGTAATTTAACTTCAAGATTTTGTATATAGACAAAAAGCAAATAATAATGATTATCATTGAAGACCTCTGGCATAAAGTTGAGCGTTTTGGTTTTCGTTCACCTGAGGTGAACTAAATTGTTGTAAAATAAATCTTTTGATGGGACTAAACTTTTGTTGGTAATAAATATAAGCCTCTAGAGGCTTATAGGGCTGGGTGCAATGCATTTAAAAAGGAAGAGATGTAGGTTTAAATCATTTTTAACTGTTGTAAGGGCTATTGCTCCAATTGAAAACACGGGTTACCTTATTACATTTAATAAGCGCTAACTTTGGATTGGGAGCAGACAGATCTGCTGTTTAAATTAACAAGCATTTACAATGCAATAGGTCTCGCATTAGGAAAGTTTGAGCTATTGGTATTGTAAATTACAATTTTCTTATTTATTGTATTGTATTGTAATTGCATTTATATATTATGTGTTGGTTTTGAAAATAGCAAAATTAATAGCTTTGTCATTTACAATGCCAATAGTTATAACTTTCGCAAATTTGACACCTATAGCATTTGTAATGCAATGTGTTGTATTTACATGAGTTAGATGTATTGATATTACAAATATCAATGTTTTTTTAAAAATAATTAATACTTATTGTAATTTATAATGGCAATAGGTTAAACTTTTGTAAATAACTGTTGTGAAGATTATGTTCAGTGTATTTTACTGCGCCGAAAATCCAAGAACAGAAGTGAAATATTAACAATTTTTTGTGACATTTGAAATAAAGCTTGAAACATTGAGAGAACATATTTGAACCAGTTGTTGTTGAATGGTTGCACAGATTGATGCTGTGGTGGCGCTGAGTGATGTGGTGGTGACGAGTGGGGGCTAATGTGTGAGGGTGCAGTGTGTGAGGGTGCAGTGTGTGAGGGGGCAGTGTGAGAGGGGGCAGTGTAATGAGTGTGTGAGGGTGCGGGGTGTGTGAGGGTGCGAGGTGTGATTATGCAGTGTGTGTTCCCTAAAGTAGTGTGAGTGAGCAATGTGTGAGGGGGCAGTGTGTGAGGGGTGTGATTGTGCAGTGTGTGCCCTAAAGTAGTGTGAGTGAGCAATGTGAGTGCGCAATGTGTGAGTGCGCAGTGTGTGAGGGGTCAGTGTGTGAGGGGTCAGTGTGTGAGGGCACAGTGTAATGAGAGTGTGTGAGAGTGCGAGGTATGTGAGAGTGCGGGGTGTGAGGGTGCAGTGTGTGTGGCCTAAAGTAGTGAGTGCGCAATGTGTGAGGGGGCATTGTGTGTGTGAGGGTGCAGTATGTGTGGGCTACATTACTGCGAGTGAGCAATGTGTGAGTGCGCAGTCAACAATACTGTGAAAAGCGTATGCACTACCGAGGGTTAAGGAGGAGCGACTGCCGGAATGTGTCTTTGTTAATTAATGGTCGGGGCTTCATTAAAGTGGGTCGCAAGCTTAGTGCACAAGGTGAAAGTACTCACACTGTACAGTAGCGGTAAGAAAAGCAATTTTTTTTCTAAAGAATGTAGTTAGCTGCTGCTTTTGTGGGCTACATGATTAATGCACAAAGTGAAAGGTTTCACGATGTGTGGTAACGATACAAAACTAGGCTAGAGTCATGCATGGGGAGTCCCAAGTCGTTGCGCCAGCTGAGCTCGCCTAAACCTAAATCAAAGAAGTAAGTGTTCGTGTGACAGGCATCTCAGCTACTGGAAACAAAAAATGTGCTTTACGATGCACGTGGTCATTTATTTATTTTTATGTATTGGATTACACAGTACAACTTTGAAATAACAATATGAACTGTTCTGCAGACCACAGATTAACCTGCACTGAAGGTACCCGTCAGCTGCCAAGTTTCCTAGGTCCACGAGAACCTATTTAGGGCAGTCTGGGCGTTTTTTCTTACAATCTGGTTCTCAGAGTCGTATTTAACCCAGCATAAAACCAATGCTACAAGTCCCAGAATTCTGATGAAAAAGCACAGGTGTGGCCTGCCTCGCTAATTACGCATAGCAATCTGACACCTTGGCAGCTATGTATAATTTGTTTTAACTATAGCACTGTGCACGGCGCCCGCTCCAGGGACATTTGTTTGTTTATTCACATCCGTTGTGTACAAAGCAGAACGGTAATGGTTTTGTGGGGGCTACAGCTAGAGGGATAGGCAGTAAAGATGAACACGGCTAATTTATTGTTTCGGGGCTTTACATAGCGCTTAAGTGCCTATGTTGAATCACTTTTAGGCTCTGAAAACATACAGACATGAAAGGGTAGTGTCCTGGGGGGTGATGCTCTATGTTCCCTCAAGCCCTCGCAGTGACTTCGGAAACTCCTGGTAATCGTATATTTACTGCAGAGGCGGGAGTCGCACAGGTCAGAAGTTTTGATTAAAGGGGCGTTGTAATCGCAGAACGGCAAAGCTGTTATAGCCAGTTTAATGCCTCGGGACACTGAAAGTCGCCTTGTCTTCTAATGTGCTTCATCAGCATGCTACAAATTAACAAGGACTAAAAAACGTGTTGGTCATAATCCCAGAAAAGTGAAAATCTGTGTGGCAAAATGTTAGAGCCAATTCGCAGTACTCGTCCACGTGCTGCTGCAAGTGATGTTCAAAACAGGCAGCTTAAAGAAAGCTCTTCTTCGATGTAATAGTGCATGTTAACGTTCTAGCAGTTGGGGGGTGGAGAGTGGGAGAGACAGGAAGGGCGGAGCAAAAGGAAACCGGATAGAGGGGCAGTTAGTGTAGGGACGGGTAGAAGAAGGGTGTAGAGTAATAAAGCTCTGTTGGAACCATCACCAGTGTCGGACTCGTTATTGCAAGGACGATACGACAGCTGGCGACAAGGGTGGGACAGTAGCGCTGTGCAAGTGCGCTACTCCCTGAGAGGTGACCCGGTTCCTGAGTGGGGGCATAGGTTGGTTAAAGTCGCCGTCGCGACAAACGTGTCCCCCCCTTCCGTCTCTGAGAGCGCGGGCCGTGTGAGCGAGGAGCTCCGGTAGCGCGTCCCTGGCCGAGGCTCCGCGACCTGGAGGTCGTGTCGAGCGTGGCCCTGTGAGCGCTGCGTGTGCGCTGAAGCTTGGGTGCCCACCCCAGCTCCAAAAGGGGTCGGCGCGAAGACACTGAGGACGGGAGCCCACCCCGATCCTACCTGTACATGAGAGGCTTCCGGGGTCCGCCAGCTTTGAGGTGCAGTGGTCCTCGCCTTCGCGAGTGTCCTGTTGCCTGCAACCCGGTGGTGAGTGAGCACCGGCATGGGAATACACTGAAAGCAATACTGAGCCAAAGTCTCATCGAAAACTAGATTTCCACAGCGGCGGCCATCTTGGAGTCAGGCAGTCTGCTCCCATCCCATGTTAAAGATACAGAGCGGCCATTTTAAAGTCAGGCAGTGGCAAAAGTCAACAAACACAAGCAAATACAAGAGACAGAATCAACAAGCACAAGCAAATACAAGAGACAAATTCAACAAGCATAAGCAAATGCAAATTCCGAATGCAATAAGCACAGGACAATGCTAGCCTCACATTCAACAAGCATTAGCAAAGGCAAAGTCTGGACACAGCAAGCCCAAGCAAAGTTGAATTCTGAAATGATTATTTAGTACGGAGGGAAGCAATCGGATTGAAAGTAAAGGAAGAAAAGAAAGTAAATCAGAAGCATCAGTAAACAAGAACACGATGTCGACGTCACCACAAAGACAAGCACAAGCCACAGCCGCGACCAACAGACCAGGCGCGATGGGCGTCTCCTATTTACGTCCTCCGGAACCACTTGCACTTGTAGCGGGAGGAGGAATGGGCCTCAGGTGGCAGGAATGGCTTGAGGACTTTGAAGATTTCATGCAAGGCTCGCAAGTGACAGAAGAAAATCAGAGGCTAATTGCACTCCGCAATTTGGTGGGAAAGGAAATTAGCAAAATCATCAAAGAATTGCCAACAGACGACTCGGGGTCATATATCAAAGTACGTGAGGCCCTGAATAAAAAGTTCCTACACAAGAGGAACGTAGACTATGAAAGATACACCTTCAACTTGGCATCACAGGAAAAAGAAGAGTCCATGAGCACGTTCATCACAAGACTTCGACGGCTCACCCGGTATTATGAATTCGACAACTTTTCCACTGAAGATGCCATCAGACTACGCATCATAGAGGGATGCCAATCAGAGTCCCTCAGAAGACGCCTCCTAAGTAAAAGCCACACGTTAGATGAAATCGAAGAGATGACCAGAATTCATGACCAGGCAGAGGAGCATGCAAGAAGATGGAGGCGGGATGCGCGGAGAAGCGTGAACAAGCATTTCGACTTCAAGCACGTACCACTCGCAGACACTCTTGTGATGGGCAGAAGATGTCAAGATCTAAATCGCATCGCAAAAATACAAGGCACAAACATCATGACTCCCGCAGAAGGGACAGGAGGTGGGAGCGTCCTTTCAAATGTTACAGATGCGGATCCGACTTCCCGCACACGGATGCATGTCCAGCGCTTGGGCAGCAATGCCGGAATTGTGGGAGAAACAATAATTTCGAGAATGTCTGCGGAGACTATCGAAAGGACAAACAGAAAGATCAGACAAGGTTGTCTCGCCCAACAACAACTATGCAACATCAGGCCAAAGCAGTCCAAGACCGCCAAGGATCGTCATCTGGATCCTCACAGTCGAGCCGAGGGTCTCACAAGTCGCAGTGGGTAAGACGGTCACCTTCACGAGAGTCGAGATCGGTGTCACCTGTGTCACAGGACAGTGATGAGTACATCTGCATGGTGGCTGACCCACATCAACTTAAGAAGTACCTACGAATGGACATTCGTGTCGGAAATCACGCGACAAAGTTCGTGCTTGACAGTGGTGCTTCCCTAAATCACATCCCCGTGACTAAATACCGGAGAATGAAGCCGACTCCTTCATTGAGCCCCGCACACGTAAGAGTGTACACGTGGATGTCTAAAAAACCACTTCCATGTTTAGGAAAGTTTGCAACCACGCTCACGCACAAGGGCCACTCTGTGCCCGCTTACATACATGTGATTGAAGGACCAGAAGCAGACTGTCTCCTCAGCCTCCCCACTGCTGAACGACTTCGGCTGGTAGAAATTCTCTCTCTTGGAAGTGATGACCCGGACATCATACACGAACCGGGGAAGGCTGCTAGTCGTGTCGACTACAGGGTGAGACACACTAGAACCACAATTACATCAGGACCCTTCATAGCTGAAGAACACATTCATGTTAAAGGTGACCAAGCCAAATCACCTGCTGTTCCACTGAAGGCCACGTCCACCCTATCCAATGGTGTATGGCAAGACATTGTAATAGACTTCTCTGGCCCTCTATCATTAGGGAAATACATGCTAGTTGCCATGGATGAATACTCGCAATTCTCTATCGCCCAGTTTGTCCTATCAACAAAAGCTGCCATCATTATTGCTGTCCTGGACGAAGTCTTCGCTGCGTGGGGTATACCACAAACAATCAAAACAGTCAATGGACCACCGTTCAACGGTCAAGAGTTTCAGGAATTTGCCAAGCACTGTGATTTCAAACATCGCAAGATTACCCCTCTGTGGCTGCAAGCTAATGGCAAGTCTGAACGATTTATGGCAAACAGAGGAATTGATGGCTGGGTTATGATTGCGCCGGGTAACAGTGATGCTACTCTAAAGAAACAAATATAAAAAGCTCAAAGGATAGAGTTTAGGCCACCAATCTAAACACAGCAGGCATGAACCTGTCAATGCCCTTGAGAACAACACAAATTTTATCGTTGTTTGTTTTCTTCTTTTTCTTTCTTTATTTCATGTGTAGGTTGTTCACAAAACCTCCTAGCCGACACGTGTTTCGTCTGATAGGGAGTTAATCCACAGACTTCTTCAAGGCTCATATAGATTTAGTTCAGTCTTGAGGAAAATACCCTAACTATATGAGGTGGAGAGAGACTGACTTTTGCTACCCAACTGGGCCGATTTAACGTGAAAAAGACAAAAGGAGCATTGAACCCCCATGACGCTGTAGCAGGGGTGTTGCATAAAAGATTCAAGACTGAACTAAATCTATATGAGCCTTGAAGAAAACAAACAACGACTTGTAATCTGTCATTTGGATGCAAAGTGATATTTGTGCTAGCTCAGGATAAAATTTGTGCTGAACGATTTATGGCCACCCTGAAAGAGGCACTCCAACAACCCACAATTGATAAAAGGGATCCCCAAGCTGCAATGAATGAGGTCCTGTGAGCGTACCGAACAACCCCACACGCAACAACCGGCAAATGCCCTGCGACGCTAATGCTGGGGCGAACAATCAAGACCCGGATACCCACCCGGGATGAGGCACCCCAGTCTAACAAGCATGAACTTGATTATGATGACATCATGGACACTGGTCAAAAGAACAAAGGAAAAATAAAGTCATATGCGGATGCTCTAAGGATAGCCAAAACCCCATCCATTCATGAAGGAGAACGAGTGATAGTTCAACAGGAGCAACAAAAGAAGACTGACCACCCTTATCAAATTGAACCACCAATAGTCACCCCGCCAGCGGGAACGATGATCAAGGCGGAATCTAAAAACACGAGAATCACGAGAAATATGTCACATGTACAAAAGTGCTCTTCTGCAGGGCAAGACGTATGTATCAAGGCGTCAAGAATCTTGATGCAGGAGCGTGATGCCAATGATGGTTTGGCACTGCACGGGACTCTTGCTGAAGCTGAGAGTGAGAGTCAAGAACTTCATTTGAGACCACGGAGAACCATCCGGAAACCTGTACGGCTAATCGAAGAACTGTAAATATGTTCATTCCATCAGTGACAGAATGAGCTGGCATCGACAGGATTGTTTTGCTTTGTCTAAAGAGGGGGGAGATGTAATAGTGCATGTTAACGTTCTAGCAGTTGGGGGGTGGAGAGTGGGAGAGACAGGAAGGGCGGAGCAAAGGGAAACCGGATAGAGGGTCAGTTAGTGTAGGGACAGGTAGAAGAAGGGTGTAGAGGAATAAAGCTCTGTTGGAACCATCACCAGTGTCGGACTCGTTATTGCAAGGACGATACAACATTGGACATCATAAACATATTTTACAAGACACTCTGTGGTTCCCACAGTGCTGTTCACTTGAAGTCCGTATACGGAGGAAGGGTCAGTCTGGGTAAATAAAGATCCAGCGAGGGCAGCCAGTCCCGTCTTTTGAGGACGAGGGTATTTTCAATGGAACGCTATTTGTTCATATACAAGTGCTGCAGGAAACATTTCGAAACGGAAGTATTTTATAGGTTATTGTAAACAGAGGCCAAGATTTCATTTGGACGTGAGTGGGAATATATTTTAATTGGCGTTTTTTTTTTGTTTTTTTTTTTTATTTATAATTATGCCTGCTGACATTCTGAAGGCACTGCTGCGGAGGCTTTGAAGTGTGTGTGGCTTTCATGTGGTGATGCGAGGCAGGCGGATAGAAGCGCGTTCACGAGACCACATGCACTCTGGACTCCTGCACCAGTCCCTCACATTCCTGAACTGCCTCTGCCCACCTGGATCACACTCTTACTGGCTTTGACTGTTTATTCATTCTTTTGTACACCTTCCCAACTCTACTTCTGGGGACTCTTTAAGACATATTTTTGGAAAGAGTCCCTAGTGTGGTGCAGCAGTGAATGTGCCACTACCACAAAGTCGAAAAAAGTAATGAACTAATGTCAAATTGAAGATTAAAAATAATCCAATCCCTGAATGTTAACCAAATGCTAACCTTAAACTTCACACTAGCCCAGAGTCCAAGCTTCATGCTAACCCTGCCTCTGACCAGAATAATGATCTCAAGTGAAATGCTAACTCTAAAACTAACCCTAACTCTGTGTATTCACCCTAACAAAAAGACGTAATCTAAAATTAATGCTATCATTTGTTTTTAATTTGGACAACTTCTAAATTAAAAGTTTCGTATTAGACAAGCTGATCCTCCAGCTGTTCACATGAACACCAGTTACATTACAGACTGGCACATTCATTTTGTTAGACACGGGGAAATTAAGTGAGTTGCCCAGATTCACGGGGTGGTGTACATCAGACAGGCATATTTTTTTTTAACGCTGACTGCACAATTGGGTGTTCTATTTAACAATAAACCTGGTGAGGTTCAGAGCAGCAAGTACCATGCTTTCAATGTAAATTCTGTACGTGTAGCATCGCATGTGGAAAATATTTCAAGTCTTCCAAACGCATACCACAGAGGGGGACAGTTTACTGTTAACTGCAGCTCAAACAAGTAACTGGAATCTCAAAATGTTGCCCGAGCCTCTCCACAACGGTTCAGCAGTTTGGCATGCATGTGGCTTCTTGCCGCTGTGTGGCTTTAGTGTGACCCGAGTAACCATTGGGAAAGGCCCAGTGCGGTCATTTGGCCCTGCGTTTGTTATGGGGTGCTGTCTGTATTTGTGTACATCTGGCCTCGCTGCCAGTGTCCCAGCGGCAGTGCATTCATTACCCATTGTTTTCACCCCACGCTGGCGTTAAACTGATATTGGAATAGCGCACAGCCTTGGTTACTGCCTCGTAACGCATTACATGTGTTTTGTATTGCTCAAGACTTACATGCAGGTGGTATGGTTCAGAGTAGGATGGGGACTATTGAACCGGCTGGACCCCAATAAGTACCTTGTTTCCAACAATGCCTGAAGTGCAGAACTATGAAATTATTCCACAGACTCCTGTTCGGGCCGCAGATTCCCTCACCAGAGCAAGAAGCTCAATTTCCCTTTCAGAAACCTTACACAACAAGCTCTTGGCATTGCTGTGGGGGGGAGGAGAAATGCGGCTCGGGAGCAAATGGTAACGAGCGTGTGAATTGGAAGAGCGGCCGTGGGAGGTGAAGTTTATTCATTCTTTTGTACACCTTCCCAACTCTACTTCTGGGGACTCTTTAAGACATATTTTTGGAAAGAGTTGTAACTACTGTCAATGTTCACCCTATTCCCTGTTTCCCCTTCACCCCTCCCTCCTTCCTCTTTGCATGTTGGTACATTCCATTCTGACAGCCAGGCGCCCGCTCTGGAATGTTGACAGAGCGGACCGGCGTCCTGGTTAACAAGCTGACGGCTTTCTGATGTGATTTACTAACTAATAAAGAAACTGAATTAGACCCTTGTGACCCTCTTCACTACATTTCTTGGCGACGAGGAGAAGGAAACTGGGCCAGGGACAGTCATTGCCGTTTCCCTGGAATTGATTTATGCTTGTTGACGGAAGAAGTTAAACGGAGCCGGTGAAACTAAGGATGAAGCGAGTGACCGATGCTGGGTGTCACCAACTGCTGTTTAAGCCTCACAAGTAAGGAGGTTAGGAGTGATATTTGCGAGAAAATAACTTTGAAGGGTTGTTTACATTATCGGTTGCCAGGTCGGGCATCGCGTTGCCTGTGAACGAAACTGAAGCGTCAGGGGTGGTGTGTCATCGTTCATACTGGTGTGCCGGGTCGGGCACATACCGCGAACTTGAAGGGAGAGCTCAAGTCATGCAGCTTCACTGAAACCAGCTAATTTTCAAGTTGTTTGAGGGGCGATTAGCGGAACCATCTTTACTGCGTTCCTGCTGTGAGGCGCCCTGTATTCATCACCGGGAATTGTTCTCCGGTGCATTTAAACCACCGACGCTCTGAAAGGATTTGGGGGAATCCTCGGCTTTACAGGAAGCTTTCAAGCGCGCATTAACCAACGGCGCTGACTGAAACATAGCGCGAGGCAGAGCGCTTACTGAAACATAGCGCGAGGCAGAGCGCTTACCGGTATCTTCGCTCAGGGATATGTGGTGACTCAGTGGACTCTTGTTCGTCTCTCGCTCTCATGTGGGAACTTGGAAGGGCAGTGTTGTGGAGTTGAGAGAGGCAGCAGCTATTGGAGTGCACGCCCGTATACCTCAGCTCCAGAGCGGCCTCTTCCTGACAGGGATTATTTCGAGGGGAAGCTTCGCTACAGGAAGTTCCCGCCAGTTGGAGGGAAAGCAGGCAACCTCATTGGACTAAACTTATCGACCTTGGAAGCAGAAAGAGGACTGCATAAACCTCTGTGTTAATTGCATTCCCCCAGTGTACACATATTCAGTGGCAATATATAGGAAAGTGTGGTTTTTTCTTATGTTTTTAGGCGGAAACAAGTGTGTTATTCAGCTTGGAAACACAGCAACTAGTGGCATAGAGTCATTTTCACGTTTTTAGTGTATTGTTGTTTGTTTTTTCTTCATTGAGAAAAGTTAGAAATACAAGCATTTTAAGAACTTTATGGCAATGGCAGGCGCAGGAATGAGCCAACCCCCACCTTTTCTTAATGAATTAGGAGAACCAGTAATCCCTTGGAGAAGGTGGGAAGGTATCTTCAAATCTTACTTAATAGCAATTGGAGGCAGCAACTACACTAATATACGCAAACAACACATATTGCTACATAATTTGGGCACACATGGGAGGAAAATATATGAAGATATAACTGGGAGATTTATTGAGGATGAGCAAGAGGAAGTGGAGGAAGGTGTCAATGTATATGAAAGTACGCTAAGAGAATTAGCGGCTCATTTTAAGGAGAAGATAAATGTGGTTATGGAAAGACATAAGTTTTTTAAGAGAGTTCAGAAGAGGGAGGAGAAAGTGAGTAATTATGTAGCTGTGTTGAGAGGTTTGTCAGCCACATGTGAGTTTGGTCAACTCACAGACTCTCTAATAAGAGACCAGTTGGTGAGGTGCACCAATGAAACCAAGATACAAGAGGAATTACTTACCAAGAACCCCAATCTTGAGGAAGCAATAAACATAGCTAAAGGTTTAGAGCACACAGCACGTTGCATGAAGGAAATGAGAGTTACAGAGGGTACAAACAGAGAGAGCAAAGTTAGTACTGAGGGTGAAACGGTTTGTAAAGTAGGGGACAAGAGTAAAGAGGTTAATCGAAGCAAGCCCAGTACCACAGTGTGTTATAAATGTGGCAGTCCAAATCATTTGGCAAATAACTGGAAGTGTCCAGCAAGGAATGTACAGTGCAGAAAGTGCAACAGGTGGGGGCATTTTTCCAAAGTATGTAAGGCACCTGGCAGAGCAGTGCATGTTATCGAGGAGACACCCCAGGAAGAGGGAAGAGAAAAATCGTACATTTTTCAAGTGGGGGATGAGGAAGATAATAATGATGATGTTTACCCCAAATGTGATGTCTTACTTGACGGAGTGATGTTTAGTATGTATGCTGATTCGTGCTCCCCTTATACTTTAGTAGATAAGAAAGTGTTTGAAGATAAGTTTGCTAATCATCCTGTAAAATTGTTGCCACCAGACATTAGTCCCAAAGGTTACAACAAAGGGAAGATCTCCCTTGAGGGAATGGTAACCATGAGAATCTCATTTAAAGATAGGCACACAGTAGGAAAGGTGTATGTTTCCACGAGAGGCTCGACCCTATTGAGCTGGAAACATCAGAGGCAGTTGGGAATCATACTTGATCCAAACAACAAAGAGCAGGTATTGTTAATTGACCCAGAAGGTATATCAGAGAATCTCACTAATGAGTTTAAGGAAGTGTTCAGTGATGGATTGGGGGTATTTAAGAACTACATGCATAAGATTGTGCTAAAGGAGGGGGCGGTGCCTGTAGTGCACAAGACCAGGTCTATACCTTTGCGCATGAGAGACCCTCTCCAGCAGGAACTTCTGAGGCTGGTTAAGGAGGGAGTCATCACAGAAATTGAGAGTTCAGCCTGGTTGGCCCCGATTGTCATCATGGCCAAAGATAAAGGGAACAGCATAAGACTCTGTGTAGACCTGAGGGACCTCAATGCGAATATTCTTGTGGACAGGTTCCCTCTTCCCAGGATAGGGGAAATGCTAAGCACGATCAGGGGTGCCAAGTATTTTAGCGTGCTTGACCTATCCTCCGCCTATTACCAAATCAAGCTTCACCCGGACTCCCAGATACTGACAGCGTTCACCACCCCATTTGGAAATTTCAAGTTTCAGAGAATGCCTTTCGGATTGGCATCGGCAGCTGCTGCTTTCCAAAGAGTCATGCAACATGTGTTAAAAGACTGTAGGAACACCATCTGTTTCCAGGATGACATCCTGATTTTTGGAGGTTGCGAAGAGGAACACAATGAAATGGCTAGAAGAGTGTTGGAAAAGTTGAAAGAGGTGGGCTTCACCACGAAGCCTTCAAAATGCAAACTAGGAGTAAGTTCGGTGGATTACCTGGGACACACTCTATCTGAAGATGGCATCAAACCCAAACATGACTTAGTGATGGCAGTGGAGGATGCTCCCATTCCCAAGAGTAAAGAGGACATACTGTCCTTCCTAGGTCTTGCAGAATACATGGCTAAATTTATTAAGGATTTTGCTATGGTGTCGCAACCATTAAGAGACTTGATAAAGAAGGACAGTGTTTTTGAATGGGGAAAAGACCAGGAGGTGTCCATGAAGAGCATAAAGAAGGCTATCATTGAAGCCCCGTATATAGGGAAGTTTGATCCCAATGGTGTAACCATCATATCTACGGACGCCAGCAACAAAGGCATAGGGGCAACGCTTGCACAGAGAGAGGGCAACCAGATGAACGTGGTAGCCTTCGCATCAAGAACCCTCACAGTATCGGAGAAGAATTACTCCACCATAGAGAAAGAGGCCCTAGCTGTCTATTGGGCCATCTGTCACTACAAGTTTTTCATTTGGGGTATTCCGTTTGAAGTGCAAACCGACCATAAACCCCTGGTCTCACTGTTCACCAAGAAGGATATGGAAAGCATGACACCTAGGATAGCTAAATGGGCAGTGGGACTACAAGCTTACAACTTCAAGGTCTCCTATATACCTGGACAACAAAATAGAGTTGCTGACTTCCTATCAAGAGCACCTGCAGACGGAGAGGAGGTTGAGGAAATGAAGAGTAGCTCAATCTTGGAAGTGCGACTAGCGGCAGTGGAAAAAGCGTCATGGGAAACCCAGATGGAACGAGATGATGTCATGAAGAAGGTGAAGAGGTATATACTATCTGGATGGCCCAAGAAATGCAAAGACATGGAGACAGAGATCCAGCCGTATTGGAACGTGAGGGAGGATCTATCTGTGGAAGGTGACCTAATACTGAAATCAGGGAAAGTGGTCCCACCAGAAGCATTAAGAAGTAAGGTAGTGGAGCTGGCTCACGAGGGACATCTAGGCAGAAGCTTGTGCAAAGCCAGACTTCGTGCTGACTACTGGTTTCCTACCATGGACAGAGAAATGGAGGACAAGGTGCGTGACTGTTATGCGTGTGCCCTGAGTGACACATCCAAGATCACGAGGAGGGCACCTTTGTCACCAGTTGAAGTTCCGGAGGTTCCTTGGAGCAAGTTAGGCTTCGACATAGCGGGTCCTATCCATGGCAAAGGGCCTCAAGACAAGTACTTATTGGTCCTAGTTGACTACTTTTCAAGCTGGATTACCTGCAAGACTGTTCACAATGTGAGCACCAAAGTCATAGTGGATTTCTTGAAAGAGGTGTTCACACTAGAAGGCATGCCCTCAACACTGGTGACAGACAATGGCGTACAACTGATCTCAGAAGAGATGAAGGACTTCCTCAAAGACTGTTCGGTGACCCATGTTCGCACGCCGCTGTATTGTCCCAAAGCAAATGGGAAAGTGGAAAGAGTGAATCGTATGCTGAAAGAGTGCATACAATTGGCCAACCAAGCAGGGGAAAACATTGAGGAAGCCATAAGGGACATGTTGTGGGCATACCACACCACACCGAAGTCCACTACAGGATGCACACCCTTTGAGTTGTTGAGGGGAAGAAAAGCTGGCACGAAACTCACACCCAGTTGGATGGGGAGAAAACAAATAAAGGAGACCGATCACAAAGAGATCAAGAGGAGAATTGTAGACAGTCAGCAGAAATACAAGGAATGGTACGATAAGAAGTGGGGGGTGAAGGAGAGAGAATTTCAGGAAGGACAAGGAGTTTATGTAAAGAAACCAGAGAGACTGTGGAGTGGAGGCAACAAGTTCTTTGCTCCCAAGACCATCCAGCAACCAAATAGAAACTCTGTGGTGGTGGATGATGGTAGACTGTGGAGTCATGATCGAGTGGTTCCAGCAGAAAGGGGAGAGCCCAGGACAGTAATGAGAAGAGGGGGAGGTGATGACATCAGGGAAAACATCAGATTAGACAGAAGGAGCGACAGATTTAGGACCTCTCCCCAGTGGCACAAACAGTACATAATGAGATAGACACAAGTACTTAAGTCATAGGAGCACAGGATCCCCATCATTATATACCCAGCATTTTTCAGTTATTTCCCTTAAGGAGGATGATGTGTTGTAACTACTGTCAATGTTCACCCTATTCCCTGTTTCCCCTTCACCCCTCCCTCCTTCCTCTTTGCATGTTGGTACATTCCATTCTGACAGCCAGGCGCCCGCTCTGGAATGTTGACAGAGCGGACCGGCGTCCTGGTTAACAAGCTGACGGCTTTCTGATGTGATTTACTAACTAATAAAGAAACTGAATTAGACCCTTGTGACCCTCTTTCAATGTAAATTCTGTACGTGTAACATCGCATGTGGAAAATATTTCAAGCCTTCCAAACGCATACCAAAGAGGGGGACCCCAATAAGTACCTTGTTTCCAACAATGCCTGAAGTGCAGAACTATGAAATTATTCCACAGACTCCTGTACGGGCCGCAGATTCCCTCACCAGAGCAAGAAGCTCAATTTCACTTTCAGAAGCCTTACACAACAAGCTCTTGGCATTGCTGTGATTAGGGGGGGGAGGAGAAATGCGGCTCGGGAGCAAATGGTAACGAGCGCATGAATGGGAAGAGCGCCCATGGGAGGTGGGAGGGGAAGTCGGAGAGTGCGAAGTGCAGGCGGGGAGCAGAGCCTTTGAAGTGTGTGTGGCTTTCATGTGGTGATGCGAGGCAGGCGGAGAGAAGCGCGTGCACGGGACACATGCACTTCTGGAAATCCGCATTTTTTGAGAGCTTAGTTTAGCTCTTAGTTTAGCCTCAATAGTCTCGTCCTACCAATTCCTTGCGGAATGGGATAGAGGAGACCTAAAAATAATAGTAATTGAAAATCTTCATCAATGATTAAGGTGTATTTTAAGTCACAATTCTAAAAATGCCACTTTTAGAAAGCTTGCTATTTTGTACTAATCATTTGTGCCTTTTAACAGCTTCCTGTATCAAGGACCATGAATAGCTCTGCTGTTGTGGTTTGTGTTTTGAATCCTGTCAGGCAGAGACACAAAAGGAGCCTAGGTGTTAATAGGATGGGCCAAACTGTTAGGGTGGCTCGGGGGAGCTGTGTCTCGCCCCCCTTATACTTCAAAGAATCTTCCTACAGCACACACAAAGGACACTCACATCAGCCTTTTGTTACCCCAGACCTCTTAGAGCCTTGACAGGGAAAGGGAAGACATTTCCAGAACTGGTTGTGGGGTAGGATATTGTGTGTGTGTGGGGGGAGGGGGGGAGGGGACAACACTAAGGCTGGTGCCAGGTATAAATATTGGACTTCTTGAGCCATTCTTCAATACACTCCCGGACCTGCTGAGATTACAGAAGAAGGACTGCCTTGTCCCCCAGAGAACTGTCCTACTGTTGAGGCCTACCTTGTTCTCCGAGAATAAAGTCTGGACCTGCTCCCTTCATACCAGGCTAACCTGAGTGACTCCAAGGGTGAGTTGGCTGACCTCCTGGAACCCAAAAAGCTCCAAAGGCCTCCTTGTAAATGCCCAGCTGAGCTGTTGCAACTGGACCTGCAACTAGAACTGCGTGAACCCTGCTAGATGGAGTCCCAAAAAGTGTCTGCCCAGGTCCTGGACCAATGGCTGCCATCAGAGTGCACTCCTCTTCAAGGAAAAGAAATAATGAAGTTTTGATCAATTTTTTCAATGTATTTATCTAAATTGGTTTGGGATTTTTCTTGTGTTTTACTTAATTACGGTCAGTGGGCGGCATAAATACTTTACAATGCCTCTAAGTTAAGCTTGGCAGCTTTGTGCCAAGCTACCTGAGAGTTAAGCGCAGGTTAATTTAGTGACATGTTTGGTTCACCCTGACAAGGATTGTGATCGAGTGGGGCTTTCACCCCCTCAACATATAACCCAGTTTCTTACAAGACAACTTTCCCTTTGCAAATCAGTTACCAGTGGAAGAACCAGCCAAAATCATGGGGACTGTGCACTCCGGGACTCCGCCGGACCACTTACCCCATCACTTCTACAATATGGGCGCCCGGCCAAATAAGGAAAGGACTCACTGCATCCTGAGCATCTCCATCACCAGTGCCACATTCCCCCAGGGCAGGAAACCTGCAGCAGTAAACACAGACAAAGAAGCCTTCAGCAGACCCCAACAGAAAGCAAACTACCACTTTTTCTCAATACTACTCTACCAGGCAAGGTCATGGAGTAAGACATTGGCAAGCAACTCGCACACTATCTCAATACACACCCACCAGCTCCTACACACCACATAATCAGGTTTGGATTCTAGCCCAATTAGAGAACAGAGAACGCCCTCTTCAAAACAGGCTGTATCAGAATGATCCTGAACTAAGAAGAAACAGTGACTCTCATTCTACTTGACTTCTCAGCAGCCTTTGATGTGGTCTCAGTTCACCCTGATCAGAAGATTACATGAAATAGTCCTCCAAGTACATACCCTCAACTGGATCTGCTCCTTCCTTACAGGAAGAACAAAAAAGATAGCATGCCACCATATACGTTGGAAGCCAAGAACCTCATCTGTGGAGTCCCCCACGGATCATCTCCAGTCTAACCTTATTTAACATCTAAATGACCCCACTGGTCAACCTCATCAGATTGCGTGCCGTCAACAACCTTTCTAACGCAGACAGCACCCAACTTATGTGGTCCCTATAGGACAAGAACCCGAAAAAAAAACAACGTTACCACCTGCATGAACACAGTAGCCACCAGGATGAGATACAACTGCCTCAAGCTCAACTCAGAGAAACATGAAGTGGTGATCTTTGGAAAGAAAATCTCTGCTTGGGACTCCAGCTGGTGGCTGGAAGACCTCGGTTCTACCCTACATCCAATGCTAATTTTAGGAACTTAAGAATCGTTTTAGACAACAAACCTGACATGATAGTCCAAGTAAATATAGTGACTCCACCGGTATCCACATCCCGAGGATGCTGCAAACATCTTTAAGTGGCTACCAGAGAATACTACAAACAAACAGGCACACAGGCCCGGATAACCAGCAGACTTGACCACATCAACACACTCCACATGAGAATCACCGAACAGCTCATAAACAGGCTCCAAAGCATCCGAAATACAGCAGCAAGACTAATCCTCAACCTACCTCACCACTCCCACATCTCAAGGAATTACTATGGCTACCTACCTAGACACAAATGCGCTTAGTGGAAACTCGTCACACACACACACACAAAACACTACACAACATAGGCCCCATCAAGCTCAACAGCCACGTACATCTCCACCAACCTCCCAGCTGCCTCTGCTCTATTGAACTTTCCCTTGCAGTCAATCAATCAATAGGGATTTATAGCGCACAACTGATCACCAGTGAGGGTCTCTAGGCACTGCGGAGGTGGTTTTTCACTGCTCCGGCTATTTGTTAAATAGCTAGGCCATTAGACTTCTGAATTCTAATAGGGTTGTCGCCGATCAGATGTTCCCAAAGATGAGTACTTCAGTTTTATAGGTTTTTAGTTTCAGGCATTTGTTCTGCATCCAGCTGACTACATTTGGCATACACCTCTGGAAGTTGACTTGATGACGGCAGGGTCTGAGGAGAGGGATGGGATAAGTCGGGTATTGTCCGCATAGAACATGATGTTCATGTTGTGGGATTTGACCAAGGTGACTAGGTGGGCCATGTAAGTGTTAAACAGGGTGGAGCAGAGGGAGGAACCTTGGGGGCTTCAGCAGATCATATTTTTTGGAGCAGAGGCGAAGGGTGGGAGATGGATGATTTGGGTTCTTCAAGGGAAAAAGGAGGTGATCCATTTGAGGGCCTCTCCTTGAATGCCCCTCTGGTGGAGGCCAAGGATGAGGGTGTGGTGAGATACGCTGTCAAAGGCCACATAGATGTCTAGGAGGATGAAGCCAATAGTTTCACTCTTGTCCATGAGCGCTCTGATGTCGTCCATAGCAGCTATGAGGGCGGGTCTGTGCTGCGGTTGGAGCCGAAACCAGCTTGCGAGGGGTCCAGGAGCCTGTTGGTTTCGAGATGGTCAGTCAATTAGATGTTGATAGCTTTTTCCATTACTTTAGCTGGGAAAGGAAGAAGCGAGATGGGGTAGTAGTTTTTGAGATCTGTTGGGTCTGTTGAGGATTTTTTTAGAAGAGGTTTGACTTCTGTGTGCTTCCAAGCGGTGGGAAAGCAGTCCTCTGAGATGAGGTGGAGGTGTTAAAGATGAGGGTGATTTCCCTGCTGATGGCGCTGGTTCCTTTGATGAATATGTGGTAAGGGCAGGAGTCCCTAGGGGTTCTGGAGTGGATGGAGCATATGAGGGTGGTTTGCGTGGTGAGATGTTCCCAGGTAGAGATGGTAGCTGGGGTGTTGCTGTAGATGATGTATAGTGTGCTGAGGGTTTCAAGAGGAGGTTGTGGGTCGAAGTGTGCGCATATGTCCGCAATTTTGTGTGGAAGAATTCTGGGAGGACGTCGCAGAGGTCCTGGCAGGGAGTGATGGTATTCTCTGTTGCTGCGGAGTTCCTTGCTGTGATTGAAGCTTGCATATAGGTGGTTGTTGAGGGCCTCTTTTTTTTGGCATTGTTCAGTTGGGAGGGGTAATTGTTAGGGCTTTTTTGAGTATTTCCATGTTGACGGGGGTCTTGTTGGCGCGCCAGGTCCTTTCTAGTTTGTTGCAGTTAAATTTGGTGTTGATGAATTTGTCAATGAACCAGGTAGCCCTATTAACGGGTTTGTGGGGGTGGGAGAGTTGGAGAGGGGCTACTAATTTCACGCAGTGGGCGATCCAGGTGCTGATTTTCCAACTGCTACATCGAGGTTGTGGCAGGAGGGAGATGGAGTAGCGTCTAGGGTGTGTGGCCAGAAGTCCCCTGATACCTTGTTCCAGCTCCTTGTGAGGGTGCTGGGGAGGTTGTTTATGGGCTAGGTGGTGGTGGTGATGTGGATGTGTACTATGGAGTGTTCAAACCTGGTTATTTAGCTGTCGTGGATGTAGGTGAATTTGTTGCTGGCGGAAAATATTGGGTCCAGTGTGGGTCCTGCTGTGTGTCTGAAGTTGGAAGAGTCCGAGATTCTTTAGAGTCTTGACTAGGAAGGTGGTGTTGGGGGTCTGAGGCGTCGTTCTGGTGAAAAGTAAGGTCCTCTAGAAAGAGGAAACCTTCGAGTGGATTGTTAGCATTGCGATGAAATCTGCGATGTCTTTGAGTAAAGGAGGGCAGGGGGCAGGCAGTTGCTAGCCTCTTAAAATGGTTTTGCTTTTGGTGTTAATTCGGAAGTTCATGTATTCCATGATCGGTGAGGGGTGTCTGTAGTGCAGGAGCAGTTGATGTCCTCTTTGTCAATGATGGCTATTCCGCCAATGTGTTTGTTGGTGTGGTCATGGTGGATTATTTTTTTTCCACGAGGTACAGCAGCGTCGAAGACCTGGGTTGATGTCAGGCTGAGCCATGTCTCAGTGAAAAAGACCAGGCCTGGAGTGAGTGAGTGAGTGAGTGAGTGATTTTAAGGTGTCCCAGACTTCGCTGGCATGTTTGTGGAGAGCGAGGGTGTTGATGAGTTGCTCTGAGTCAGAGGTCACCAGTGGGCATTTGGTGTGGTAGGGATGGCGCTGTAATGTAGAGGGCAGTGCCAGCAGCTGAAAGGTCCGGCCATGCAGCGAGGGGAGGCGAGGTGGCAGTCGAAGTTGTGGGTGCCTGGTTTGAGGGTCTGGAGGTCGTTTCCGGAGTACTTGGGAGGGGGGGCAGGAGTTTTTGCACTTGGCAGGGATGGGTGCAAATGGGCTTGCTATTAGTGTCCTTCCTGCACACATATGGCGCGCCAGCACTGCAGCCTCCATTAAGTAAGTTACCTGGGAGAGCGACGGGGTGCTGGGCGTGGTGTGAGGGAGGCAGGAGAGGGGAGAGCAACTAGGTGGGGGATGGCCTGCACAGGAGAGGGTGTGTGAGCGAGAAGCAGGAATCTAGACAAATAAGACCAGACAGAATGAGGAATCTGAAAAGCACAAGCGAGTTTGGCAAAGAGCTTGTTTAGGAAAGAAAGTAGTTAGGGAATCTGGAGAAGGAAAACAGTAGTTAGGGAATCTGCAAAGAAAGACAGTAGTTAGGGAATCTGGAGGAGGAAAACAGAAGTTAGGGAATCTGGAGGAGGAAAACAGAAGTTAGGGAATCTGCAAAGAAAGACAGTAGTTAGGGAATCTGGAGGAGGAAAACAGAAGTTAGGGAATCTGGAGGAGGAAAACAGAAGTTAGGGAATCTGGAGAAGGAAAACAGAAGTTAGGGAATCTGCAAAGAAAGACAGTAGTTAGGGAATCAGGAGGAGGAAAACAGAAGTTAGGGAATCTGGAGGAGGAAAACAGAAGTTAGGGAATCTGGAGGAGGAAAACAGAAGTTAGGGAATCTGGAGAAGGAAAACAGAAGTTAGGGAATCTGCAAAGAAAAACAGAAGTTAGGGAATCTGGAGGAGGAAAACAGAAGTTAGGGAATCTGGAGAAAGAAAACAGAAGTTAGGGAATCTGGAGGAGGAAAACAGAAGTTAGGGAATCTGGAGGAGGAAAACAGAAGTTAGGGAATCTGCAAACAAAGACAGTAGTTAGGGAATCTGGAGGAGGAAAACAGAAGTTAGGGAATCTGGAGGAGGAAAACAGAAGTTAGGGAATCTGCAAAGAAAGACAGTAGTTAGGGAATCTGGAGAAGGAAAACAGAAGTTAGGGAATCCGCAAAGAAAAAAAGTTGTTTAGCGAATCTGCAAATAATACAGTGGTTTTAGGCAAAACAGTAAACGGAATACTGCATGCATAAGAGCACTTGAAAGAGCCAAGGGAGGAGGGGGCGAGAGAGGGGAAGAGAGAAGAACGAAGAAGAAGCACAGAGAATGGAAAAGAGAGGGAGGGGGAAAGAAGGGTGGCTTAGAATGGGTGCATATGTACCCTGCATGAGTAAAAATCAAACCTGAGGCCATGCCTTCTCCTACACCTCCCTCAAAGCATGCAATGAACTCCTACATCACATCAGAGCATCCTCATCGCTTCTTCAGTCCCGCAAGAAGCTGCAGACTTGGCTCTTGGAATACGCTCACCAGGGATAGAGCCGCCACCCACCTGCAAAGCTCCTGGATACCCACGCAGGTGATTAGCGAGCTATACAAATAGACATAACATAACACAATTAGGCTGCACTAACTGATCAATGGTGTGTGACCGGAATTATAGTTGCAATGCTTACCTTCCAAAAAGTTGTAGAGTCTGTAATCATACATTATTTCCAGTAGGGAAGTCTCTAAGGTTATTGCAAAATGTGAGAGCCCCAAATATCTATCATCTGATTCCTCAGCAGTAGACATGCCAATGTAACCAACACCTTTGTATAAAGAACAAACGGAAAAACATATTTTTCAAGTTTCCACCCATGAAGTCTAAGGAAAAGTCTGACCTATGGCAAGGTCCTCTGTTTGAAGAGGAAATGTTCAAAGAAAAGGATTATTACAGGACTTGCTGAGGTACTGGAAAATAAACTACTGGAAAGAAGTAACCAGATGCAGCTCCTCAAACAAACCAAAGATTGCCAGGTTTGATCCCACAGAAACCCCCTCCTGCATTATTCACACGAAAAGAGGAATCTTCGTCAGCAATGTGAGTTAATACTTGGAGAAGTGAACAAAAAGTTATGAAAGACTGTGAGTAGTACTTGGCACATTGTCTATATAATTCCAACTTTTCTTGAGAAGCCAATGCTTGGCTTAGCCTCATGCGTGCGGCGCATTTTACCGCCATACGCTGAGTTGTTTTAAAACCCGCGTTACATGACGAGCTCAGCTCGTCATGAGCATACGACAGGCGTACCTCATGACGAGCTGAGCTCGTCATGAGCGTGGAAGGGGTTAAAAAAACATAGAGCATGTCTGTTGAAAGCTGAGAGAACTTCCAACATAACAATATTTCAAATAGACCTAATTTAGAGTTTGGCGGATGGAGGCAAATCCATGGGTATAGAGGAGTACTTTATTCCTACCACACTGCAAGTAATCTGCCTGCCAAACGTAGGGATGTTCGCTAGGCCTGCAGATATCTCTCCACATTGGCAGGAACTACCACCACAGCAGTTTCTGCCAATATATTACAAGTCTGACTGTAAGGTCAGTCAACCTTTTAAAATGGCTAGGTGGGATTTTGAAAACGTAAAATCGAATGACCCATCGCAACACCATGGAAGGTGTCTTCCAAGATATGGGGCTCATTTTGCAGTCTTCATTGCCCCTTACCACCAGCTTTTACCTGGCATTAAGGGAAAACTGACCATTCGACTGTCCACTCTAAATCAGGCATGCTAAAGATGGATCTAGTACCTTTACTGCCAACCGGACCATATTGTCAGCACTTATGTAATCATGACAAAGCATACCAGGAACATCTACCTTTGAGAGACATGACATCAGGAAAGTGAATCATTTGCCCATAAGCACTATATTCCACATGAATCAGAGGAGCACCACGCCATTACTGAGAAGAGACACAAATGTATTATTGAGATTTCCTCTGCACTGTATTCCAATGCCATCCACAGGTCAAGATTGAGGGGAGATCCAGACAAAATATAACAGATCATATGCTGTATTACATCACAATAGGTGGGAAGTAGCTCCAGAGTTGTTGTGCGAGGCCACCACTAAACCTAAAACCATTTGTATTCTTGTCAAAACCATGTGAGGTGAGCAGCATTTCCAATTTTCCAGGAAATCAATGTCCTGCCCGGTAAATCTGCCGCATTTGGATATAAGTCCACAATATAAAAAGTAGGAACAAGAAAGGTGTGTTATCTTACCATTTACTATGACCACTTACTGTGTCATATGTCATATGTCATGTCATCATATGCTAGAACCTGGCGGGTTGGATTGTAAAGGATCAGTGAACGTTAAGCTGGGGAATGTGATGTAATAAGGAAGATAACCCTCAAGCTTGGACGAGTATTTATCTTCGTTACAAAAGGTTTGTTAGGAGGCGAATGGTCAACATAGAATAAGATACTTACACCATCATTAAGGATTGTTTATTTTCAACTTGACATTGAAAGAACCATTCTAGGGACAACCCCTGACTAATATTCAGCGTCAACACTTCTGTTATCTTGGTTTCTACACAAATCATCTGGCTCCCTACTTTTCTTCAGGTAGGAACCCAACTATAGTTATTTGTCCCAAGGAGGTCTAAAAGCATCAAACGTGATCACAGGATGGGCAGGTAATATGTGAAAATCACAACACCATAAGGTGAAAGTAGCACAACATAAAAATCAGCAGACCTTCATTAGAGTACTTTCTCCCCTTCTTTGTAGATATTGGTCCAAAGGCAACTGTGAAAGAAAGAACATCTCAAGAGGCTTACGGTTATAAGTAAGTGTCATGCAATGTTGTGAAGATTATATTTGCACTGAATACTAAATAAAAACTTATTGAATGTGATAAGTGTGGGGAGCTCAAAATCAGACACATCATGTTGACACATTTTAATTACTCTAATAAAAATTGTAAGATCTTCTTGGCTGTCAAGCATTTTTAAATACTTTCTTTTGAATTTCAAATTCAGTACCTTGAGTTTCATGTTTTCATTGAATACAGTTTTTGGAGTTTCATTCTAAGAAAATTTATTAGGAATATTATACACATGACATCCAAGTAGAAGACGTGGGGTGACCCCATATTTATCCTACACAAAAAGTAATGAAGTTAAGGATATAAATGTCTGAATTGTGACTCTACAATCAGGAAGGATTTCTTTCAGGTTCCAGGCTGCTTTTAGGCACCAATGGAAGAGTTGGTAGTGCTATCGGGTGCATACATTATCACTGTTAACATTAATCGCCCTCTAAACCCAAGGATATACGAGTCTTTCTGTTTCCTACAGGAAACTCTGCTACTTGAGGAGTTGTCCCTGACTGCGGTAAAGTATAGGGAAAATATATTTTACTCGAAAATAAATCTTTAAAAACAAAATGTGTTGAATATTAATGTAAATTCATTTTATACATTTAATTTAAATGCAGAAGAAATTAGAAAAATGCTGCAGCACTATTAAATTTATTCTGAATTAAAACTTTAAATAATAGAAATAATATAATAAAAAAAATATTTTTCTAAAGTTTCCCTTTAAATAAAATTCCCAAGTAAAGAAATAAAATATTTTCTAATGAGCATTAATAATTATTAAAGAAAATGATGCGTAACATTAGTTTAACATTGATTTAAATATTTGTAATAACAATTACTGGTATATTAATTTTAATTCACAATAGGCTATTAATACATATTTCATAATTAAATAACTAATTGTACTATTTCTATATTTTTAACAATTTATATTAATATTTTTAACTATTTTAAATATTTTAATTTACCTATCTGAGTCTCAGGTCAATTTTAAATACCAGGATGTTCAAAGAAGTCATTAGTTAGGCGTCACTCTGTGTTCTTCCTTTTTACTTAGCGCCATGAAACCTTTTCGGTGCGTGTGCACTCGACAAATGCTGTTTAACATAACAATTTAATTTAATAGGGTTTTTTTATAAGTCCATACCGCCATTATTTTACATGGAGGGTGTTCTACTTACTACCAGTGGTTGGCCACCTGTGGTGCCAGACTAATACAAAAAAGTAAGTTGCCACAAGTGTACATACACCTATAAGTTATTGCAAAAGTGTAAATTACTACAAAAGTGCAGTTTGAGAATCAGGCCTACAGAAAGCAGCCCTCCCATTTAGTCTGCATTAATACACTTGGAGAAGTGACCAAAGAATTGAAAAAGATTGTCAATGATTGGCACATTCTCAACCCTATTCCGACATCCTTTATTAGACCAAGGATTGGCCTAAAAATAAAAGAAAATATCAAACAAATTTGATGATAGCCGAGCAAGCTTCCTATAGAAGAGAATCCAACATAGTGTCTGTACTTGGTCTTCCCCGTTTAAGACTATTATAAGTGTGGAGTTGTGCAATATGCGTTCAAAAGAAATCACATCAGAATTATCTACTTTCGAGATACATGTTATTATGCAGATGTTATACAAATGTGTAGAGTGCACTATTACCTGGGAGGGTATCCTGGCACTGAGCAGATGTTTGCATAGACCATCCTAAGGCTTAGTGGCACTATTCAAAAAGTCAGATCTTCAGATTCTTGACGCAAGAAGACAGTTCTAAAGTATTGTGCCAGGGTGTTCAATGTGTTAGGAGTGATGTAGGAGGAGGCTTGATGGCCAGATCTGGTTTTTCATATGTGTGGAGTGTGCTGTCCTCCTCTTCATCCTGTACCTCTTCATGTCCCTGTACCTTTTCCTCCTCCTAGGCTGTCAATCAGGGCAGGCGATAACTTTTCTCTGCTTCTTCTACTTGCTTTCCTCGTCTCCTCTTCCTCTACCATCTACTTGCTCCTCTCTTTGTACCTCTTCCACCGCATTCCTTCCCCATCATGAGTTATCAATCAGGGCTGATGGTACCTTCTCTGTGCTTAGACACCTCTCTCCTCATACCTTTTGTCTCCCAGTGTCTTCTCCTACACCCCTGTAGCGCTTCTCGTATTTCCTGCTGTACCTTCCCCTGTACTTCCTACTCCCTCTGTACCTCCGCCTCCTGAGCCATCAATCATTGGGGTGATAACTTCCTTCTTCTCCTCCGCCTCTACCATCATTCCTACTTCTAAACCTTTCGCACGTCCTGAGGTGTAAATCAGGCATGGTGGACACTTATTTCTGCTTTTCCTTCTCTCCTTGTAACTACTCCCCTATACAATCGCCTCCCTCTACTACTCCTTCCTCCTCTAAGCTGTAAACTAGGGCTGGTGGTGACTTCCCTCTGCTCAGCCTCCTGTCTCCTTGTAACATTGCATCTCTCTGCACATTTTCCTCCACCTGTCCTCTGTCAGTGTCCATGTTCCTCCTCCTGAACGGTAACTCAAGCCTGTTGGTAACTTTCCTGGTCTTTCCAGGATACCCTTCCTGACTGATGGCTGTTAGGACCTCTTCTTGTTTAATAGACCCTAATGTTGGTCCGTCAGCAAAATAAATCTACACCACATTCATAGAGTGGTGTAGATTTATATAGAGTACACATAACAGTTGACGTCCCTTGTAGTTCACTAATTGGATTGTCAGGAGGGTCGGGGGCAGGAATGCTTTTGAGTTAATGCCACAAAACTATTAGTTTAAATAAATACTTCTCAATGCAGTGATATCATCAGTAGTATTGAAACACATCAGCATGATAAAGGATAGTCTTCTTAAAATTCTGAAGTGACTTTATCATACTTTAACATGACGCTTGTTGCATGATTTGCATGCCAAGCGTTTTCAAGGATCAGTTCATGCACAGGCTCTTGGAGCCTAGCCAGACCCTTGGTATGGATCTACCGGTAAATGGGTTGCCTAGCCCACCTCTTCCTTAAGGAACACGCTAATGTGACATACATATTGCGCTTTGGGTGCTGGGGAACAGTAAATCAAATGTATCATTTTAACAAGAGATGTGTGACACTTGGCAGGGCTTCTCCTCCACATACGCCCTCCTGTGCTTCCTCCTCTTCCTGTCCCAGCTCCTCATCCAGTGTTTCCTCCATCTCCGGTGTCTCCTGTACCACCACCTATCTCATGCACATTTTACTCTCCCATAAGCTGTCAATCAGAGATAGTGGTAACTTACCCCTACTTCTCCTCCCTCCCTCTATCCTCTCATCTCCCCAGAACCCTCTCCTCTACCTGCACCTGCATCTGTGCCTTGTCTTGAGCTGTCAATCAAGGACAGTGGTAACTTACACCGCCTTCTCCTCCTCAATGCCTTTAGCCCCTCGTCCCCCCAGAATCTTCTCCTCTACCTGCCTCTTTTCCTTGTCCTGACATTCAATCAGGGATGGGGGTAACTTACATCCCCTTCTCTTCTCTCACTCTATCCCCTCGTCTTCCCAGAACCCTCTGCTCTACCTGCCTCTGTTCCTCGCCCTGAGCTGTCAATCATGGAGGGTGGTAACTTATACCCACTTTTCCTCCCTCCCCTCGTCCCCCAGAACCCTCTCTGCTACCTGCATCTGTGCCTTGTCTTGAGCTGTTAATCAAAGATGGTGGTAACGTACCCTCCATTCTCCTCCTCTCTCCCTTCATCACCTCAGAACATTCTCCTCTACCTACACCTGTTCCTTGTCCTGAGCTGTCAATCATTGATGGTGGGAACTTACCCCCACTACTCATCCCTCTCTCGCCTCGTCCCCACAGAACCCTCTCCTCTACCTGCATCTGTGTCTTGAGCTGTAAATCAGTCATGGTGGTAACATAACCTCCCTTCTCCCTCTCTCTCTCTATCCTCTCATACACCCAGAACCCTCTCCTCTACCTGCATCTGTTCCTCATCCTAAGCTGCAATCAGGGATGCAGTAACTTGCCCCCACTTCTCCTACTCTCTCTTTCTCTCTCTACCTATCCTCTCGTCAGTCCAGAGCCCACTCCTCTACTTGCATCTGTTCCTCATCCTGATCTGTCAATTAGGGATGGTGGTAACATACTCCCCCTTCTCCTCCTCCTCTCTGCCTCTAGCCCCTCGTCCCCACAGAACCCTTTCCTCTATCTGCATCTGTTAGACTCCCTGAGCTGTCAGCTGTCAATCAGGGATGGTGGTAACTTACCCCCACATCTCCACCTCTCTCCCTCTATCCCCTTGTCCTCCCAGACCCCACTCCTCTACCTGCCTCTGTCTCTTGTCCTGAGCTGTCAATCAGGGATGGTGGTAACTTACCCCCACATCTCCACCTCTCTCCCTCTATCCCCTTGTCCTCCCAGACCCCACTCCTCTACCTGCCTCTGTCTCTTGTCCTGAGCTGTCAATCATGGAGTGTGGTAACTTACCCCCACTTCTCCTCCCTTCCCTCGTCCCCCCCGGGAACCCTCTCCTCTAACTGCATCTGTGCCTAGTCTTGAGCTGTCAATCAAGGATGGTGGTAACATACCCTCACTTCTCCTCCTCTCTATCCTCTCATCCTCCAGGAATACTCTCCTCTACCTGCATCGGTTCCTTGTACTGAGCTGCAATTAGGGATGGTGGCAACTTACCCCCACTTCTCTTCTCTCTAGCACCTCGTCCCCCCAGTACTCACTCCTCTATTGGCATCTGTGCCTTGTCGTGACCTGTCAATCAAAAATGGTGGTCACTTGTCCCCAATCCTCCAATCTCCCTCTAACTCCTCGTCTGCCCAGAGCTCTCTCCTCTAACTGCATCTATCAATCAGGGATGGAGGTAAGTTCCCAAATTCTCCCGATTTCTCTCCCCTATGCCCTTGTTCCCCCTGAACTCTCTCCTCTACCGGCATCTGCTCCTCGTCCCGAGCTGTCAATATGGGATGGTGGTAACCTACCCCCACTTTTCCTCTCTCTTTGTGAGAGTAAGGGGCCCCATCCATTATCTTATTCTGGGCCGGTACTTGGTCATGATAGACTCCATTTGTTAGAGGAGAAATTAGTTGACCTCAAGCACGATCTCCGTACTGTAAAGGATAACCTGCAAACCCTGCTTCACTGTTCACTGAAGATTGAGGAGTTTTGTAAACTCTGTCCCTCCTTTGGGCCTGATCTACCTACTCTTCCAGCAAGTATTAAACATTGCAGTGAGGAAAGGTCTTCTCTCTCTAACCCAGTCAGCCAAGACAGATCCTCTGGGCCCCTTCCTGACCACCAGTCCAGGCCCCTTGGGTTCTTGTCTCAGATGTTGGTTGATGATACACTCACACTGCTGCTGTTGTATAATGGCTCTTCGGACTCTTCACTCAACATACCGACTATCTCCGCTGACACTGGTAGAGAACCTAGCGTTAATATTAGATCTGTGAATAAAGATAACCTACTTCAGATCACCATATCTCACCTAGTAGAGGCAACTACCAACTCTCATATCAAAGCAATGCTTCTCAACTGCAGATCAGCAGTGAAACAAGCAGCGGATATCTCTGAACTCATCATCTCGCAAGAATCGGACCTCCTGACCCTTACTGAAACTTGACTCATAAACTCCTCCTCCCCAATGCTCAACATCTTAATACTTCCTGATTATGACATAATCAGATGCGATAGACTTGTTAAATCGTGTGGGGGCATTGCATGCATCCATCACTCCAGCCTCAGAATGCTCGGATGTCCTCCTGTGAGCACCTAGTCACCGAGATCAGGAACAATGGCAAGACTGTCTGTGTACTCCACACGATATATCATCCACCTGGGGATAACCTGTGCTTCATAGAGCTAATTATGGAGTCCATTTCCTCTTGCTCGGTCTTTCACCCTAAACATATCTTCCTGGATGACTTTAACCTTCACTTGAATGACACAAATTATCCCATAGTTTGCTCCTTTAAGGCTTTTCTTTCTGACCTCAACTTCATCCAGGCCTGCAATCCACAAGAGCGCTACCCTTGACCTTACATAGCTAGAGACCACACCATTCGACTTGATGATATTGTACCCTGTGATTGGTCGGATCATCACCAAATCTCCTTTCACATCTTGGAAAGGGTCTTGCTCAGACGAGGTCAACCGCTTAAAACCAAACAGCTGGTTCGCAATCTGAGAGACATCAACATCACTAATCTAACTAACATGAGCAAGAATCTTCTTGAACCTTCCCCTAACAAGACCAAAGTGGACGAGCTGACGGATCATTACATCAACTCGATCCCAAGTATTTTCAACACTATTGTTCCGAAGCAACTCAAAAGGATTCAGATCAAACAATCCCTGGGCCCAACCTTTGCCCCCCCTGCGCTCTGAAAGAGACTTCCCCCTGGACTTTGGGACTTGGTGCTAAAGCGCCTGGGAAGCGCTTTATTTCTACTTTCCTGAGGAGCGCTTTTATTCAGCCTTGACTATTTCTAATGGCAGCAGGGAGCTGCAAGCATTTTATCTAGGGATTCCCCCAAATTTTTGCGACCTTTTATTAAGGGTGCCCACCCCGCTTTATAGATTGATTTCAGAGGGAGCCTACCCCTCATTTTGTCCCGTGTTGCAGCCTGCCACCAAAAGTTGCCGGGAACCTTGAGGGCCCCCGCGCTGCCTGCGGCGACCCGGAAGTGATCGGAAGAAAACAGGAAGCGGACGGGAGCCCACCCCGCGCTCCTGTAACCAGAAGGGAAGCGAGTGTACACGCTAGCGGGACTCCCCGGCTCAGGGAGAGCCCCGCCTGCTGCTGAGGACGACTGCGGGCGTGGGAGAGGATGGGAGCCCACCCCGCCTCCACCAGACGCCGCCCAGAGTCTCGCCGCTTTCCCGCGGTCCATAGAGAAGGAGCGGACAGGAGCCTACTCTGAACTCCAGGGCCAAGGAAGAGATTGAGGCCGCTGTCCGCCCGAGCGCCCTCCCGCGTGGTTGGGAGGAGCACCGCGAGCAGCCCAGGAAGCCCGGACCCTGGCAGGCGCCCTGCCAAAGCACAACCGTCCTGCCCGAGGCTGCTGACAGGCCTGGTGAGTGGGGTGGCTTGTGTAGTTAGGGCGGAGGGGGCCCGAGGCACATTGCCGGTGCCTGCCCCCGCCGCGGCTGAAGGAGAAGAGCCCGGTGGGTAGGGCTCCTTGGTTACTTGGTTACTGGACATTAGAGGGGGTTGAGCCTGTGGGTGGTACGAGCGGCCTCACCTGGCAGCGGGCCGCTCCAACGGTGATGGCATTCTTTGTTAAAGAGCCGATGGGTGGCTCTATCCTGGCCATAATTGTTGCCCCGGGCCCAGAGGGGTCCATGCTCGGTGATCAGGGGGCATAGTGGAGGCCCATCCCAGGCCGCATTATTTAATTACCGAGCCCCGTGTGGCTCCAGCAGTTGGGGGTCATCGCTGGGTAATACTTTTCAAAGCCCTGTGTGGCTTCCATGCTTCTGGCCCCATTATTTCTAGAGCCAGAGTACTCCCAGGCATATGTTCACTTTCTGAGCCTAGAAGGCTCCAACCGGGGGCGCAATTTGTCCTTAGGGCGCACTGAGGGCCCTTGCCGCATTTGTTCCCTACCTCACAGCTGCCCAGCAAGTAGTGGGCAGCTGCACCGTTTAGGTTCTTCCTTGTGATGGGACAGGTGCTTTGGACTCAGGAGTGAGGCGCACTCCTTCGGCCCAGTCATTTCACAGCTGCCCAGCAAGTAGTGGGCAGCTGCCTCGTTTAGGCCTGGCCTTTTTGCGTTGTTGCTTTTTGCTGCCTGTGCAGCCAGCCCTGACTTTTGGGACAAAGGGCGTTTGAGCCCCAAGGAAGGCCAGTTGGCCAGAAGCCAGTACCTACTGTGATTCTGCGCAAGGTGATTGGTGATTTGTGTTTATGTTGGGAATTACCGGATGCCTAATGTGATTTATGCGTAATGTGCAATGCCTTTATGCCTATGATACCTCTAAAGGTGATTTTATGCTTAAGAGGTTGCTTTGCCTAGTCTAGTTTATGCTAGTCAGTTTATGTGTCCCTGCGTGATCTATGCCTAAGGAGATTAGTATTGTGTAGTGTGTACCTACCTTTTACCAGTGGTTACTGGTTGTGTCGTACGCTTGTTATTTGGTGCTACAATTATTCTATGTTCTAGAAGTGCTATTTCTACTAAGTGCTATTTCTACTAAGTGCTAGTTCTACTAAGTGCTATTTCTACTAAGTGCTAATTCTGACGGTGGCCCATGAGGCCCTGTTCTGTGTATATAATCCCCTGTAAATATTGCCCAGTGCCAGTTGGCACAGTGTATCTGTGTGATTATGATCAAATTTGTTTATGGTAATACAAAGGCTATTTTTATATATAACCTTGTGTGGAGTTTCATTTTGTGGTGTGCCTAGTGTGTTGCGCAAACGCTTTACACATTGCCTCCCGGATAAGCCTTACTGCTCGTGTCACGCTACCAAGGGGGTGAGCAGGGGTTATCTTGGCGTGTAACTCCCTTGCCCTGACTAGAGTGGTGGTTTCTGCCTAGGCTCTGGCGCAAGCCTTAGCCAACCAGAAATCCCATTTCTAACACTGGAAGTCAAGCGGAAGGGATTTGGACTTGTGCTTGCGCAATACCACAGCAACAACTGGTTGCACTACAAATTCTGCATTTAGATAATCACATGTTTGGGGATTATTGTTTTTTAGTTTGATTTTATTGTTTCTCCTAAGAGTGTCATTTTTAGATTGTGTACTCTTGCTTTAGCTCAGACAGTTAGGTCCCCTGTGTTGCACGTGTCTCTGAGCATCCTAACTTCTGTGGTCTGTTTAGATACAGTATGTATGAGTTGCTAGAGGTCTGTGAAGAGAGAGACATAGCAGTGAGTATGTCTGACACCCAGTCCAAACTTAGGGACAACCTAATCCAATGGCAGAAGGATGAATGGGAACATGAGCGCAGTGAGGAGGAGTGGGCCCGGGCCACACGCCATGAGGGTGGTGGGTCTGAGGGGAGCCCTGAAGAGTCTGAGGAGGAGGAAGAAAATGACAGTATATGAACGCCAGTAGATAGTGAAGACCCCATAAATAGGGAGTCCCTTGCTGGGTCCAGTGTCAGGGGCAGCGCCCCATCCCTTTCTCTGTCCCCAGAGGAGTGGATAGATAGGAGGGAGCACCAGCTGGCTTTGGAAAAGCTCAGGGTAGAGCATGTCAAGGAGATAGCGCAGCTGGGTGTGGAGAAGAAAAAGCTAGAGACTGAGAGGGTCTTAGCGCAGGAGAGGATGGCGGAGGCTGAAAGGGCCCTTGCCAGAGAGAAACTTGCCCGGGAGGGTTGGTTATCCCCTGGGCGCAGTTGTAGTTTTCTGGATTCCCCAGGGAGGGTGGAGTCCAGTGGAAGCAGCGATATAGAGCCCAGTGCAGGAAGTCCCATTCCCAATTCCCAAAGTATGGTACCTTGTTCCCAAGAGGAGGAGTACAGGTTGAAGTTCAGGGGCAGTAAGAAACTGTCTCACCAGAGTTGGGGGGATTTTGTGGATGACTGTCATGATGCACTGATGATTTGGCTGACGGTTAACCCGGAGCAGGATGTGTATGGAGCAGTGAGTATGCTTATCAAAGAGCAGTTGCTCAGTCGTTGTTGGCCGGGGTTGCGCCAGCACCTGTTGAGGTGTGACTCCTTTTGTCCTTGGGAGCTTGCACAGGAAGCAGACCGCTGGGAAAGTGCCAGAGGTTCTGAGAAGGCATTGGTGAGTGATCCCAAAAGTAGTGGTTCAGGTATCTTCCAGCCCAGAGTGGTGGAAGAGGTTTAGAGTAGCCCAGCTAGGTCCCAGGATAGCGGGAGGAGTGTAGGGGCTTCAATCCTGTCTCAGTGGAGTAGGAGTGAGTGTGGGACTGCATGTGCCCAAGTGCCCAAAACCCAGTCTCAGAACCTGGATGGTTTCATCAGGGAACACCAGGTTGGGGACCTAGGCTGTCCTGTTAGTCCATTTGAGGAGGATCCCCTAGTGTCTAGAGGACATGGAGCGTCTGTTAATATTGCTCCTGTGGTTCTAGTGTCCGGCAGTGCTACTCCAGTTGGGAGGGCACAGAAGTCCGAAGTGAGGAGTGAAAGGGGGATGTGTTCCCCAGTGAAAGTAACCAGTGGGTCAGGGACTAGCCAGTTGGACTAAGTTCCCGGTGAGTGACCATGGTGACCCCATTTCTGTTCTGGGGGATCTTCGCGCAATGTCAGGTGGACAGGGGATGGGATATCTGCGCCAGACAGACAGTCACACAACATATGAGTCATGTGTTACACTCAGGGGGATGGTGTGTGAGTCCTCAGAAGTCCTGGAGTGCCAGGCAAGTATTCCGCCAAAGGTTTTAGACCCACGGTTGGGAGTCCAGGTTCAGGATCTGCCTGACCTGGAGGGAAGGACGTCTGTAACCAGTGTCCTGACCGGTTTATCTTCCAGTGGTACCACTCCAGTTGGGAGGGTGCAGAACTCTGGAAGGGGGTGCAGAGGGTGGGAGTCCCCGCCTCTGACCCCAATGCAACCTGAGGAGTTAAACCCTAGGTTGGGAGAGTGGTGTTCTATGGGTACCACTCAAAGGAGGAGAGGGCGGAACCCTAGAAGGATAGGTAGGGGGAGGAGAGCCTCACCCGTGACTTTTGGTCAGCCTGAGGGTGCAGACCCTAGACTGGAGGATCAGTGGCAGTCTAGAACTGTCCTGAGGAGAGGAAGAGTGGAGAATGGCTACTATGTGCCAGGGGTTACTACCCCCCACTCTATGAATAGACAAGGACCAGTGGCATCTGGGTGGCCTAGGGCCTGGTCCTGGCCGCGGACAGCTTGGGAGTACCAGTGGGGTAGCCCAGTTGTTCCGGACAGCTTTTTCAGAAGGAACCACATGGGTTCACCCTGGCGTAGAACATGAGGGTGTCCCTGCAGTTGCGGGCCCGCATCCGTGTTCTATCGCCCAAAGCATGGAAGCCCATCATAGTGGTGAATGGTCTGCCCTGCGTTTTGGCTGGAAGGGGGTTGTGTTGGACTTGGCCCTTTCAGCAGGTTCACCCCTAAACTTTTTGTTTTTAATTGTGCCCTGATACTAGTTGTTTTTGGCTTCTGCGCACTTTAACACTGTGTCCCAGTGTAAAGTGCGTGCGCAGTATGAGTGAGTGTGGTGAGATTGGCCTGCCCTCCCATAGGAATGCATGGGGAATATATGTGTCCATGGTAGTTCCTGATACGTGGGGAGTGCAGGGGCGAGTTTGGTATGTGCAAACTCGTGAGATTGAATGCTGCGCGACGGTGTGCGCAGATTCTATGTGACTAGTGTAGAAGTACCACTTCTAGAAGTTGGCATGTCTGTGTAGTAAATGTGAATTGACTGTCTGGCTTGTGATTGACTGGAGCTGGCTGGTGTGCCTGGCTCCAGGAGTCAGGATGGGTCTGCCCCGGTGGTGAATGGACAGATCTGCATGGTGATGGGAGGGAGGAGTGTACCTGGGACCTGAATAGGGCTGGGTCTTCCCTCCACAATGCTGGCTCCGCCCCCTGTGGTGAGTCTGATGTCCCTAGCCTGTCCTGTGAATGGGGAGAGGGGCTGAGCAAAACAAAGGGCTCAAGAACCAGTTGTAACTGGTTCTCCCCTTGCCCTACAGCTTAGACAAAGGAAAAATGTGTATAAAAAGGGGCTGTGACCCCATGTATGTTGTTCCCTCTGTTCCTAACTCGAGGGGGGCCTGCTGCTGCTGCTGGGCGCCAGGAGGACCGCCACTGGGGACTGCCTCACTGCTGGAGGGCCCTGTGAGCTGGCCCCTGGGCCCAGCCTTTGCCTTCCCTGCGCTCTGAAAGAGACTTACCCCTGGACTTTGGGACTTGGTGCTAAAGCGCCTGGGAAGCGCTTTATTTCTACTTTCCTGAGGAGCGCTTTTATTCAGACTTGACTATTTCTAATTGCAGCACGGAGCTGCAAGCATTTTATCTAGGAATTCCCCCGCATTTTTGCGACCTTTTAGCGGGGGTGCCCACCCCACTTTATAGTTTGATTTCAGAGGGAGCCTACCCCTCGTTATGTCCCGTGTTGCAGCCTGCCACCAAAAGTTGCCGGGAACCTTGAGGGCCGCCGCACTGCCTGCAGCGACCAGGAAGTGATTGGAAGAAAACAGGAAGCGGACGGGAGCCCACCCCGCGCTCCTGTAACCAGAAGAGAAGCAAGTGTACACGCTAGCGGGACTTCCCGGCTCAGGGAGAGCCCCGCCTGCTGCTAAGGAGGACTGCGGGCGTGGGGGACAACGGGAGCCCACCCCGCCGCCAGCAGACTCCGCCAAGAGTCTCGCCGGTTTCCCGCGGTCCAGAGAGAAGGAGCGGACAGGAGCCTACCCCGCGCTCCAGGGCCAAGGAAGAGCTTGAGGCGCTGTCCGCCCGAGCGCCCCTCCCGAGTGGTTGGGAGGAGCACCGCGAGCAGCCCAGGACGCATGGAGCCTGGCAGGCTCCCTGCCGAAGCACAACCGTCCTGCCCGAGGCCGCTGACATTCCCGGTGAATGGGGTGGCTTGTGTAGTTAAGGCGGAGGGGGTCCGAGGCACATTGCCGGTGCCTGCCCCCGCCGCGGCTGAAGGAGAAGAGACGGTGGGTAGGGCTACTTGGTTACTGGACCTTAGAGGGGGTTGCCCCTGTTGGTGGTACGAGCGGCCCCACCTGGCAGCGGGCCACTCCAACGGTGATGGCAGTCTATGTTAAAGAGCCCATGGGTGGCACTATCCTGGCCAATATTGTTGCCCCGGGCACAGAGGAGCCAATGCTCGGTGATCAGGGGGCATAGTGGTGGCCCATCCCACGCCGCAATATTTAATTACCGAGCCCCGTGTGGCTCCAGCAGTTGGGGGTCATCGCTGGGTAATACTTTTCAAAGGCCTGTGTGGCTTCCATGCTTCTGGCCCCATTATTTCTAGAGCCAGAGTACTCCCAGGCACATGTTCACTTTCTGAGCCTAGAAGGCTCCAGCTGGGGGCACAATTTGTGCACTGAGGGCCCTTGCCGCGTTTGTTCCCTACCTCACAGCTGCCCAGCAAGTAGTGGGCAGCTGCACTGGACACAGGAGTGAGGCGCACTCCTTCGCCCCAGTCATTTCACAGCTGCCCAGCAAGTAGTGGGCAGCTGCCATGTTTAGACCTGGCCTTTTTGCGTTGTTGCGTTTTGCTGCCTGCGCAGCAGGCCTGACTTTTGGGACAAAGGGCGTTTGAGCCCCACGGAAGGCCAATTGGCCAGGGGTCAGTACCTACTGTGATTCTGCGCAAGGTGATTGGTGATTTGTGTTTATGTTGTGAATTACCTGATTCCTAATGTGATGTATGCGTAATGTGCAATGCCTTTATGCCTGTGATACCTCTAAATGTGATTTTATGCTTAAGAGGTTGCTTTGTCTAGTCTAGTTTATGCTAGTCAGTTTATGTGTCCCTGCGTGATCTATGCCTAAGGTTATTAGTATTGCGTTGTGTGTACCTACCTTTTACCAGTGGTTACTGGTTGTGTTCTACACTTGTTATTTGGTGCTACAATTATTCTATGTTCTAGAAGTGCTATTTCTATTAAGTGCTAGTCCTACTAAGTGTTAATTCTGACGGTGGCCCATGTGGCCCTGTCCTGTGTATATAATCCCCTGTAAATATTGCCCAGTGCCAGTTGGCACAGTGTATCTGTGTGATTATGATCTAATGTGTTTATGGTAATACAAAGGCTATTTTTATATATAACCTTGTGTGGAGTACCTTTTTGTGGTGTGCCTAGTGTGTTGCTGCTGTGTGTGTGTGTTGCGCAAACGCTTCACACATCGCCTCTGGGATAAGCCTTACTGCTCGTGTCACACTCCAAGGGGGTGAGCAGGGGTTACCTTGGCGTGTAACTCCCTTGCCCTGACTAGAGTGGTGGTTTCTGCCTGGCTCTGGCGCAAGCCTTAGCCAACCAGAGATCCCATTTCTAACAGCACGCGTATCAGGCTCTGAGCTTGTGCAGATCAGCTGTTACCGCTCTGTGTAAAGCAGGAGTCTCAAGCTCTAAGCATGAGCAGATCTGCATGTTCATGCAGTACCTTTGCTTCTACACTTGCCACAGGCTCCTCTTATGACACTATTCCTAATCAGTTAGATTCACTCTGCGCATGCACGCATGTGCTCTTCCTGTACCAGCTGCAAAGATCTGCTCTGATGTGCACTGTGTGTATCTACATTCAATGTGCCAAAGAACAATCTTTTCCAACGTGCATGTTATTTTACTAAACTAAGCCATTCTCAACAACCGATGGCCCTGACAATCCGCTCATTACTGCTCCTCCCATTTCTCTCAATTGAATGTTTCTTTAGCGAGTTCAGAGAATATTGGTGTTTGTAGAAAACATTCTGCGACCAAGGGTAGGATTTTTTTAAGTTTTCAAAAATGGTATTTTGGATAATGATGACCTCAATGAAGTGAACATTTGACCTAGGTGCTTTACAAACTTGTGTACCCATCACTATAGAACACCCAGATCTCTCCAGCCGACCTTACCCTGCTCACCTGTCTTTTAAAGTAAGACAGTTACCCAGAAAGTACAGCCTGTAAGGTAGCTCAGTAGGTTAATGTAGAAATGATACCGACCGAAATACACCTAACAGCACCCAAAGCATAATCATTAGGTAAATTAGAGGTCAGGACTGGTAACAGTGTCCAGGGTAAGTGCCAGCATGGGCAGGGTGGGCAGCTGCCCAGTGCCCCTCACTCAGCCCACCAACGCAGGGCCCTGTCCCAGGGAACCATATAGGGTTGCTGTCTTTCTAAGAGACAAATTGAATATTTTTGATTTGGAAAAAAAAAATGGAAAAAAATATATATTTTTCACGTTTTACGATTCTGCAAATACTCAGCCATTATGTTTGAATGGAACGTCATAGATGACCATTCTGTTTTTGTTAACTTTAATTATCACTTCTGAATCATTAAGGCAGCTCTAGGACACATGTTAAAGTGTCTTCATACTATATTTACTATTTAAAGCATGTACTGATAATGGGATAAATACCGGCTTTGAGTAATTTTTCTCATTTTTGTACCAGGACAGAAACAAAAAAACTGGTCATGCCGAAATAAAATGGCACGGTGCCAATCCTAATACCATAGCCAGGCTACAGTTTCCCACATTGTCTCTCCCCACACCAATCCTATTATGCCCACTTCCACATCCCGTGGACAGTAGAATGTATTTTGTTGCAGTTTGGTCCAGGGGAAGGGGATTCCTACCCATGGCCTTGCAGCAATGATGCAGCATTGCAAGGCCTATAAAGGGGAGGGGCCCGGGACCCGGGGCCCACCCTGAGCCTAGTGCATTGCGACACATTCCTCTGGCTCCTGATATCCTGGTCATGGTCATCCTTATCACCATCCTCCTTTCCTCCTCAGCCTGGTACGTCTGGTCCCGGTAGGACAAGGACTTGATCTTCCTGGGCCTCTGTGCCTTGATCTTCCTGGTCTCGTTGTGATCTGACTGCCCATTCTTCCTCTGGCCCTCGTAGCCTTTGTCCTTTCGTCTCTGGTTACCTGGGCCTCTGGTCCTGTTCTTCTATTTTCTCGACTCTGTTTCGGGTCTGCCAAGCTCTGGTCTCTCTATCTCTGGTCCTCACAGTCCTTGTTCTCCTCCTCATTTTGTGCAAGCTGGACTTGATCGTCTTGCTTTAGGTCCTTTTTGTTCAGGTCTTTGTATGCCCAGTCCTCTTTGTCCTTGTAGGTTTGACCATCCTGGTGCCCCAGGCACCTATCCACCTGGCTCTTCTTGATCTTTTTTTAACCTGGCTTGGTTGCCCTGTTCATTTAATTCCTGGTATCCCAGGTCCTGGTCCTATTGGTCCCTTAGTCCACTTGGCCTCTTGTATCCTCGTCCTCTTTGGCCTGGTTATCGCAGTCCTTGTCCTCCTGGTTTGGATTATCCGGGTCCTCCTGGCCATGTCCGTGTCCTCTCAATCCTTCTTGATCGTTCTGGTCTGACACTGCACCTCTGGTCGTGAACCTGTTGGTCCTGATTCCCTTTGCTTTGGAACCTCCCACACCTGGTCTTTTTCATGCTGGTCCTCAGACCGTTGAGATCCAGTCCCCTTGGTCTTCCTGGTTCTGACTGTCCTGGTCCTCCTGATCCTCCTCACCCAGGTCTTTCTGCTGTACTTGTCACTCTGTGCCCGGGTCCTCTTCCTACTACTCTGCTCTTTTGGTGATGATCCTTCTAGTCCTCCTTGCTCTGGTCCTCTTGTTCCTGGTCTCTCGATCTTCCTAGTCCTTTGTGATGAACTACCAATCCTCCTGGCTCTTGTCCCCCTGCACCTAGTTCTTGAGGTTTTACGCCAATTAGTCATGGCCCTACTTGTTCTAGTCTTCCTGGGTCCGCCCATCCTGTTCCTCGTTTATGTTTATGTTTATGTTTTGGCAATTTTTATAGCGCACAACTACCCAGGGGTGTCTCAGCGCTTTATTCAACAGATGATGGCAATGACAGATCTTAATGTGGGAACAGCCAGGTTTTTAATCTCTTCCTAAAGCTAAGGAGAGTAGGGGCCTCTTTTATGGTAAGAGGGAGTGAATTCCATAGCCTGGCTGTGGTGATGGCAAAGCATCTGTCATCCCAGTTTGCTTTTCTTGTGCGTTGGACAATGAGCAACTTCGCTGATGATGAGCGAAGAGTTCTTGGGTTTTCGAGAGGGCGAAGGGCATCTTTGAGGAACTGTGGGCCTGCGTTGTTGGTGGCTTTATATGCAATACAGAGTGCCTTAAATTCTATACGGCTCTTGGCAGGAAGCCAATGAAGCTGTCGAATATAAGGGGTGATGGAAGTGCGCTTAGGAATGCCCAGTAAAATTCTGGCTGAGGCGTTTTGCACTAATTGAAGCTTTTTAAGAACTTTTTCCTGTGCACTGAGATGAAGGGCATTGCAATAGTCCATTCTGGCAAAAACTAGGGTGCTGATAAGAGTTTTTCCAGATGAAGAAGGGAGGTAGGGAAGGAGCTTCTTAATCTTCTTCAAAGTGAAGAAGGAGGTGGAGACTACCGAGTTGACGTGGTGTTGAAAAAGCAGTCTGTCATCAAACGTGACTCCGAGGTTACGAACTTTAGTGACCGGTTCTGGTGGTGGTCCCATCTCGATGGGCCACCATAGGGGGGACCAAGCAGGTTCCAGTTTCCCGAATGTCATAACCTCTGTCTTTTCAGAGTTCAATTTTAGACAGTTTAACGACATCCAGGAACTGATGGCGAGCATTCCCTCTTGAAAATTTGCTGCAACTGTAAGTCCATCATTGTGTACGGATAGGACCAGTTAGGTGTCGCCGGTGTAAGTAGTGAGACTAATGCCGTAGGATTTAATCACCCTCGCTAAGTCCGAAACATAGATATTAAACAGGGTCGGACTTAGCGATGAGCCCTGTGGAACTCCACATGGTAGGGAGAACGTGTGAGAGAAGAAAGGGCCCAGTTTTACGGCCTGTGATCGGTTTGCCAGAAAGGAGGCGAGAAGTTTTTTGGCATTGCTCTGGATGCCGATTGCTGAGACACGGTCGATCAAAATTGCATGATCGACCGTGTCGAACGCTGCAGATAGATCGAGCAGTATTAATACTGCCTTTATCTAATGTCGCTCTTATTTCATCGGCTGCTTTTATTAAGGCTGTCTCGGTTCCATGTCTCTGCCTAAATCCAAATTGGGTATCATCAATTAAGTTGTTTTCATCAATAGATTTGGAAAGCTGAATATTCATTAATTTTTCAAATATTTTTGCAGGGAAAGGAAGACATGCAATGGGCCTGTAACTGGATGGGGAGGCGGGGTCAAGGGTGGGTTTTTTCAGGAGTGGTTTGATGATGGCCTTTTTCTAAACCGTGGGATATGAGCCAGTAATGAACATAGTATTACAGATGTTGGTCAAAACAGGGGAGATGGTATCCGGGATAAGGTTGAGAATGGAAGGTGGACATGGGTCCAGGGGTGATCCTGATTTAGTACTAGAAATTAGACAAGAGACTTGTACCTCCGTGACTGTTTTGAAATTACAGAAAGTGGGAACGTTAATGGATAGTTTGACTATGCTGGTAGGGGAAGGCTTATGAAGAAAAGCTGAGAAGATAGAAGTGACTTTGTCCAGAAAAAAATCTGCAAGGGAATTGCAAAGGGACTGGGACGTGTCCGTTATGTTCCTGGAAACCTAGTGCATCCTGGGCCCCCAGTTGAAGCCCCTCCTAGACCTATTGCTTTCTGGTCCTCGTGGCCATGGTGACATTGCCCCGGTCCTTCTCACCCTATACCTTTCTAGTCCTGTTCCTTCAGTTGCTTGCCTTGCTGCCCCTAAGGTCCATCAGGCTTCGTGTTTGTTGGTCTTCCTAAACCTTCATCCCCAGCCATTGTCCTCTTGGGTTGGGTTGATCTGATATTCTAGCTCTGTCCCTCTTGATTCTTCAGATACAGCATTCAAAAGATCCGTTTGCACAAATATTTGCATATTTTTCTGGTTTTGAGACATCAGACTTCTTATTACTATAGGCTTGCACCTACACCAGCAAAGAAGAAAATGCTTACAAACACCAAGCTTATTTACTTTGCTTCCATTATTACCCGACTGTCTATACAGGGTTACAACTTTTGGAAAGACACAATAGACATACCATCTGTCTGGGGAACACACGATTGGCATGTTTACGGGCAAGGGGCCTTTTTTAGACCATGCCTCATACCACATCAAATGATTTTCCTGAATTAAACAGTCTTGGTTTAGCTAAGGCAAAAGATTGGCAACAAGACACAAAGTATAGAGTCTATTATAGAGTATAGTATAGAGGCTAAGTTAGATGCCATGCTCCACATTGGATCATACATCAGACTCCGAGAAGCAGGGTTTTATTGGTTTGGTCCCTAGACGCAGATAAATGTCAGTCTAGATTCCTGGGTAACTCGGGTGGATTTAAGATCAACAGGCCTGATCTACACTACGTACAAACAGAACAAGCAGGGGAGGTGACATCATATGTTGTTGGGAGGTTATGCCTAGATTGGCTAAAGACCTTAACACTTTCCCAGGTGAAACACTTGTCGCTTCTTTCCGATGACCTGGGATTATTTTACTGCGTCCCAGAAACCCACGTCAAAAGCGATTCTTGTATGGAATATACAACGATCTATGGAAGATTTCTCAGCAGGAAGTTGCAGAGAGATTGTGCAAGATCGACAGGGAAAATGCTTCGGCTGTTGTTGACAATGGTATAACTACATTATCATCCTGAATGTATTCACTGGGCAACATTGTGTCTTGGACAACGTCTCTGCGATACGAGTACAGGATGGAGTCTATCCCTAGGTGGCTGCCGTGGGAATTGGATGGAATCACCTGGGATCGTCATCTGCAGTTATGGAAAACAGCAATGTTGTGTCTGCCACTCTGAATACATGAAATAATTGACACCCTTTATCATGTGGGAACAATTTGGCTTGTCTTTATAAACAAAATTCCGCCAAAACTGTTTTGTTTTATTTTTATTTTTGTGGGCATCATGGCTTCCGGAGTGCTTACGATTTCAAACAGCGTCATCATGTTAAGGCTTTTATGAATATTTTAAAGGGAAGCCTGCTTTTAGATGAAGTTCTGAATAGTTCTTTCCCCTTTTTATTACATTTTTATGATATGCTGGCTTTTTAGATAGCTTTTGTATATCGACCCTTTGGATGAGGAGTGGGTGTTATATTCTCGAGTAAAGCCCATGTAGCGAAGCAGCCTATTTCTTACAGTGACCTAGAAAATAAAATTTCAATGGTTAACCTTTGCATGGACGACAATGTTGGATTACTTTCTCTGAAACTACTTTGTTTACACATCCAGCTTCGCACATGATCATGATGCCTTGAACATCATGTACTAGGCCTCTCTACGCACTAGGTACAAAAGTCATCCTAACTTTATCCACGAAGCGACAGCGCTATCTACATATTCATAACATCACTAATCTAACTCACACATTGCAAAAGCAGCTTTGTATTATACATATAAGGCATCCCAATAGATTGGTAGAGGAGGTACTTCTGCTGACACCGAGGGTCCGTGCATTCTGAGAATCCACCATGCCCCAGCCTGACATTCAGTGAGGGGTGTCCAACTCGAGACCAAGACGGCGATTTTGCATATATGCCTGCACATATTCATTGCTTCAGCACCATGGTAGAAATGTATCTACTGTTCACTCTTTCGGTGTTTGTAATCACATTTATCTGCTTCTATCTACTAATAATTGCAGCACATGTGTTTTATACAATAAAGTTGGTTCAATAAATATATTGAAAACGTCCCATTGTGTATTCTGCATATTTCCCTGAGAATAAGTGTGCACGAGTGACTGAACCCAAGGTTCTGTACTGTTTCCACAATTCCTGGGTAATCAGGGTTATCATGTTCAGTAGTTTCCAGAGTCCATTCGCTCTCTGGTAAGGTTAGGGGGGCTTGTGGCAGCACTGTGAGCTAGCTGGTCGATAGGCCAACATATCCTGCGGGGGTGTCTATAACCAGTCTAGACACCAAGCCCTTAGTTTAAGTTGTCCAAACAATGTGCAGATCATACAGATTAGTAGGAACTACACAACAATCCTTTTCAAAGTGTTTTTCTGTGTTTACATTCCAGAGACGGGTCATTTTGTTGGTGATACTCCTGGTCACCCTTTTCCAGTTCCTTTATTGTCTTTCTGGCTCTGGTTGGCCTTGAGATATCGGACCCTTCTCATCCTGGTTCTAGTGTCAAAACTCCTGGTCGCCATGCTGCATTGGTAGCCTGGGCCTGGTCTCTAGGTCCTGATCTTCATGGCTGTCCTTGACATGATTCCAGGCCTCCTGTTCTTGGCCCTTTAACCTCTTCCATGCTCATGACGAGCTGAGCTCGTCATGAGCCGCTCCGGTGCTCACGACGAGCTCAGCTCGTCATGAGCTGTGGAACGCTCGCATGCGGTGATAATTCCCCTGCTGTGCTGAGCGTTCCACGGCAGGTAATGCACCTGTGACGAGCTGAGCTCGTCATGAGCACAGGAGCGCCGTCCATGAGCATGCGGGCGCTGTGCGCGCCCCCTCCCCCCCAGCACAGCGGGGGATTAACCCCCGCAGCGAAGGGGTTACGTTTATCAAGTCCTCCTTGCTCTGTTCCTTCTGATTGTCTTGATAGTGGTACCCCCAGTGTTCCCAGTCGCTGTACTTCTTATTCTGGCCTCTTGGCCCCACAGTTCATTATCTTCCTGGTCCTGAACATCATAGTCCTTCTCAATTTGGGCCTGATACTCATGTACCTAGTCTTCCATCGCCTTGTTCTCACGGTTCTGCAATAATTTGTCCTGGCTCACTGTTCTTCATCTCTTAGTCCTTCCTCATCCTGACATTTCCAGCCCTGGTACCTCTTGTCATCCTTCCCAGGTACTCTAGCCCCTGGCCTGCTGGATCTCGGTACTCCTGTTTTACAGGCTCGCAGTACTGGCTCTTTCCATCGCCCTCATCCTAATTCTGGTCTCCGGGCCCTGCTTCCACAGAATATATCTAGTACCTGTAGTTTCTCTGTTCCCAATCCTACTGTTCCTGACCCCCTGGTCCGTGTAGACCTGGTCTTCTTAGTTCAAGCACTCCTTTATCTGGTCCTCCTGGATCTACTGGTGCTGGTACCACTGGCCTTGAATTCAACGGCCCTCCTAGCTCTCCTGGCCCTCCTTCTGCCTCCTAGCCCAAACAGTATTCTTGGTACTCTGGTTTGCATGCCCCACCTTGCCGCCGACCCACGTCGACTCAGATCTGGCATTTCCCACTGTGGTCCTCCTGAGTCTGATCTTCGTTGTCATTATCCCATGACTCTGGTCTTCTTGTGATGCGGTCACCATGGTCTATGCAGTTATTGTCATCCAAGGTTAGGGCCCCCCTGAGTCTGACTCTTCGATGAGTCTGACGTGTCTAGTCCTTTCGATTCCTCCTGGTCCTTTTCCTCTAGGACCCCCCTGGTCCTCTGCGTCCTGTTTCTTCCCAGTTGTGGTCTTTCTGGTCCTGGTCCTCTAATCCACCTTGATCTAACCTCTATTGTCCTGGTCCTCCAGTTCCTGCGTTCCCTTTTTCTCCTGGCACTCGTCGTCCTGGGTCTTCTAGTTCTTGTCCTCCTCGTCTACCTGGTCCTTGTGAGTGCTCTTGTATCCTCCTAGCCCTCCCCATCTTGCTAGTAAAGCCTCCTGGTCCTCCTAGGCCTGGTTCTTCTGCTCCTTCTTAACCTGGTTCTCTAGATTCTTTTCTCCCTGTTCCAAATTCTCCTGCTTCTCCTCACCCGGGTCCAAATAACCCTAATACTGTAACTCCTGGTCCCGTAATTCCTCACCTGTTTGTCTCTGATTCCCTCTGGCCTTGGTCACCCTGGTCCTTGGGAATTAGTGTCCCTGGTCTTTCTTATGTTGGTCCTCATGAATTTGGTTGTCCTAGCCCTTCTGGTGGTCTACTACCATTTCTGGCCATCATCCTCCTCCTCCTAACTCTTTGGGTCCCCTCAACAACGACTTTAGTCTGGTACAGCCTCCAAGCCTGTCCGTCAAATTTGTATTTATTTACTTTTGAGGGATTCCAGATATCTTTTGTTTAGGCAAAACTGTCAAGGCTAGAAATCAGGGCCTTATAGGCACAGCCCAAGGCAAGTTAAACACCGCTTGGCATGTTTAAAATAAGCCCGGGCAAACAACAGTGTAATTTGTGTCTTTTTGGGAAATGAACGTTACACTTGTTGTGCAAAATAGCTAAAATTACCTCATGACACTGATGAAGCGAAATCGCCACCACGCTGCAAACAATCAGAGCACAGGCTTCTGTTGTTCATTGGAATTGTGTATTTTGCACAATTATTTTAGTGCAAAATGTGTCCTCCCGTCAAAATTGAACCATTGTTGCAATATGGCACTAAAATATAGAGCTCAATGATATATTTGCATTACACGTAATCTTGTGTAATTTTCCATAATCTTTTTTTTAATAAGCAACTTTATTCCAAGTTTACGGCAAGGATAGGCAGTAGTACATACAGAAGAAGAATGACCACAGAAAACATCTCAAGACATGGCAGCATTTCAGCAGGTAAGAACAAACACATTATAATAAGGTATACAACCTTTACAACGCAACTTTTACGACGAACTACCTTTACAACGCAACTTTTAAAATGCAGGATCCATTACAATGAATGTCGTTACAACGCATGTTTTTACAACGCTGATGCCTTTACAACGCATGCCATTACAACGTACGTATTGGTAAGTATATAATTGTATTAAAAATGTTATTTAATTATTTAAAAAATATATATATATTAATTAATATATTTAGAAATAAAATATTATTTATTTAAAAAATAATGTAAGTAATTCTATTATTAATTAATATTTTTACCCCTACACTATCCAGCACTTACCCTACTATTACACCCCCCTGGAGTTAGAATAGTAATGTTTACCCCTACACTATCCAGCACTTACCCTACTATTTCACCCCCCTGGAGTTAGAATAGTAAATTTTACCCCTACACTATCCAGCACTTACCCTACTATTTCACCCCCCTGGAGTTAGAATAGTAATTTTTACCCCTACACTATCCAGTACATACCCTACTATTTCACCCCCCTGGAGTTAGAATAGTAATTTTTACCCCTACACTATCCAGCACTTACCCTACTATTACACCCCCCTGGAGTTAGAATAGTAATTTTTACCCCTACACTATCCAGCACTTACCCTACTTTTACAACCATTATTTTAAAACACCTAAATTATTATTAAACATATATATATTTAAAAAAGAAAAGAAAATTAAAGTAAAATTAAAATTAAATTATATTAATTTTAATAAATGACATTAAAAAAATATATTATATACTTACCAATACTTACGTTGTAATGGCATGCGTTGTAAAGGCATCTGCGATGTAAAAACATGCGTTGTAAAGACATTCGTTGTAATGGATCCTGCGTTGTAAAAAGTGCGTTGTAAAGGTAGGCGTTGTAAAAGTATGCGTCGTAACGTCATACATCCTTATAATAATAGCCCATGAAAGGAGCACTACTTCCCCCACACCCGTTCATATTGGCAAGGACAACCATGTGCAACATAAACAGGTTTTACCACCTGCGTGCACCAATCCACACCCCCCACGGCAACACAGGATTGGGGGGGGGCACCGGCTTGTTCCATGTATGGCCACTTCTCTCTAGGCCATCAGACAGGCCACCCCAATAAAAGTTCACTCAGTCCGCGTACCCCCCCAGCCCCTCCAGTAGCCCGAGCAGAGCACCGAGTGGACCCAAATCTAAGGAGCACCCAAGAACAACTGAGAGTTTCCAGCCCACTCCATCCTAGAAGGGGCACAACGCCGGGCAGACCCATGCCAGATAAAAACAAGCATTTGCAATGCAATAGGTCTCGCATTTACGAGAGTTTGAGCTATTGGATTGTAAATGACAATAGTTTAAATTCTCGCAAATGCAAGACCTATTGCATCGCAAATTTTTGTTGTTGTTTACAAGCGCCCCATGCTACGCTTTCACCTTAATAGAGGCCGCACCCCCTTCTTTAGTTGAGCCGCTTTTAAAGAAAGGGGCACGGTCCCCATTAAAGTGAAGGCTTGTTTGGGGCGCTTTTACGAAAAAAAAAAAAATGCATTTGTTTCTCCAGTTGCCAAACCAATGTTTTTTTTGTAAAAGCACCCCATGCTGCGGTTTCACTTTAAAAGAGGCAGCGGACCTTTCTTTAGACATGGCTCGTCTAAAGAAAGGGGTGTGGCCTGTTAAAGTAAAACCGCAGCATGGGGGTTTGTAAACAACAACAAAAAAGTGAATAAATAGTACAAAACAAAAACATGCCGCTGCGTTCTGTGCCGCAAATAAACCAAAGGTGCAGCCCCCACTGTGGCATGTCATGCAATTTAAAAAAAAATGAAAAAGCGTTTGGTGAGAACGTGTTTTGCCTGCAACAGCACGCAGGTGAAAACAATTTAAGGAAATAGTGCTCGGAGGCTGTAATCAAAAACCTACTGAGTAACAACCCACATAAGAGGACCAGTCCTTAAGGGAGGTTGTGGAAAATTAGGGCGTTTTTGGTGAACATTATCTGCGCCATCTTGCCTCTTCCCCTGATGCCACACTTTTGTCATGCGCGCCCGCCATTTTAAGATGCCCCGATCAGAACGAACCCTTTTGCATGCCGCTGGCCCCTGACATAGCCCTTTGCCTTCGCTAAGCCCGCACGCTGACCACCCCCTGCTTGCACCTGCCTTGAGTCATAAACCCCTCTTCAGCGCTGCTCTGCCCCAGGCCCTCATCCTGTTCCCAGCGCGACGCCTCCCTGCTTTCCTTTCATGATCTCCGGCCCTTAGATGCAAACCCCTTTTTCCCCGTGTGCCCGTTTTGTCCTCCCTGTTCCCAAGCCGACACCCAGCTCTGCCGATACCATCCTTGCCCCTCCCCGTATAATAGAAAGCTTCCCCCATCAAAGAATCCCCGGGTTGATCAAAGCCCCCACCCCATGAGATCCAATCAAACTCCCCACATTCCGTGAATCGGCGGATTATCCAGCTGCGCGATGCTCATCACCTGTTGTGACTAGGGTGGGGACTTTAACTGTAAATGTGTGTGGGAACGGGCCCAAAGGGGAGTTCCGAGAATGTCTTTTCCGTACATCAAAGCTTTAGACATGTATGTGTAATCTGCAATAAAGTCATAAATGTGGATATAAGAGGCCAGGCCTCAGAAATACAGTTAGAGCACCTCAGAACGATACCTTCTGTCCGTTTCGTTGTGTTCTCCTCCGGAGAGAATAAAAAAAACCTTGTTTCCTGCTTTCCAGTCTCCAGCGCCTGCCTCTTCATTGATTTAAATAACTAGAGGGTCACAGAGGCAATACCGCCGGGCAAATATCGATTGTCCCCGACCCGATTGAACTTTTTACAATTGGCGCCCAACGTGGGGCCCATCAGCGACTCGTGGATCCAGTGGGAGAGGTCCCGACGACAGAGTGAACGACTGCAACGATCGGGAGAGCTCTTGCCCAATAGACCCTCGTCTGGCAGCCGATCATCCGAACTTCACTAGTTCCGAACAGACCTCTCTCGAGTGATCTACGGTCCTGACTGGGAACCATCAGGAGTGCCGTGAGAAATACGAGAAAAAGAGGACGATCGGGCGCTGGATTCGGAAGACAAGAAACTGTCCACATGGTCCGGGTAAGGTCGTGTTGCCACGACAAATTGCGAAATTTGTTTTGATTGCTTGATTGTTCAAAATACTAGTATTGCCTTGTTTATTTTTATTTGGAGATTCACTGTCTGCAAACGGAGAAGCAACAGGCTCTCTCTCCCTTTGCAAGCAGTGGAGGATAGGTAGGGTAGCAGCCGTGCTTGTTCTTTTTCTCCCCCACTCAATAATTGCTTGAAACTGAACTGTTGTTCACAAAACTATTGTTTCCTGGAGATTCCCTGTCTGCAAGCAGGGAAGAGACCATCCTTTTTGCAGATAGTGAAAAGGGTAGGTAACGCAGATCTTTGCGGTCCTACTCATTCTCCCCATTGTTATTTTGTTGGTCTTTTGTTTTTTTTTGGATCCATGAGGTATTCACTACCTGCAAACAACGTAGAATAGAAATATTCTGTCTAGTCTTTGCACCTAGTGATAAGATAGGCAGTGCTGACTTTTTAGTCCCTCGTTACGAGCCGTCATGTCTGTCTTCTCCCCATTGATAAATAGCCTGTTTAGCCCGGACCGGGTGTTAGAGGTGGACCATATGGCTCCACTAGAAGGCACCCCTAATAAGGACATGTTCATAAACTATGGGTTAGTCACCATAGCTTATAATAAATTATGGCACAGGTATACCGAAGATAGCCAAGACAAACAGTGGCCACTGGCAGGATCCTTTGACCTTGATAAAATAGAAACGTTAGAAATAGCCCTTCGAAATAATAAGACGACGCCAATTATGCTCGACAGTCTCGGTATGTGGCGCAGAGAGGCTACGAAACGACAGAGAAAAGACGAGGATAAACCAAGTAGGGAAATATACCGACAGGACAACCCCAGGACACCGCTACCCACAACTTATCCCCCGACACTATGCAAAGGACGGCCAGACTTAGGGTCAAACCAATGCGCTTTTTGTAGGTATGTCGGACACTGGAAAGCCCAATGCCCGACTCTACTGAGCGTGAGCAAAGGCAAAGGGCCGACAAGAACGACAGACCGACAGTACGAGAACAGGCGCGAGACAGAGAAGAACCCGACTTACATAGACAGACCAGACAGAACCACCACGTTTGATTATGCCCGATGGCACAGATTTCGCCAGGAAAATCTCAGCGGCGTGCTCAAGTTCTCCTAGGTCGGGCAATGTCAAGACGGGAACCCAGCCTCGTTTAAAATTCACAGACGGAAAGAGATAATTATGACCAATAACTGTTTTTATATTTGTCTTGGGTCTTTGTATGTCGTACTTGTACTGTCCCCTGTCTGAGTTTGTGTGTATGTAATGTACAAATCTGCGTCATCCCTCTACACGTGTTTCCGTGTTACTCGACCTCTGTTAGCAGAAACTTAGCATCAAAGCAACCTGGAAAGAAAGAAATGGTAAAACAAAATCCGTAGACCAGTAATAAACTTGAACTTTTAATTTAACACGACAAACAAGGAATAATAACGATAAACTGTAGAAAATGAAAGTCAAACAGAACATTCGCCCCCCCCCCATTCTGGAACCTTCCAAAGTAGGGCAGGGTTACGGCTACGCCCAACCAGCGGCAACCCATATAAGGCGAGCCCCGCCGCCAACTCTTGGTCAGGAAATCTTAACGTATGGGGGAGCCGGAGGAGAGGCAGGAGCCCGCAGCCTGGGCATTTGCAGGTAGTCCCGCCACATGTCTCCTTGGCCGGCCGCAACGGGCCTGGAAAGACTAAGGTAGTCCCGCCACATGTCAAGAGGAGAACGAGGCACCTCTTCCTTTTCTCTTCTGTCACGGCCGCAGCAGTCCTGGACGGCGGGATGTCCTGCACGTACCTCCACAACAATTTGTCCAAGTTGGGCTGGGAGGGAGAGGCGACGCGGACGAGCCTCTCCCACCTCCACCGGTAGGAGGTTTCCCAGCCCCCAGCCCGACGCCGAACGCCCCCAGTCAGGCGATGGTGCCCATACTTCCACAGCACCGAACACACCATGGTGGCACCCCAGTACTTGCGCAGCACCGAACGTACAATGGTGGCACCCCAGTATTTGCGCAGCACCGAACGTACAATGGTGACGCTTGGGGAAAACCGGATGTGGAGAGGCCTTCATGCGGGGCGATGAAAAGGAGCGGCATAGAGTGCACCGGGAGAAGGAGACGATGTGAACGAGTCTCCCTCGCCCCCCAGGTGGGGGCATCACAGCTGCACCCCAGCTGAACGTCCCGCTCTCACAAAACAGGGACCTCTTCCTTTCACTCCGAAGGGTCTCTTCCATTCTTGCAAACTCGACGAGAGTGGCCCCTGTAGGCCTCAAAATGGCGTCTGGATCCGCTGGAAGGCGGGCCCCGGCCACTAGAGTAACTTTGGCCAGCCATACAACTCGAACATTTGTCCCATGGAGCACGAGCCCCCATCTCCGACAGCATCTCCGCAGCCTTGAAGATCATACAAAGGTCCCCGGCGGAACCTTCGGCCTTTGCAGGTTTCCGGTAAGGGACGGCTGCCTTGATCGCCAACGAAACAAACATGACATTGCCACACCTTCTGTTAAGCGTGAATTCTAGAACTGCCGAAAAGGACTCTGGTCCAAACTGCCAGTAATGGAAACATTTCCCCCTGATGCTGCTTCCGGACTGTGCCGGCCCCGCCCAAAATGGCGCTGGTATCAATCGGAACTTACGAACACCTCGTGGTGTTCCTTCGCACTAATATAAACTTGATGTTCTGAGATTTTTGTGATCCTTTGTACACTTGGCTAGAAAAGACAAGGAGAGCTCACTCGACGAACAGTATGAAAGAATCCCCATTACAAATGTTGATTACAAATGTACACTGTATTATATTTTTATAACCGATGTAAACCCCATTTACGACGCACACGTACGGTATGCATATAGGAAATCTGATTACAACTATTGTGATTATGCTTCTAAATTATGAAAATATATGCCCCCGAACCCCCAGCCAATTAATAGACGTTTTAGTCTCTTACAAATGGATGAGTAAAACTTTCCGATGTTTTTATTGTTGCAAACAACACCCCCCCCACTGTACGCACTTTAGCCATTGCCACGACCGACCAAATACGACCACACCCTCCTAATCCATATGCTGAAATGAATTTGCAAAATAAAGTCTTTGAAACTATGGACGGGTATTGCATGCTTTATTTTAAAACAATATGGGATGGGTAGGAAAGTTCTTTTTCTGTGCACCCTACTCTGCTCTCTCTTTAAGGTTAAAGGAAGATGGTTGCCCACCCCTGGAGGACGGATCGGATCGACAACACGACACTCCGCCTTAAAAGTACGCGACTGACTCATGAACTCTCGCGTAGAGGAAGACCGTGACTTCCAAGGATGGGTAAAACGAATGGTGTAAATGAGGGAATGTAAAAGGAGGGTGAAACGAAATAATGTAAATATTGTAAAGTACAACGTTCCAAAGTAGCAGGGACCCAAGAACCGAAGAACTTTAGAACGCCACGGCGTTGAAAGAGGTTTAAGGATCCCGATAGTGAGATATATCCTTTGACTAGATACCTCGCACTAGGCACCTCTGGTTTCCTTTTTATGTTTCCCCGCACACGCCCTACATGAACACACTACCCCCCCCTCGACTCCGAAAACCATATCCCCGGGGACCCTGCCCCAAGGAGGAAAGACGAGTAAGAGGTAAGTAAAGGACTTATGAATCCATGTATTTGAATGCGCGCGAATGCTGTCTCCCCCACCCCCCCCTTTTTTTCCTTCCTCTGCAGGTTACATCAGAGATTACAGCCAAGGTGTGGCGAAGATCTGAGACCTTGCCATGTCTAAATACACGAAACGGACTAGCGCCGCAGGGTGGTGTCTAAGCACGCCTGCAAACTACTCACGTATCGAACAAACCCGAAAAATTAGCACAACCTGATAAAAAGTGATCACCCTTAAACCAGACCGAACGAATGAACCCATGTCACGTATGATGCGAAACTGTGAGGGAATGTGTGTGTGTGACTGAGGCGTTGACCCAACTGGTCAAAGGACCGAGAATGCGAGAAAGTGCGACAAAATGGTACCTCCTTTTTTTCTTCTTTCCTTTTCTCAAAGCACGTCCCCTCTACCCTGTCTAATGCTCAAACTGCATGATTACAAGATTCTAACGCGGACTCGTGAATACCCTTTACTGTGTAATGCACTAAATAGCCTTTCTTGAATGCACTGCCGCCCTCTCTGTTGCACGTGTACTATTTAGCCTGCCGTTGCACTCTCTCTCTCTCTCTCTCTCTCTCTCTCTCTCTATTTTTGCACTACCACTCTTCCGAGTGGTTAGCCCCGAAATTGGCAGATTGCCACCCCTAGCACACCACCTAATTGGCTTCAAATACCGCCAGTATTTGCACAAACGCTTGTCTTTTAATGCAATCACCCTGAGGCCGCGTCATTACCTCTCCTTTTCCGCTAGAAGTCAATGAACCCAGGTGGGGCCGTAAGGGAAAGGACAGGTAAGACGACAGAGGTTCCCTAATCTGGCCCGAAATAAGGGAACTACATGTCAACGGCTCCTATAGTATAAAACAAGGACCTCAGAATACGCGACCCTCCCCTCCCCGAATCGTCGCAATACCCAAACCAGAAAAACGATCACCCCCGTTACCTCCCCTGTCTATGTCCCTGGTTGTTTCCCATAAAACCCCTGTCCTTCCTAGTTAAGTAACCGGGCTGTAAAAGGTTACGTAGGACCCGGAATGATGTTTTACAAGGTTAACAGACTAGACCAAGGTAAAGAAATCATCAAAATGAACCCCGCAGTAGTTGAAAAACAGGATGCACCGATAGAAAGGAAATGTTTAGCCATGTTCGTCTCTCAGCAAAATACCTGTGTAGTACCATGTTGACGACTCACTGTACCCTTTTGTAAATGTGAAACTCTAGAGAACGGCATATCTTTGCCAGATTTGTCTCCCGAAGGTGGGTTACCATCAGATGAACTGTCATGCCTGTAATAAATGATTATGAAGGAAAGTCGTAGTAAATCCAACAGGTCCGCCACCGGTCATTCATATGCCAGTTGTGAACATTAAAAATAACGGACATTTTCATTCTTTGCCTGGAGCTGGGAGAGAAATAGACTTTTTTTGATTATCTTCATCTGCAAATTTTCTAAAGACTGTCTTTTCAAACTTGTTTAAGGGTACTGCCGTTGGAGGAGAGAAGGACCGGATGTGGGAGCACGAGGCCTGACTGCAGACTAAGGAACACCTGCGACATTAGCCAAGGCGAGACCACGACTGAAAAGAGCTGCAGGACGAGGCACTGTTTCTGACAACATGAGAAGAAAGGGTCGACCTGATGCCCCTGCTCGATGTCCAGTACTTGTCGACAAGTCCCCGCTCTCTGAATTCGGTCACATGCTCGCCTATTTGAAGTCTCTCGTTCTCCTAGTTTGTTCCTAATTTGGCCTTGCTCCATCCCCCTTTTCCTCTGACCTACCCTATGGACTGTTTTGTACTCTCTTCTTCCATCTGAACTCTCTGACAATCACCTCAAAGGACACAGGGCGAAAGGGACCTTTTCGACCGGAGACGCGAGGAAAGGGTCGTGCCCTGCAACGCAGAACTTAGAACAGAGCTGGACTCGTAGCTCCACCGCCGGTGCTCAACAGCGCCAACGAAAGACCACAAAGAACAATGAGAACTCGTAAACTTCGAACATTTGACATCCACAATCACCGTTTTTGCTACGCCTCATTTCTCTCCCAGCCACCATTGTATTGATCCTGCTCCAATCCGAATCCGAAATATGTATTAACCTGCCAGTTCACGTTATGATATGTACTTGCTGCTCGCCGTTCTTGTATTTCATTCCTATGACTTTCCTGCTGAACAAATTTATCAAAGTTTATCAAATAGGTGCACCTCCTAAAAACTAGAAACCTCAAAATGTATTGTTTACAACTCTTTTTCATCTAGGGTTCCTACCGTTTTCTTTCTCATGCTCACCACAGTAGAACCGAATAGAAAATGAACCAGCAAGATGTCTTGAATATGTTAAAGGGAGGACTGTGGAAAATTAGTGCGTTTTTGGTGAACATTATCTGCGCCATCTTGCCTCTTCCCCTGATGCCACACTTTTGTCATGCGCGCCCGCCATTTTAAGATGCCCCGATCAGAACGAACCCTTTTGCATGCCGCTGGCCCCTGACATAGCCCTTTGCCTTCGCTAAGCCCGCACGCTGACCACCCCCTGCTTGCACCTGCCTTGAGTCATAAACCCCTCTTCAGCGCTGCTCTGCCCCAGGCCCTCATCCTGTTCCCAGCGCGACGCCTCCCTGCTTTCCTTTCATGATCTCCGGCCCTTAGATGCAAACCCCTTTTTCCCCGTGTGCCCGTTTTGTCCTCCCTGTTCCCAAGCCGACACCCAGCTCTGCCGATACCATCCTTGCCCCTCCCCGTATAATAGAAAGCTTCCCCCATCAAAGAATCCCCGGGTTGATCAAAGCCCCCACCCCATGAGATCCAATCAAACTCCCCACATTCCGTGAATCGGCGGATTATCCAGCTGCGCGATGCTCATCACCTGTTGTGACTAGGGTGGGGACTTTAACTGTAAATGTGTGTGGGAACGGGCCCAAAGGGGAGTTCCGAGAATGTCTTTTCCGTACATCAAAGCTTTAGACATGTATGTGTAATCTGCAATAAAGTCATAAATGTGGATATAAGAGGCCAGGCCTCAGAAATACAGTTAGAGCACCTCAGAACGATACCTTCTGTCCGTTTCGTTGTGTTCTCCTCCGGAGAGAATAAAAAAAACCTTGTTTCCTGCTTTCCAGTCTCCAGCGCCTGCCTCTTCATTGATTTAAATAACTAGAGGGTCACAGAGGCAATACCGCCGGGCAAATATCGATTGTCCCCGACCCGATTGAACTTTTTACAAGGTTAGAAGATGAGACAAGGCTGTACTAAGTAGGGAATACTAAGCCTATTGACCTATGAAAAGCTACAGTTTACAAAGGACAATGATACAAACCAATGAAAAATATGGGCGGAGCTTCAAGTCCCTACCTAAATACAGCATGCCTCACACAGCAGCGCATGCGCTGCCCAGGCTCAACCTAAAAATGGCTTCATTGTAGCTGTCTCCACCTGAAATTGCCTTTCCATTAAAGCATGTCAATGGAAAAAATTAAGCCCCCCCCCCTTTCTTCTTTCAAAATCTCCCAGTTGCTTGTTTCAACATTTTGGCATGTATGCCCACATGCACAGAAGCCATGAAAAAAGAAAACTGCCCAGCCATGCCATCAATCACGGATATGCTATCAGACATGAAAGGGGCTAATTAAAGAAGTAACAGGCTGCGAATCGAACTGCTGCCATATTTGGGGAAAGAGGATGTGGGAATGGCCAGAACTGCCGACTTTGGAGCTGGGGAACCACGTTCGAGTCTGGGGTCGGCTCAACATCCTGTGATTCTAGGCAAATCAAGTATTCTGACAGTGCCTACCAAAAATGAACGTGTCCTTGCATAAGTAGCTTGTGCTCATGTGAAGCGCACCAATACCTTCGGATCGAGTTTGCGCTATATCAAACTGCACAAATCAAAAGGATTCCCTGCGGTGTCGGATTCGTCACACTTCCCAGCCTCAATAAGTGCTAGAAAGGCCACTTGAAAATTAAACAACTCCTGCACCGTAACGTACAGGGTCGCACCACATACGGCTTTCAATCCCGGCCTAAGTCCCAGAAACAGAGGTCACATGTCCGTCTGTAGTTAGCAAACAGTATTTTGAGTAGTACCCGCTGACTTCAAGACTTGGAGATGAGCAAGAGAACCTGTTCTAATCCCACCACCAACCAAGGACTCCGAAAATCTTTAGGCATACTAGATTGGCTGGACTGACCTCGATCCTCCAATCCTAGGCCACCAAACACATTAGCAGTCCCGCAGGCTCCCCATTATATGTTCTACCTTGAGAGTGGCTATTATGTGATTCGGAAGTGCTAAAGATGAAAATGACATCCTTTCGAAGTTCAGCCACAGAGGAAGCACTGTCCACATGGAGTTGAATTGACTGCCCATGTTATAAACAGCAGGTCATCGTACTTACAGCACCCGTGGTACGTTGTTAATATTCTCTGCTGAACCAATACTCTTTGTGCCAATGTTTGATAATGCCAGCGCTTTTTCTACCTTAAGCTAGAGTTTTAATTATAGTATCTGTATGTCGCTGAATATACTAGTTTTCTTAGCATATGGGATTTGGTGTTTCAAAACAGGCAACAGGTTTACGGTTGAGCGCAGTGTTTTTTTTTATTTTACTAGAAATTGCAGTCGCCTTGTGGTCCAGTGTTTAAGTTCAGAAAAAATGGGGCTGCAGTTACAGTGCCAATATCTGCACTTGATGACCACGTTTCGTGATTTTTGATGGATCAGTTTATCTCCCTTTATATCCCAGTTCCCTCATTTGCTGAAATTTTGAGAACTTTACGCTTATTTTTCAACGCGCACCCTGATACTCTGCTTTTCACTGCTAACTCCTATCAATCTTGTTTTGATTTAATATCCTTCAACGTTATTTGTAAAGTGCCTAAATACACCTGATTCTAGCGCACTATAGACAAGCCTGCGAGGGGTGCGCGCAAGCGCCCTACAACGAGACATGTGGTTTCCATTATCGATATTTGAAACCATATGGCGGCGGTGCAGGTAACCAACACCAATAGGCCATAGGCGGAGCAATGCGCCTGCCTTGGGCCAATTGCGTGCTGTCTTTGTTAAAAAGAAGCACGCAAAGGCCAATAGCGTGGGTCAAAAGGAAAAGCACACGCATGAGCGTGTGCGATTCCTAGGACAGTTTTCAAACCCTCCCCTATATGAGGTCTCTCGCTGCGCGAGAAGTGCTGCGCACTGCAACACTAGGGGCAAGACCTAAAAATCTGCTATCAGGAGTGCACTTTGCATGCATGCGCCTCATGCTCTGGGTGACATTCGCTGTAGGTGGCGTGGGGAAAGAAAAGTTGCATGAAAATTGTTTTGTTGGATCATGCGCATACGGCAAGCAATTTCCAACTCACGGGCCGCACGACAGATCTCCCTCCAGTCATCTTCGTAAAGCTGCTCCACCCAATGTTCCCATTTTTGTTTGAGCAGAGCAAAACCATCTAGGGCAGATTACGAACAATGAGCGGCAAATCAAAGAGATGCCACCTTTCCCAAAGCGCTTCAAGAAGATTTTGGCTTCAAGTGGACTATATTCAGGGAGCGAGGCATCTGGGGAGACGTGATCGTAGGGAATGTCGCAGCTGAAGGAAGTGAAAAAAATGCAAATTAGCTAAAGTTTATTGATCTTTCAGATCTTGAAAAGACATTAAGATTTCTCCTTTATACACATCTCCCAAGTGAATGAATGAATGAAATTATTTATAGAGCGCACGATGGCCAAACGGCTTCCTGGCGCTGAGAAGTCTAAGGGACAGAACAAGCGGCGCCAGGAAGGATTTAACAGGGGTAGGCCAAGGCAAACAAAAATGTTTTAAGCGCTTTACGAAAGTGTGAAAAGATAGGAATAAAACGCAAAGAAAGAGGGAGGGAGTTCCAGAACCGGGGTGCAAGGACAGAAAATCTAGAACCGCCAGTGCGAGTTTTGCGGAAGCGGGGGACCGTGAGGAGGGCAGAAGAAGATGAGCAGAGAGTGCGGGTAGGGGTGTAGGAGGAAATAAGAGAGTTGATGAACGCCGGAGGCGAGCGATCAAGGGCCCGATAAACAAGGCACCCTAATTTAAACAAGGATCTCTGCGGGATTGGTAACCAGTGAAGGGATTTGAGGACAGGAGTGATGTGAGAAGTTTTGGGTAAGTGGAAGATGAGACGGGCAGCCTGATTTTGGATTGCTTGAAGACGGCGGGTTTCGTAGGCAGGAATGCCCACGAACAAGCTGTTACCATAATCAAGGCGGGAAGTGATGAGGGCAGAAATGATAATTTTAAGAGATTCAAGGGAGAAGAAACGAGAGATTTTTCGGATCAACCGAAGAGAAAGAAAGCAGGAAGATACGACAGCACTGACCTGGCCATGCATGGACAGGTCCTGGCTAACCTTGATGCCCAAGGTTTTGACAGAGGCGACCGGGGTGGGAGGGGGACCGAGGGAGGGGGGCCAAAAAGCAGAGGACCAAGGGCTGGATGAGCCGCCAGTCAGAACAAGCTCAGTCTTATCTGGATTGAGCTTGAGGTGATTGGCGCTCATCCACCCAGAAATGAAGACCATGGTGGAACGAAAAAAGGATAGGGAGTGAGAGGCAGAAGAAAGGTCAAAGACAAGCTGGAGGTCATCTGCGTAATTGAACACCGAGACCCCCAGCTGAAGAAGAGAAGAGATAAGTGGGTGAATATAGAGATTGAAAAGAAGAGGGGAGAGGGAAGAGCCTTGGGGGACCCCACAGGGCACCGGGAGGGGAGGGGCAGAAGAACCGGGGAGGTGAACCGCTTGTGAACGTCCTGTTAGAAAGGACGTAATCCAGGAAAGGGCAGTGCCTCTGATGCCCGCTGCGCTGACACGATCCAGAAGGATGTTATGATCGACCGTGTCAAACGCAGCGGACAGGTCGAGGAGAACCAAAGCTTGGGGAGAGTTAGTGTCAGTCTTTGCTTTCAGCTCGTCGAGAACGGCGAGCACCACAGATTCGGTCGAGTGACCTGAGCGAAAACCCGCTTGGTGAGAAGCAAGGCGTTGGTTCTGCTCAACATAGGTGGAGAGACAAGAGGTAACATAAGATTCCAGAATTTCAGCAAGGTAGGGAAGGAGAGAAATGGGCCTAAAGTTAGAGGGGAGGGAAGAATCAAGACCAGGTTTTTTAAGAATAGGGGAAACAATAGCAGATTTAAATGAGGAAGGAACCGATCCAGTGGAGAGGGAGGCATTAAGGAGGGAAAGAGGGGCAGCAGGACAAGAAGAGAAGAGAGTTTTAAGAATGCGAGCAGGGGCACAATCAGTAGGGGAGCCGGACTTGATTTTTGTGAGCAGGACTAGAAAAGAGTCCAGAGAAAGGGGTGGGAAATAGGAGAAGGAAGAATTAGACATAGGGGGGACAGAATGAAGTGGAGTAAAAGGAGTGGCAGAGATGTTAGATTTGATTTTAACGATCTTCTCAATGAAGAAGTCGTTTAAAGAAGTACAGAGGGCCTGAGAAGGGGTGAAGTTAGGGCAAGCACGGTCAGAGGTAGCCAAATTGTTGACCAAGGAGAAGATCTCTTTAGATTTGTTAGCCAAAAGGGTTACTTGTTCGGAAAAGTACTTGGACTTAGTCGCGAGAATAGCTTTCTTGTACTCTTTAAGAAGAGATTTGTATTTCTCCTTGAGGTCGGGGCAGTAGCTGCGGCGCCAAAGGCGCTCAGAGCGTCTGAGTTCCAATTTGAGGACCTTGAGCTCAGAGTTGAACCAACGGTGAGCCTCGTGTGGGCGAATGGACTTAACTAGCTTGAGAGGGGCTACTAGATCGCAGGCAGACGAAAGCCAGTTTCCAACTGCAACGGCCTGTGAATCAAGGGGAATGCCATTAAGGTCAGGGGAAGAAGAAGCAAGAGAATGAGAGAGGGAAGACAGGTAAGGACAAGTAGGAAATGACAACCCGCTCCCACTGAGTAAAACCTTCCAGAGCAGAAAGGTGATGGAGCAACGTACCCTGCCACAAGGCTGTCATTCCAGTCAGATTTCAATGCCACTTAATAAGACGTATGTCGCCCGCCAGCAAGCAAGCGAGATTCGTGTACTAGAGGTAATGACGGGGGCAACTGTTCTCTATAGAGAAGATCCATTAGACCATCAAAGCCGACAAGATGGAGCTCCAAATGGCAGGCGGGTTCGTCCCAGCCACCCGTGAACCAGTTGTTGACTGGTACTAAGTGCGCTGCCATGTAGTAAAGATACAGATCGGACATTCCAAGGGCACCATCGAAGGGGGACTTACACACAGATTGAAAAGCAACCTTATGACATCCTCCAGCCCATACAAAGTGTGTGGGCTTGGAGGTCAGGAAGCGGAACTACTTGCAAGGAATGAGATATGGATAGTTCGCCAGGACATATTAATAGCAGAGGAGACATATCGTCATGAAGAGCGCAACGTGCCCCAGGGGATTAAGCGGTAGAGTGGCCCAGCGGTGTAGGTCCCGATCAAGAGTTTGTGCAAGTCCCCTAAAATTAAATGCCCGTGCTTGATCAGGAAGATGGGATATGTGATTCCCCAGATATTTGTAGGAATAGCGTTGGATGGAAAGTTCTGGACACCAACACTTCCCCCTCCACCAGGGTGTACTTGCCCGCATTATTCTGAAGGCTTGAAGCCTCGCCATATAGACAAAGGTTTTCCAGGCAAAGTGGGCCAGAGGCCTGAGGTTTCCCAAGGAACAGGAGAATATTATCTGCATATAACACTATGCAGTCTTCAAACCCAACTCCCCACCGCCATCCCCGTACCCAGGCGTCGCACCGTATAAGACGCTCCAGAGGCTCTATCAAAAGGAAGGAAAGCAGGCAGCCCTGGCACATACCCTGCCATATGGGAAAGGGAGTGGATAAGACGCCGTTCACCCGAACCTGGGCAGTCGGGTTACAGTAAAGAAGATGAATCGTCCAACAAAATATACTTCCTACGCCTGCCCGCAGGAGAACTGTGCCCAAAAAGTCCCCGGAGATCGTGTCAAAGGCCATAGAAAACATCTATAAGCAAGAGGGCCAGCATGTCACCTAAGTCCAGCATATGAGAATGGGCCGCCTGCCACGACCCCGCATCAAAACACAATGATCTGGGTGAATAAGAGAGGGAAGAGCCAGTGTTAGGTGAGTTGCCAAAGCCTTGGAAAATATCTTAATAGCAGAGTTTCTGAGAGAGATGGGATGATAACACTGGTCCCTGGGGAGGCCTTCTTTAGGAAGAACCACAATGGTGGCGCAGTCCAGATCTGGCAGGAATATTATATTGCAGCAGTGTAGAAATAGAGCAGATAGGGGGGTCAGAGCATCTTAAAACCGCTTGTACTACTCAATGGGGTCACCATCTGGGCCCGCCGTTTCCCCATATTGTAAAGGTGTCACGGCAGTCTCCTCTACAGTGAGGGCCTTATCTAATTCCCGGGACAAGAAGTCAAGAATGGATGTTAGCGGAATATCAAAGAGAATGAGATGGTCTCTCTCCGGTAAAGACTGTGGGTGTCGGGCATACAAACCCTGGTAGAAATCTGCAAAAGCTCGAGCAATCTTGGGTAGATCCTCACAGAGGCGACCAGATGAGCCCCAAATAGCAGGCACCACTCTGTCAGAGATGCCACGGGTCACCAACCAGTATAGCAACATGCCAGATTTATCACTCGCGTCATACAGCTTGGGCGAAAGCGAGGAGACAACGAATCGACTCCGCCTCATGGTGACGTAGGTCGGTCTCCAGCTGAAGTAGCTGGAACTCCAGCTCCGCTATTTGCGCCATCCAGCGGGCCTCACAACGCCGCACATAGCCCTTCAAGTGGCCCGTTAAGCAGGGCTTGCAGGATGGCCACAGTGTAACTGCAGAGGATACTGAGCTCACATAAAGTTGAAAGAAGGTCTTTAGTTCCTCCTCCACAAATTGGACGCATTCATGGGCCTGCAGATAACAGACACTGAATCTCTAGGCAGGGTGAAGGGGGTGGTCGAGTATCCCATTCCATTAAGAGGGGCGCATGGTCAGAGATGCCTTGTGGAAGAATACTTACCGACTGGACAGAGAGAAGGTCAGCGGCTGGTAGCCATAGCAGGTAAATTTGCGATTCCATATTGTGGGCCGCCGATTGGTATGTATAGGCTTGCGTTGCAGGGTGTCATGAGCACCGAGCATCACACAGCCCCATAGAAACCGCCCAGGAAAATAAACAGTACGAACTAGTCTCCCGGGCCTGATATGAAGCAGTGGAGGCATCAAGGTAGGGTCAAGGACCGTGTTAAAGTCCCCTCCAATCACTGTAGTCCCCACAGGGAGAGTCAAGGTAAAATATTGTAACATCTGGAGAGTGGATTGCAACAAAGGTAGGGGAGCATAGAAAATGAAGTTATAATGTTTGGCTGCCAGGTGACCCTCAATTCCGACATATCGCCCCTGGAGATCCTCATAGACCTTAGTGACCATAAAAGTGAGGGATTTATGTACAAATATAGCAACTCCCCAGGAGCCCTTCATGAATCCAGAGTGAAAAACCCTGGCATCCCAGAAAGGCCTATATCTCTTAACATAGCGCAGCACCTCAAAGCGTTCGATCCGATTTAGGAGACCATTGGTGTTCCTGGAGAGGATCGTCAAGTTAAGGATAGACGTGGCATGTAAGGAAAAGCCCTGTAGGTCCTGCCAAAGTCCATGATTATCTGTCTAATTCGTGATCAATTTGTAAAAAAAGGTATGCAGTTCCTGTCAAGGAGTCAGGGCCTACCAGGAGGCAGGGTCTACCAGGAGGCAGGTGGGGGGAGTGCTTCCTTAGGAGCATGGGCCCTCACAGGCAGATCCTTGTTGGGTCGGCACTGCAATACCCAACGGGCCCCGCTAAGGGGTCTTTACTGGAGTTGTTTTTGTTTTGCTGATGAGTGAGGTGTGGTGGTGGAGTGCGTGAATGATTGTGAGTAGATTGGAAAAATGTGCAGCAAAAATAACTAAAAGAATCCAAAACACTATTTAATCACTGGATTCCTTTGTTATGGTTAAAAACGTGAAGTCAGGCAAGAGATGCATATAATGGTCCTCTCCATCACTAGGTTGTGTTTATAAGGAAATAGAAGGTCAACATGTTTCATGGCTGTTACTGTCTAGAAGATCAAGGCAGTTCATCAGGACCAAGAATCCTTGGGGTCAGAGCATCTTGTGTGGGGATGATAAACCAGTGCATGTAGATAATACCATACCCTAAATAAATCACACAGGCCACTAGTTCTCTTTTTGTCTCTCTCTGCTTTTCTTTGTTTCTCGCTGCTCTCTTTTCTGCTTTCCTTTCCTTCCCGCGGGGGGCTGGGATGGGGGTGTTGGTGTTTGGTGGGGAGTGGATGGCTACGGGTCTTTGCCTGCGGTATGTGTGGTGCGATTGCGATGGCGGTTTTGGGAGTGAAGAAGACTTATGACTACTCCCGGTATGGCTGTGACTGCGCCTAGCCCTCTTAAGATTCTGTCCCTCAATGTAAAGGGCCTTAACTCGCCTAATAAGCGTAAGCAGGTATGGCATTACCTCACCCGTCAGAACCCAGACATCATACTCCTACAGGAGACTCACCTGCTGCAGGCTGATACGGCGCACATGGCGCACCCTAGATACCCTCTCCAGTTTTGGGCTGCTACAGACACAAAGACAGCAGGAGTGGCGATATTGTGCAGAGCTGGCATTAGGCGGGGGAGGGCAGACCCTTTCGGAGTGGCGACGGGCGCTTTCTCAGAGTGAGTGTTGAGGTGGGGCGTCGCTGCCTCACTCTGTGCAACATTTATGCCCCCAACCAGGCGCAGGACCGCTACCTCAGAGACCTCTTGAGGGACCACGTGCCACAGGGTGGATCCTCGCTTATTGTGGGGGGTGATCTGAACCTGGTCTGGTGCCCGAAGTTAGAGCGGAGCGAGGGTTCATTCAGTGGTGCTGGGGCAATGTCCTCGGAGTTACGCAAGCAGATCGCGGACCTGGGGTTGTTTGACACATGGCGGTACTTTTCTCCAGACAAGCGGGAGTACTCATACTACTCACATGCTCATCACTCCTACTCTCGCATCGATTATCTGTTTATGTCCCATGATCTCTCCCGCAATGTCATAGGTGTCGAAATGTCTGATATCTCCATTTCTGACCACGCTCATGTAGAATTGCTCATGCAGGACCCAGCAGCCGGTCCCCCCCCGGGAACGTAAGTGGTTTCTGCCGCCTAGTATCCTGCGGGATGCGGTGGATGTCGAAGACATCCGGGGAGCCATTGTTTCCTACTTTGAGCATAACGACTTGCCTGAGACGCCCTTTCCGGTGGTCTGGGATGCCTTCAAAGCAACCTTACGGGGGCATATTACGTCCCTTTCGATAGCGAGATCGCGAGAGGCACGCGCGTTGGAAGATAAACTGACGGAGGACCTCAAGAAGGCGGAGGCACAGAACCAGGGCGACTCCACCCAGCAGACGAGGAGGCGCTTAGCTAACCTTAGGGGGCAACTCAGGATGCTGCGCACCAATAGGGCGGAAACGTCCCTGGTGGCATTAAAACAGAAATCTTTTGAGGGTGGAGATAAGGTGGGGAGGTTATTGGCGAGGAGGTTGAGGGCTAAAGCTGCTAAAGCACATATAGCGAACGCGCAGCTGCCGGATGGAACAAGGGTGGCTGCGGCGAGGGATAAGTGCCAGGCTTTCAGGGACTACTATACGTCCCTTTACTCGGAGGAGAAACCTCCCCCCGAACTTGTGATGGAAGTGCTAGAACAGTATGGCGGGGCGACGCTGCACCCCCACTTTGCGCAACTTCTGGAGAGTTCGATCACGCAGGAGGAAATAACCTCAGCTATCCAGGAGCTCCACCTAGGGAAAACACCGGGACCCGACGGCCTTCCGTTATCCTTCTGTCGCATGCTCCAGGTACAACTAGGGCCCTACCTTCTTCGGTTGTTTAATTCTTTCACTGACGAACAGGGGCCGTCCCCGGACATGGGGTTGGCCGAAATTGCTTTAATACCGAAACCTGGGAAGGACCCCGCACTGTGCTCGTCGTACCGCCCAATAGCCTTATTGAACACCGACTTTAAAATATACACTAAGCTCCTGGCGAGGCGCCTGGACCCCCACATGCCGGGCCTGATCGACCCCGATCAGGTGGGTTTTATTTGCGATCGACAGGGTGCGGACAATGTGCGAAGAGTGGCACACCTTGTGGGCAAGGCCCATCATTGGCAGATCCCGGCTTGCCTTCTCTCCTTAGATGCCGAAAAGGCGTTCGACCGGGTGGATTGGTCCTTCCTCCGCACGGTCCTCCATAGGATAGGGCTTGGCCCGAAAATGATCACCAGGATTATGGCGCCTTATATTGCGCCACGGGCCAGGATTAGAGTGAATGGGCAGCTCACTGAGCCATTTACTATAGGGAGGGGAACCAGGTAGGGCTGCCCGCTCTCGCCTTTATTATTTGCCCTGGCAATCGAGCCGCTGGCGGACATGATCCGTCGAGCCCCTGACATCCATGGTATCCCGATAGGTGGCCTTGACAATAAGGTGGCACTATTTGCAGATGATCTCATCCTGACACTTACTAAGCCCCGAGAGTCCCTCCCGGCAGTACACTCCACGCTTTGCCTTTTTGAGCGTGTCTCTGGCCTGAAAATGAACCATAGCAAGTCCTGGGCGCTTAACCTCACCATCCCGAAGACAGAAATTCCCCACCTGGAACGAATAGCCCCCTATAGCTGGACGACACAACACATCCGTTATCTGGGCTTGCAGCTGACACCTTCGCTAGCCGGCTGGACCCATGCCAACTGGAGGGACTGTCGCCGAGCGGTCCTGGAGGACCTACGGCGATGGAAGCCGCTTATACCGTCTTGGCTGGGTAGACTCAATGCGATAAAGATGTCCATCCTGCCCAAAATCCTATATCTATTTCAATGCCTTCCCACCCCCATCCCGCTACATAATATCAGAAGTCTGCAGAGGGACCTAACCAACTTCATCGGGGGGGGGGGGGGAGAGGCCTCGCTTCTCGCAGGCAATGTTTCTGGCGCCACGAGACCGGGGGGGACTAGCGTGTCCCAACCTAGTAGAGTACTACTGGGCCGCCCATCTTCGCTTTATAATTGAATGGGGGACTACGGAGAGTGAGAAGGGGTGGCTGCACATGGACAGAGCGGTGACTGGCCAGACTATCTGGGATTTGGCTTGGAATCATAGGGAGGGGCGTTCCCTGAGTGCCTACATGGCAGTGCCCACGAAAATGGTGCTGGAGGTTTGGGACAGGGTAGCGGTACGTAGGGGCCTCACCACTTTTCCCTCGCCGCACACTCCAATTGAAGGGAACCCGTGGTTTCCTCCGGCCTTCTGTACCAGGGCCTTCCGTAGATGGTGCCAGGGCAACTGTAGGGTGCTTACAGACCTCTTTGATGGGGGCACCCTTAAATCCTTTGCGCACTGCAGAGAGGACTTCCGATTGCCCCCCGACGCCGAATTGCAATATGCCCAACTGAGGCACTGGGTAATGGCGGATGGGACGTATCAGGCAGCTACCCGCGCTTTCACCCCGTTTGAGAGATTAGCCCGCTACTTCACGGAATCGAAGGGTCTGATCTCAAAAATTTACCACATTTTGCAGCACCCTCAGACACCGCCTACACATAAGTGTTAGCAGCGGCGGCAATCTATTTCGGGTACAGACATCACATCAGTCCAATGGCTTTGACTGTGGCGTGACATACCTAAAATTTACCGTAGCGTTCCACAACAAGAGAACGCTTATAAAATGATGACCCAGTGGTATTATACGCCGCAACGACTCCACAAAATGTTTCCGACCTCTTCTCCAGAGTGCTGGAGTTGCCGATCTGCGACTGGTAATTTTTTGCACATCTGGTGGTCTTGCCCCTCGATAACACTCTTCTGGAAGGAGATCTTGAGCCACATCAGGGGGGTCCTGGGGTTTCCTCTGCCTGATGCCACTAGCACAATTTTATTGGGGGTCAAACCGGCAGGCCTGCTAGCGCTAACCCGGAGCGACTGGACCATAGCGCTTCAAATGCTGGGAGCAGCCAGACAGCTCATTGCCCTTTACTGGAAAAAAACGGAAGCACCACCTGTCGCGGCGTGATTCGTGCGCCCCTGGCATGTCATAACAATGGAGCGCCTTACAGCTCGACTGCAGGCTCGCGACACATGCTTTACGAAGGTGTGGCAACCTCTGGTGCAATATTTATGTGAAGTAGAGCATGCGCGACATATGCCCCCTAAACTACGGGCGCTGCGTCTGGTGGAGGATGCGGTGGACCCCCCATGCCGAACAGACCCCTGCCATAGCAGTCCCAGAGAATGGGGCGTACACTGGGATAGGTACCGCTGCTATCTCCCAGGGTCCGCTGTGACGCTCATACCCCCTTAGGCCCTCTCGCTTCTACTGTCTAACCTTTCTCTTTCACTCTTTTCCTCTGTCTCTTCTATACTCTGCCTCTCCTTCAGACAATATGTTATGGTTTGGACCCGTATGGTCCTATGGTTCTATTAGTCCTGGTTCTTTGAGTTTCTATGGCCCTTGCGGCCGAGCTATAATTGGAAGTGACTGCCCAGCGTACACTTTGTGCTATCTTACGCGGCCAGCCCTTTTTGGGTTGTAGGTTTACCTCTGTGTATACAGTTTCCATGCATTGTGTTTGACGCGGCCGGCCCTGGCAGGGTTGTAGGCTTATCACTGTGTACATGTCACTCTTAGGCTTACGCCCTGTTGCAGGGGTGGAATAAACAGAATTGAATACAAAACACTATATCGGCCAGTCAACCATCTCACACAATACGCAGCGTATGCCCAGTGATAGAGCAAAGAGTAAATGAAGGCAGCTGCCTGATGGTCCCATGGACAGGACTCACCAAATCACGACTTGTCGAAGGTCCCAATGAGAAAGTAAAATAAAAGACAGCAAACTTTGCAAAAGTCCTGCCAATGTCGGAGCTACGGTTAGCAGGCTGGTTGCAGCGTGCTCATTGTGGGAGGAAAAACAGTTTACTTGCAGATGTCGGTGATCACGTCTAGCAGCCGACCTACCCCTTATTCCACTGATTCGGGAGTGGTTCTCTCAGGACGTGCTCGTTTTTAAAGGGACGTCCGGTCCAAGGAGACCAGAAGCTCAAATTGATGAGTTTCATATTGGGCGCCATCTTAAGTGTAGAGAGACACCCGGCGAGACATCAGTGACAGCACTGACTGTCTGTAATGGTTAACATAGTTAATATGCGTTTTTTAGTGTGCTGCCTGAAAAGTTGATTTACCAGCTGGGGAACCACCCGGAGAAGGTCTTGTGAATCATGTTGGGGGCGCACGGTCTGGGTTGATCATGGGTGGGATGAACTTGGCCCACTGGCGTTTCATGAAAAGGTAAGGAGACAGGGTTTGCTGATCACGTGAAGAGCGCACGGCCTGAGTAGTTCTCGGTTGGGTGGGATAGACTTAAACCCACCAGCATTTGATAAAAGGCAGTGAATCCCCCAGCATATAGTTTCAAAGTGCAAATTTAAAATGAGGGTTATCTCCACGAATAATTGTGCTATTGAGCTTCTCAGACTTACAGAATGTATTCTGAAAAACTTGGCAAAAAAACAGGTTTACTTCTCAAGCAGTGGGACGAGGAGTCACACATTGCTGGTATGTACTCAAAGGTGGGGTGTAGAGAAGGGGTCTCAAGGAGTCGGTCAGGAGAGTCCAAGGGGGATTCAAGCATATGATACTTAGTACATTATCATCAAGACTTACGCTATTGGACGTGAAGATGAAGCTGTGCATGCGTGGTGGTGATTACTGGGCGGTTGCCAAAAGGCTGACAAGTCGTGTAAAGATTCTCATCACAAGAAGGGGGGTGCTGAGGAGGTAGTATGAGGTGCAGAGTCTATATAGTCAGCTCACCCCAAGGTATCTCGCCGTTTAGCCCTGTTAGATGTGTAGGTAGACAGAAAATCCATTGTTGTTCTTTGTGAAATGGGGCATCCCTGTGTATTTGTGTGTGGGCCTCAAGGATAGTCCACTGTAGATCGTCAGGTGTGTGTAGTGCACACTCATTTTTGTTGTTATTTTTCTGCCGCATACATTGCTCCGATGTTCTATGATCCTAGTTGTGACTGCCCTGGTTGTCATGCCTATCTAGATCATAGAAATGCATTTTTTAGTATTGCAATTAGTGTGAGATTTCTGGGTCCAGGTAGATGTGGGGCTGGGATGGATCTCTTTGAATGTTTAGTTAATGTGCAGACACTGCATGATCTGCGGGGATAGTGGCCTGACGCTGGGCGGAGCCTCCAGAGGGATCCTTGGGGTACTGTTGAGTTGGGTTTGGGCCTAGCATGTACGATGGTGGTTGAGGTTATTTGTTCGTTTGAAGGCAAAACGTGGTGGAGCGAGTGTAAGGGACCCAGTATGGAGTATCAACCAATCTTTCTTGATAATTGTCTGTATTTGGTTGGAGTTGAGAGTGAATGTTGCAACATGAGTCAAGATTTCACGTTCAGGTTCTGTGCAAATTTCAGTAGTGCTGCTCTGATCTTTTGCAAGCTGTCTTTACAACGTGAGGGGATATCCGCATGCTACTAGATTGGTAGTCAGGGCCACTGCTTGTTGTTTGTAATCACCAATGGAACTACAGTTGCGTCAAAGTCGCAAAAATTTTCCAAAGGGTAAATTGTCTCTAAGATGTTTGGGATGGTGGCTGTTGGACCTAGGCACACTATTGTAATCAATAGGTTTCTTTTACGCTGTTGTGTGCAGCCTCCCTTCTCAGACAGATATCAACAACAGGGGAGAGGATGTGGCCTAACGGCTAGGGCAGTCAATCTCAAATCTGGGGAACCGGGTTCGTATCTCGGCAAAGATGCTCAACGTCCTGTAGTTCTAGGCAAATCACTTGATCTGCCCGTGCCTAACAAAAAAATGAATGTGTCCATGTGTAAGTCAACTGGTGCTCATGTAAAGTGCTCTGATACCTTTGAGTCAAGTTTGCGCTATAAAAAACTCACACGCAAAAAAAATCCATGAACGGTAGGCTCTTAGCTGAAATGTTTTTTGTGAACCTCAGGTATGAGTTGAGAGTGTTGACCCAATCACAAAATGTGTGGCATGTCTCTGCAGTACCTTACCAGAGGATAAGTATGACATGGATAAGGCGACGCCAGATGATGATATTAGTAAAGGAAAAAGCGATTACTGTCGAGCAAGAAGTGATGTTTGTCAAAGTTAGCTATGTACAAACAGGCCAGAATCGGGGGGAAAGTACTGCCCATCTAAGTCCCCTGCGTTTGATGATATAGTTGATCTTGAAATTGGAAGAAATTCTCCATAAGTGCAAGGGTGGTGCATTATGTTATGAAGCTAACTGGAGTCGGGAATTACATTCCTCAGCTAAGAGGGTATTTTCTATAACAACCAGAGTGGCATCCTGGGGGGGTGTTGGTATAGAGCGCCTCAACGTCTAAGGTAACCAGTAAGTCAAAGTTTGTATTGTCATTGATTGCTTCTAGCAGATTTAGTACATATGTTGAGTCCCTTAGGAAAGATGGAGTGTCAGTAACCAAAGAATGTAAGAAATGGTCACAGAATTGTGACAATGGATCCACCAGTAACCCTATGCCAGACACAATCGGTCTACCTGGTGAAGAATTCATGCCCATACGTATGTTAGGAAGGGCATGAAAATAGGGAACCTTAGGACTCATATTGACTAAGAACTCAAATTCTTTTTTGCTTATCCAACCTTGTGCCTACACCGAGGTGACCAATTAGGGTATTGGTGTACTTAGTCTTTGGTTGGGTCCTGTGTAATGGCGGAATAGTAGTCAGTGTTAGCCAATTGTCGTTGGCATTCCGTGATGTAGTGTTCATAATCATAATTGCACCTCCATTGTCAGCAGGTTTTATTGTAATGGTAGTGCCATTAGGTAAGGCTTGCATTGCGGTTGTTTCCAGTTTTGACATATTGTGGGAGGTAGGTTTTTGGGGGCACCTTTCCAAATCTTTCAGGACCGCCTGCTCAAGTGTTTGTACCTCGTGGGGGATCATTCCTGCTGAGGGAGCAAACATTGATCGAATGTCATGACCTGCGTTTGTACTCTCAATGCGTTGCTTATCCCGGGAAAATGCTTATAAGCAAATTTTCCGGGAGAATTGGTGGAGTTCGTGGGCGGCGTAGAACTTGTCTTCTTTGGGGGGAGGAAAAAGCCCAACCCTTTGCATAAGACAGTGGTCTCAATTGCCAATAGTGGTCTCTCAGATGGATTGACTATCAGTTTATCATGTTGTTTGTTTGACTCCTCATTTTCCTTGAGGTTTCTATACGTGGTTCCTGCCACTGCGCAGGTTTTTGTTGTGTGCCTTTCTCCTCTCCCTCTGCCTAAAAAAGGAGGGTAATAGAGGTGGGAAAACGTGTGTGGAGGTCCTTAGGGGTATATCTGGTAAGGGTGAGGCCAACCCACTGGGGGGGTCTTAGTATGGAAGCATACCAAATCCCATAAGAGGAGGTGGTTGTTGGCCACGTTGGGTCTCATCACTGCCCCAACTTCCTGCACTGGAATTGCTACTAAATGAGGAGTACCATCTGCGTGAGGAGTTGCTTTCCTTAGACGAGGAGTCCCCCCACTACCGGTAAAGTCCTCCCGTAAATAAGGGTAGACTTTCTCCATATCAATGTTTTTTTCATATCATTTTGAAGCTTGTTGATTTTCTGCTTCGTCACCTATTCTTTATTTTCCTTGATCTTGTTGTTACCTCTGCTTGCTTACCTTTCTAAGCTGAGATTTGGATCCCTGCCTTCAGTGCATTTTCCGCTATATTGATTCTTACAGTAAGGGCATCGGCCAGACGTTTCGCAGCATTTATTATCAAGATGAGCCAGTCCCTGGTGCATTTCCATGCTACCATGGACCACTCTTTCTTGAAAATGGTATCCTCCACAAAAATGCGTGGCACGTTAGTGACTATCAAGCCATTGGGGGAGATAATGGCCCGTAAATTTTCAGCCATAAATATACCGTGGGGGATCACCATGAGAAGTTGTCTCTTGAGAGTCATTAGTGAGGGCCAGTCCTCATGTTGACTGCCGGAGGGGGTGGTAACATCTCCCCCTAAGAGAGATGGGGCCTTCAAAATGTCTGATACCATGTTCTCATCAAAGGCTCAGGCATGGTGTTCTTCCGTGATTAGTCTGCCTCCCTGGTGCATGGAGCCAAACAAATAGTGTTATCTACACAGACAGTGGGAGACTAGCTGGGAAAGGTTCACAACAAACTTTGTAAATCAACATGCCAAGCCAGTCCTGTTGACAGGCAACGTCACGAACACAAGGATGAACCTTCACAGGGATAGGGGTGTAACCCTGTAGGAAATAAAACGACAAATATGAACATTGCCGGGGCCATCTTGCTTAGTGAGGGCCTTTACGTGCGCGTAAGCAACAACCATTTTAGACATCGCGGCCATTTCATACTCTGCTGGTCACCTGTGAGTCACCCCGACCTCGCTATCATCCCCCGTGCTCTGACCAAGCATGAACACATGTACCAGGGTCGTAAAACCTTGTCAGCATGACAATGCCCCGGAGTCACTTCCCTGCACCTGGCCACTCAATCCGGTCCCAGGCACTAACCAACCCCTGTGGACATAGTTTATTACCCGCACACGGCAGGGCTTGTTTCACCAACAAAGGGGCCTGATCTAATCAAAGACACAAACCCTTAGATCTGACTTATCCCACGTACTTTTAGATCCTGTCGGAATGTCCAGTTGCGAGATAGCGATCATCTGTTAGATCTGGGTGGAGGGAAGATTGCTGCTGGGTCTGTGTGGGAACTAGCTTGAGGCGGGGATTCCAAGGATGTTTGACTATACAATAAACTGATGCCATGAATGTTTGACCATGTAATAAACTGACTAAAAAGCGTATAAAAGGCCATGCCACAAAGATGCAGTTAGAGCACCTCCTGACGATAGCCCCGGTGTCTGATGTGAGGTGTTCTTCTCTGGAGAAATAAACATGTTCTTCGCCTTCCAATTTCCAGCACCTACCTAGTTATTTTGATCGCTAATCTTAGGGTGAATTAGAGGTGGTTTGCACCAAGAGGCATCGAAAGCCTTGGGGGTCTTGCTGCTTTTCATCAATTGGCGCACCAACGTCGGGCCCTTCAGCGACACGTGGGTCCGGTGAGAGAGGTCCTAAAAACGGAGCGAACATCTAAACGATTGGGAAGTGCACCTGCCTGAAAGAGACCCTCGTCTGGCGGCCGATCAACTGAATTTCACCGGTTCCGAACGGACCTCTCTCGAGTGACCTGCGGTACTGACTGGGACCTTACAGGAACGCCGCATTTTTGGAGTGAGAGGACAAATGGGCTCTGGAAGGGGACGATGAAGAAACTGTCCATAACGGTCCGGGTAAGGTCGTTATATACGACAAAACTGATTGTATTGAAATTGTTTGCTCGAATACTAGTATTCCGTTCTTGAAGTTATTGGTAGCAATTGAGACATTCCCTGCTTGCAAACAACGTAGAATAGGAATATTCCCTCTTTGCAGGCAGCGAAGGGCAGGTAGTGCAAACCTTTGTCCACGACCTATTGAGAAATTTATATTGACCGCTTGTACGTCATGCCTGTCTTCTCAAAATTGTTTGATTGTTTTGGACCGGACCGTTTGTTAGAGGTCAGTCATCCAGCACCGCCGGAAGGCACCCCTAACAAGGACATGTATGTTAAATATGGAGTAGCCATCGTTGCTTATAGCAAACTATGGCACAAATACACTAGAAAGGACCCGGTAAATCAGTGGCCACTGATGGGATCTTTTGATCTCGTTAAAATAGAAATCTTAGAAATAGCGCTCCACAAAAAGAAAGCTACGCCAGCCATGCTTGACAACTTTGGTCTGTGGCAAAAAGAAGCAACCCAACGAAAGAGAAGAAACAAAGCTAGACTAGATAAAGAGATGCGAAAAGCAGCTCACCAAGCTAGTAAAAAGTTAGAAGAAGATATAAAAGAAAGAGAGACTGATAGAAATGAACAAGAATCGAAAATATCAGGCCAGTGCATTGTTAGAACGCCTTCGACTCTTTATCCTGAGTTACCAACTAAACAGAAAGTAGATGATGATTTGTTATTAGGCCCTCCGATCATCTACATGCCACCTCCTTATGTCCCCACCCATCCTGTAATACAACGTCAGGAATCCCAAAGCGTAGTTGAAGGCAGCACCATTGCCTTGACTCCCATAGCCTCAGCACCAACAGTCTCTTGTGCCTAATGCCTCATCAAAAGTCGGGTCAGTAGAAGCTGAATCAAAAGAGAAAGGGTTGCCGAGGATCCCACGATTAAGTAAAAACGAACGAGCAGGTATCGATAAAATAATTAAAACGCTTGTAGATAAGAAAGAGACCGAAGAGTATATAACCGACATATGCAACTTCTATGTCGAAAAACCATAAGCAACACTTCATTGTACGCCTCTGTTATCACACACTCACTGCTTACGAGGAAAAGTACAGCGAGGTAGGGCCCGAGCGACTAATGGCTCTTTATAGAAAGGTAGATACGGGAGATGAAAATAACTGTGATATAGCGGAACTCTTCTCGTACACACTAGAGGTATTCTGCCATCTCATAGAACAAGGACGGGTAGTTAAGGATAAGACATCTATTGTGACAGGGCCCCCAATAGAACAAGCATTGGAAATGCAATAGGTCTCGGATTTATTTGAGTTAGAGCTAATGGCATTGTAAATGGCAATGTCTTTTAGCCATGTATTATGGAGTGTATGCATGTGGTGTGTAATGTGGTTTGGATTGGAATTGTTCAGCCTGCACACTCACAAACTGTTCACCCTGCACACTCACAAACTGTTCACCTTGCACACTCACAAACTGTTCACCCTGCACGCTCACACATTGTTCACCCTGCACGCTCACACACTGCTCACCCTACACGCTCACAGACTGCTCACCCTACACGCTCACAGACTGTAAACCCTGCACGCTCACACACTGCTCATCCTACACACACACACTTCACACTTTTAGAGGCAGTATGGTTACAATCATTGTACCAGCCCATTCACTAACATATCTATAAAATGCAGAAATACATCCTGGTATATCCGTGCTAAGCTGGTGCACATGGCTGTGCTTAAAACATGCATAGAGAGAAAAACTATCAGGCAGCTACTTACGCCCTGTCTTTCGGAAACCTCATTGACAGGAGAATGTCCAGAGACGATCCGTTTTTTTTTTTAGAGTCCCTGCCCTGTGCTACATGTTTCTACGGGGAGTCAATTAACCGTACAGAACTTCCTCCGCAGCCATAGCTTCCATGTGTTCACAGCACCATGCCTCAGAACCGAGCCATCACCGACCAGGGAAAGCCCAGCCTTGCTGCTAGAGGGAACTCGTGTTTCCACACAGCCAGCTTAGCATGTAATAATAACTATGACCTCTTGCATTTATACTGCCTGCACAGCCCGCTGAGGAGTCTGGAGGTGAAGGAGGGACAGGAGTCCAACACCTTAGCTCCTGGACGGGAGCTGACCTGGCCCAGGTAGTGCCATGTCCAGCCGCCCGTACTGTCGGCGGCACACCCGACACCCCTGGGCAGCATGGAACGGACACTTTCCCCCATGGCAGAGAAAAGTGGCGGCAGCAGCACCTCATCCTCGCCTTGCCTGTCAGCCTCAGAGACTCTGAGGGCGGTGTGAAGCCCCAGTCTGTGTCGGACTGCAGCGCAGGGTAATCTGGCTCCGACTTCCGGTTTGGCCAGCAATGCTTCCGGGTCGCCGCAGGCAGCGCGGCGGCCCGCCCTGCACGGGGAAGGGAGGCAGCTTTCGAGGAGGACAGCACCTGGCCGCGAGCGCGTTCTCGTGCGCGTGACCTTAACAAATCGCCGCGCGCGGCCAGTGCTGTCCTCCTGGAAAGCTGACACGCTAACTATAGGTCTTTGGCGAGAGCGAGCTTCGCTCGCTTCTAGCCGAGACATAAAAACCGGATACCATGATGCCAATAAAAGAAGCTGCCCCTTATTGGGTCCCCCCTAGAGGACAAGAGAATAATGATGACATAAACCACCAGGATGCGAAAGGAAGGGTGGTCTACAATTGGGTGTATCAGCCATGGGACAGACAGGACATCCTGCCGTTCCGTAAATCGCTTCCAGATTTGCGAAATAATCCCATCGCCTTTTACACAGAACTAGGTACTGCTCTGGGGTCCACAATAATGATACTTGCCGACATTGACTTGTTCTACGGGTTATGTTTGCCAGCGGATGTGTGGAAGCTGATTAGGAGGATAGACCACACAGAATTGCTCGGTCATACCTGGGAACAACTCAGCACATTAGATAAACAGCGGAATCCTGGCCAAAAACCAGCTAAAGCTATATTGGACCTCCCTGATAAAATAGCGCAGAAGGTAAAAACACTGATACCGGAGAAAAAGATAGACTGGTCCATAGTAACAGCGTGCCGCCAGAAACCACAAGAGGATGTCTCCGAGTATTTCTCGAGATTCGAAACAGTGTTTTCCGATTACAGTGGACAGGACATGTCCACCGCGACCGGACACCACTTATTCGTGCAAAATTACGTCAAAGGACTGCTGCCCGAAGTATCACAAAAACTGCTGACCAGCGAAAGAAGCTGGGCAGCCTCTAAACCAGCGGCCATCCTCCAGATGGCCTAGTACTATGAACACCAGAAAAATGAGATTGATAGAGCCACGGAAAGGAAGAAGAAAGACTTGAAACAAAGGGTAATGATAGGGCAGCTCCAAGGAGTGAATACAGGTAGGGAGCAATATAAGGGAGCATACCAACAGAATACCCCTAGGGCGCAACCGCCTAGAAGTAATTCATGGGCGCCATACACAGGACGACAAGCCTTAGGACAGGATCAGTGCGCATTTTGCAAAGAATACGGACACTGGAAATCTCAATGCCCGGCCTTATAAGGAGCTAGTAGGGGCAGAGGGATAAGGGAAATAACGAATGAACAGAGAGGGAGAGGACGTGGGAGAGGGTACGCAAGTGAAGCTAGCGAAGGAAGGCCAGGAAGAGTGAACGCATTTGACCGCCCTAGACAGAACCAGTGTCAACAGACAGATTACGACAACATGTATGACTTTGCACAGGACAGCCAGGGGCAAGGGAGGGATCCAGATCTATGTTAATCAGCAAGGCCCTTATGTTACCGCAAAGGTCGTGGGCACAGGGTCGCCATTTTTGGTAGACACAGGAGCAACACGCAGTGCGCTATCCAAACGACTGATTCCAAGGGCACCATTGTCTGGCTCACATATAACCTCAATAGGATTTGACGGTATGCCCTCCACCAACCCTTTGTCCAGACCGATCCCCTTCAAACTTGAAAACAATATTATCGACACAACGTTCCTTCTCTCCTCCAACACTCCAGACGCCATTATGGGTCTCGATCTACTGAAGTATTTCTGTGCGACTATTAGATGTTCGCCAGACGGAGTACGAGTCATCTTATATGACAATCACCAACACCTGAGAGATAATCCATCCCAACACATGTATCCCATTTCTGAGACAGACATATCCCTACTAGACACTTTACCCTCGCATCTGTGGGCTAGGGCTGATTCAGACATAGGACGAATGATGATTGACCCAGTACACGTGACAATACGACAAGACGCAACCTTACCGAAAATACCCCAGTATAAGATATCGCCAGAGGGCGAGAAAGCCTTGACCGAAATCATACAGTCACTAGTAGAGGCAGGAGTGGTAGAAGAGGTAGTGAGCAATGTTTGTAATAGTCCTATTTTACCGATCATAAAGAGACTGGGAGAGGGAGATGGAAAAGCCTACCGCTTCATCATCGACCTGCGGGAGATAAACAAAATAGTAGTACCACAGTACCCAGTAGTTTCTGACATCACCACCATCCTGACCCTAATTCCGTCAACTGCTACCACTTTCACCGTTATTGATCTAAAAAAATGCCTTCTTCTCCATACCCATTCACCCAGACAGTCGCTATCTTTTCAGATTCACTCTAAGATCCCGCTCATATAGATTTTGTCGAGCACCCCAGGGGTACACCGAGAGCCCGAGCATCTATAGCAAGGCGCTCAAAAGACAGTTAGATGCAGTTCAATTACCAGATGGGATGGTGTTGATACAGTATGTATACAATATCCTCCTAGCAGCAGACACCACTCCACTAGCCGTCACAGCCACCATCCAACTCCTACACTTCCTTGCAGAAAATGGCAACAAAGTTTCTCGAAAGAAATTGCAGTTCTGCAAACCACTGGTAACATATTTAGGTCACCTCTTATCGAAAGAAGGGAGGAAACTCACACCCGACAGGATCCAGGCAATTCTAGACACTCCCGTTCCCAAGAATCAGAAGCAAGTCCGCTCTCTGATAGGCCTCACCTCCTTCTGCCGACAGTGGTTACCGAACTTTAGCCTCATTGTCAAACCCCTTCTCTCCCTCCTAGCCAAAGAGTCCCCCCTCATCTTTCCCCTGGACACCCGAATGCCAGTCAGCATTCAAAGAATTGCGAGATGCTCTTTGTTCAGCACCTGTTCTAGGAACCCCGGACTACTCCAAACCATTCTTCCTCTACACACATGAAAGGGAGGGATGTGCATTGTCCGTCTTAGCGCAATCAATTGGTCACAAACCACGCCCTTGTGCATATTTCCCTGCCACCCTCGACCCAGTAGCTAGCGCGTTGCCAGCGTGCTTACGCGCTGTGGCAGCTGCAGCAGTATCCATACGCCAGAGCGAGGGAATAGTGCTCTCCAATCCAATCACTGTGTTAGTACCCCATGCAGTCGACATGCTACTAAACCAGACCAAAACCCAACACTTGACTAGCGCACGACTGACAGGTTACGAGTTGACCCTGCTAGCACCACACATCACCCTGAAGCGATGCACCACTCTCAATCCAGCCACATTGTTACATCTACCCGAAAATGACCCTGGTGTGACTCCACTACACGACTGTGTGACCCTCACTGACGAACAGACAAAGAGTAGAGTAGATCTTCGAGACACTGCCTTTTCAGAGCCAGATGGGGAACTATGGGTAGACGGCTCGTGCATCAAACTTCACGATGGCACCACCTCAGCTGCATATGCCGTCACCACAGCCCGAACCATCCTAGAGACAGCCCGCATTGCCCAACGATCCGCCCAAGCAGCAGAGCTCATTGCCCTCACACGAGCATGTATTCTAGCAGCTGGTACGACAGTAAACATATACACCGACAGCCAGTACGCCTTTGGGGTGGTTCACCATTTTGGGCTCCTGTGGAGAGAAAGAGGGTTCCTGACTTCACACGGCACACCCATCCTACATGGAGATCTAGTCTCCGCATTGACAGAAGCAGTCCTCCTCCCCAAGCAGCTAGCAGTGATTAAATGCCAGGCTCATAAGAAAGTGACCGACCTCATTGGACAGGGAAACGCATTAGCCGACATTACCGCCCGAACCACAGCCCAAGACAGAACCATGACACGAATGTACTTGGCCAGGTCACAAGCAGAACAATGGACTGACGCTAGAGCGACTGTAAGGGACATACAAACGACAGGCACACAGGACGAACTGGTTGAATGGGCTCGGGTGGCACTGAGAGACGATGAAGGCTGCTGGAGGACAAAAGACGGAAACAAATGGCTGCTACCTAATGCCTATCTGATTCCCATATTGACCATGGCACATTTACCAGCACAAATAGGATCTGCCCCCATGACCGAACTGATCACCAGAGTATGGCATAACAGCAAGATAGCAGAATCAGCAAAACACCTAGTACAGCAATCCATAGTATGCCTGCAACACAACCCAGGGAAAGGGGCCGTAGTACCATGGGGAGGGTTTGGAGTCCCTGATCACCCCTTCGAATTTCTCCAGATGGATTACATCCAGCTAGAGAGGTGCCATGGTCTAAAATACGTACTAGTGATCGTGTGCGCCTTTAGCAAATGGGTGGAGGCCTACCCCACCCGTGACAACACCGCCTTAGCTACTGCAAAGATATTACTGAAAGAGTTCTTCCCCCGATATGGCCTTTGTAGAATTTTATGGAGCGACAATGGCCCCCACTTCTTAGCAGAAGTTATACATAACATACTGAAAGGGTTGGGGGTAAAGCAAAAGTTCCATGCCGTTTTCCACTCCCAATCAGCGGGCCTGGTAGAGAGACACAACGCCACGCTAAAACTGAAGCTAGCAAAAATAGTCGCCACGACTGGGTTGAAATGGCCCAACGCCTTCCCACTGGCATTGCTATCAATGCGCTCCACCCAAACCAAACACTGACTGACCCCTTACGAAGTAGTCTTCGGCAGGCCTATGAACATTTGGGCGGCACCAAAGCCAACCCCCATTAATGATGTCCCAGACATATTAATGTCCGACTATTTGTACAAATTAACGAACGAACTAACGCTTATCCACCAACAGGTGCAGCATGCCATACCAGACGTGTCCAGGGGCCCAGGACATGATATCAAGCCTGGAGACTTCGTGCTGACAAAGAATTATCTAAGTATGAAGAGTCTGGAACCCAGGTGGACGGGCCCCTGGCAAGTCTTGATAACCACCCGAACTGCTCTTCGAGTGGAAGGAAAGCGAAATTGGCTGCACGCACATCACTATAAGAAGATCTCCCCAATGCTGACAACCTGCGAGGAGGTGGGCATCCAAGAAGAGCTCCTGACGACGGATCGACCAGCCCTGAGTTGCTACCCACAAACAGAGACACCTGAATTGGCAGAATTTCCCGACCCCACGGTACCATCCAAGAAAGGGTACAATTTGAGATCGACGAAAGGAGAGTGCTTCGACAAGCAGGCCACTAACTGAGTCAAAAGTCTCAGATCGGTAGCTAACACTACAAATGCTACCAGGAGAAACACTAGACGAAAGTATGTGGTCCTGCCAGTCGTCAAGCCTCTTGAAGGTGATGGAAGAACCCGGAAGACCGAAGAACCGCCGAAAAGACTCCAAAACAGCCAAATTGCACAGCACAAAGACAACTGCACTTGTAGCAGCATCACTCGCCAGTCTCTTGCTAATGGTCACTGTCTGGATCATTGAAGAGAGTGCTCCTGTATACAGAACAATTTCACACACCATGCAACCCACCACCAAGAAAGAACACTATCTGGTGTCACTGTCACCACGCCTCTGAGAACGACGCAAAGAATTTTGGAATAATTCTTTCGTACAATTACTGCACCAACACAATCTTGCCGCAAATACAACGAACTGTTGGATCTGTGGGTTGCTACCTCATGCCACTGAACATTCCATTCCTTTCATCCCTTCACCCTTTTCTGTTCATGGATCTTGCCTCGCCTGGTTAATGCTCCTGCAAGAGAGCTACAAAGACAATGCCACATCCGATGGGACAATCAAACAATTTTACAATGAGTTCTGGCTGAACAAAACGGGAAGAACATCCGCTCCCTTCTGCCCTCTGACTTCAAATGCAACCTTTCCAATGAACATTCCCGCAAAGAACGAGTTGAAATGCAAGTGTACAACAACCCCGCCAGACCTACCTTTTCCTATCTAAAGAAACAAATTTCCGCAACTCTGACAGTGGCCCTATCTGTGGTGAACGTCTCAGGCCTTGTCTGCATCGAAGGCCATGGGACTAAGATCGTGGGTCACAGCTCTTGCCAAATAACAAAGACTCTGAACACTGCCGACCCCCCTTCATTTGTTGCATCACCCAACATGTACTTCATCTGTGGTACCAAAGCCTACACCTGGCTCCCAAAAGGCTGGGGGGGCACGTGCTATATCGCTTTTGTTCTGCCTCCAACCTACACAGCACCTGCAGATCACCACAGAGAAAGGCGTTCCAAAGACACAGAACAAGCAGACTCCGCCACATCACAGTTCCTCGACGCGGCAAAAGGACTCGTCCCGCTATGGGGTCCGATGGCAAACAGCCGAGCCATCCGGCACCTAACTCAAGCAGTTGAAACAGCCTTGAACGTCACTGCTGGGATCCTCACCAACAACACAGCTGAGCTTCAGGCGGTCCGCCTGGTGTCTTTACAGAACCGCATTGTTCTAGATGTGGTACTAGCGGATCGTGGAGGAGCATGCCGCATCATCGGAGCCAGTTGCTGTACTTACGTCCCTGACAACTCACCCTCTGTTTTCAAGGCAATTGAACACCTCCACAGGCTGGCGTCAGAAATCCATCAGGAGTCAGAGACTTGGACACTTGGAAGCTGGTTTTGGGGCATTTTGAAAGAATGGGACTGGAAAATAATGATGATCCTCTTGGTTCCAATATTCATAATATGTGGTTGTTGTTTGGGGATACATTGTATACCACTTTTGTGTTCTATTTGCCTGAACTACTTGCACCCTAAAACTATGGACACTGAGCTTACGAAGATGAGAGTAATAAGCGATAGAGAGATACAGGACATTATGGACATTGAAATAGACTTAGAAGCTGGCGAGACTGTGTTCAAAGGGAGGACTGTAGAAAATAAAACGACAAATATGAACATTGCCGGCGCCATCTTGCTTAGTGAGGGCCTTTACGTGCGCGTAAGCAGCAACCATTTTAGACATCGCAGCCATTTCATACTCTGCTGGTCACCTGTGAGTCACCCCGACCTCGCTATCGTCCCCTCGTGCTCTGACCAAGCCTGTACACATGTACCAGGGTCGTAAAACCTTGTCAGCATGACAATGCCCCGGAGTCACTTCCCTGCACCTGGCCACTCAATCCGGTCCCAGGCACTAACCAACCCCTGTGGACATTGTTTATTACCCGCACACAGCAGGGCTTGTTTCACCAACAAAGGGGCCTGATCTAATCAAAGACACGAACCCTTAGATCTGACTTATCCCACGTACTTTTAGATCCTGTCGGAATGTCCAGCTGCGAGATAGCGATCATCCATTAGATCTGGGTGTAGGGAAGATTGCTGCTGTGTCTGTGTGGGAACTAGCTTGAGGCGGTGATTCCAAGGATGTTTGACTATGCAATAAACTGATGCCAGGAATGTATGACCATGTAATAAACTGACTAAAAAGCATATAAAAGGCCATGCCACAGAGATGCAGTTAGAGCACCTCCTGACGATAGCCCCGGTGTCTGCTGTGATGTGTTCTCCTCTGGAGAAATAAACCTGTTCTTCGCCTTCCACTTACCAGGACTTGCCTCATTATTTTGATAGCTAATCTTAGGGTGAATTAGAGGTGTTTTGCACCAAGCGGCATCGAAAATCTTAGGAGTCTCGCTGCTTTTCATCAACCCCTTCATCAGTTGTGCTAAAAGGAAAGTTAATCAACTCAGGCGGGCTCTGAAAAGGTCACAAAGGACTCCAAAACCCCTCATAATCTTAGGAAAGTGAGGAAAGATCTAAAAAGATTAAAATGGTAGACTCAGACCGAGTGTCAAGACTCTTTTTGGGCAAAGCAGCTGTATGACATTAGGAAAAACAACTCTGCAAATTCTTGGTGGACTGTGAATGGGACTGGCAGAGATCTCCCAGGCGTGGCAACCTCTAATATTTGGGAGGCTACTTGGTATCACTTCCTGTTCAGCTACTTCAATACTGATGTGCAGGTGGAACACACAGGCACTTAAACAGAGGATTCAGACCCGTGTAAAACATTGTCAACTCCACACAGGGAAAGGGATCAGAAACCATCCTGGTGCATTATCACCCCGTGTACCATTAAGTGGCAAAGGGGTGAAGAGAAGGGGCCAGAATTTAATCCCGCCAGCGGCTTATAAGGATGACCCATCGTTTTGGGCAGCGCAACTAACCTCGCTTTTAAACCCCACGCGTGCGGAGCATTTTCCCGCTGTGCGCTAACTTTTGCGAAAACCCGCGGTTCATGACGGGCTCAGCTCGTCATGAGCGTACGAGAGGCGTAACTCATGACGAGCTGAGCTCGTCATGAGCGTCGAAGGGGTTAACCTCATTATGCAGCCCCGTTGTATCTCGTCCTCATGGAAGGGGGTTGAATCTCTCACCAATCTTCGAGGGAGGGGACAAAGGGAACCCTGGAAACTTTGCAGAAGTACTATTGGAAGAAAAACAGCCCTGGGCAGAGGCGAACGCCATCAGACTGCCAAACCAAACTGGCTTCACCAAACAAAGCGGGACCTCAGGTAACATCATGGCACTCTCCTTGCTGAATGACTATGCAAACACAAACAATATCCTGGTTCACTTAGGCTTTATGGACCATAAGTCAGCATTTGATGGGGTTAGCTGGAGGAGGCTCTGGAGAAAACTGGCCAACCTGAATATTACAGAAAGCCTGTTAAGGGCCCTGGAACTACTGCACACTGATACATGGGTCAGAGTTAAACTGGGGGATGGCTCCCTCCTGTCAAAGGCAGTCAAAATGATGTAAGGCCCGAAGCAGGGTTGCGACCTGGCCCAACTTTGTTTAATTTGTTTCTATCAGACATTTCTCCTATTTTAAATGCAGTTAACTCACACCCACCCAAACTGAGGGGCATCCAACTCCCAAAGCTTCTGTATGCGGATAATTTAGTCCTCATCAGTAGAACCAAGGTTGGCCTGCAGCGCATTCTTGATGGAACTTAGGCCTTTTCAGCAAGAAACGGACGGACTATTAATAGGAAGAAAACCAACATTTTAGTAGGTCAAGGTAAAAGGATACAGAAGCACACCTGGTCCTTGGGAAGCGAAAAAATTGAATCTGCAAAAAGCTTCAAGTATCTTGGGGTTAACTTCAACGGGGAAGGAAGGTACAGTGACGAAATGGAGGAAATAAGTAAGAAAGGCAACACATTGGCCTTCAGCCTGAGGACGTATCAACAAAGGAGAGAGTGAGGGATTCTTCACCGTAGTGAACGGAGGGTACTCCTACTCCCCGGGACTGAAATCTAGCATAAACAAAAGAGGAGTATCACCAAAAGGACTAGGAAGGTACAGTGATGAAATGAAGGAAATAAGTAAGAAAGGCAACACATTGGCCTTCAGCCTGAGGACTCTCTACAATAAAATTAAAATACCAACGCTTACACTGATTTTGCAGGTGGCTCAAATAAAGGTCCTCCCAACACTGACCTATGGAAATGAGGCCCTCAGGGGTCGGGACAGTGGTATCTTGGACAAAATGATGCTTAAAGTATATAGGTAAATCTTCCAATTACCATCATTATACGTCACTGGCCCAAATCAGACTGGAGTTTTGCATTGCCAAACAATCCTTGGCTCGGAAAGCGGCCTTTACGGTCTCTTGTCACAGACTAAAGCTGGCACCGGAGGGTTCCCTGGGCTATCGCCTTTGGTCTAAATCAGAAGAAAGGCCGAGTCCCTGGCATGGGTCTATCTGCATCAGTCCCCGTACACTCTCGGTCTATCCAGCATCTGGGATTCACCTCTGAGCCACCTGGAATTTAAAATACGGACTAAATCTACTACACCGCTGCTTTCAGTGGTTGAGGATAAAGCCAGCCTGTCAAAACGTAGATATAGATGGATGACACTTTGCGGTTATACCAGGCTGAAACCACAGGGCTATCTAAGTGTATCCTACAGTAATCAGGTTAAGGAACAGTTCCTAAAATATAGGCAGGAGATGCTACCCATCTTAGGACATTACCCTCTGTGGAAAAGAAGCAAAGGACAGGAGGTGTGTCGGCTATGTGAACATTCTCCATGTACTTTGCTCATGCAGCTCTGTTATAGGGGATGGGCATGTGAAGTGGAAAGATTGAGGAATAAGGTCATGCAGGGAGGTGGTGATGGCCTGTTTTGAACCAACGACTACTGTGCTCGCCTAAGCACCGCTGAAATTCCTTCAGGGTGTGGGGAAAGGGCTCCGGCTAAGGATCCAGTGGAAGCAGCGGAAGAGGGACCAGCTCTAAGAATCTAGTTTGCATTGTTGAGTGATTTGCAGCATTATTGAGGACGTAGTTTCTGTAAAGCCAATGGGTCCCTTTAGCCTCAATTCACTCGGCACAGGGGGTCGCTCTACGGGGGAGACGAGGAGGCATGGACGTCACCAAATACCATCTGACAATTTACCTTCAGCAATGGTACTTCAGGACCGACATAGTCTTACGCACCTTGCGACGGTTGCGCATGTTGGGGGTGGCACCAGCACTCGTAAGACACCGCTCCCTCCCTGAACAATGGACGGTTGTTTAGTATGGCTGTTCTGCGGCCAACGCAGAACTTACTATGAGCAAGTGCACTTTAATCGCTGCCATCCCTTAGGTATTCGAAATCTACATGCATTCGCTGCTAAGCCTCAGTGCATATAAGTTCATGGGGCAAACGATTGTGAGGAGCAAGGTAGGTAGAGGGGGTCCCTCTCTTACCTCTGCCTAATGCATGGCTGAGAGGCTTATAAGCTTTGCGTGTGTTATTTTAAATGCACTTACAAATGATAAACTCTGACATGTACTCTTTTATGTACACACTTTGAATGTGAATGTTTTATGTGTTTTATAATGTGTTTTATTGGGCATTACATTGCAATGCTTTTTAGTAATCAAACAACAAAGATATTAACATGAAAAATACAATAAAGACTGTTAAAATGGTGTTTACGTTTCGCACTCTAACATCTTCAACGTAGTAGACAACTTGCTGAAATCCACTGCATTAATCCCGTAGTGCGGAGGAAGCCAGTGGATCGTTTCCCACAAATTAAGTAAGAAGTTGCTTCTGGTGCGTGCACCGGTAGCACCTTCCTTTTAAAAATGATTACTGGTATCTCACGCCTCCACGATTCCAGAGAGGCAACCCGACACAAAGCCCCAATGCTGGAGAGCGTGTGGCTCGCTGGGTACCCTGACCGGCCTGCTGTGGGGATGCCCTCAAATCTGGAGCTACTGGAAGCAGGTGCTAGATGATACCTATGCCCATGGTGACACCCAGGTACCTCGCTTTCCTGCTCACACTCTCTTGGGTCTGCCCAAACCTCTTACCTTTCCACTCAGAACACGGAGGGGCAGGCAGATAGCACTAGCGCTGTGGGCGGCTCTACAAAATATCCTATCCCACTGCAGGACGACCTCCTCGCCCACCTATCTTGGGCGGCTCCATAGGTTGTGGCGTATTCTTGGGATGGAGGATCTCTCTTTCGCTCACCAACCCAGGGGCTTCGTTCCAGGATCTCTGGAAACCCTTGTTGTCGCTGCTAACCTCGGTGTTTAAAGAACTTACCTGCCCGAGGTATCTGAGACTGCTACACCTAGCCGACACACCACAAACTGCACCTCCAGACGATTTGATGCACCAACGGGCATAGGCTACATAGGGACAGAAGCCCCAGGCCAGGTCAGGGGGCACCTACTGTAAAAGCCTTATGTTTCAAAGGGAGGGGGGGGGCCTTGTTTATGTATTTTCTTTATCCAAGCTAGCCTACTTGATGGGGCTCACAGCAGTATTTACAGAGTAAATTGCAATTTTGCATGTTGTATGGTTAACCTGAAATCAATAAAAGAAATTTAAAGATAAAAACGATTACTCCCAATCTGCCCTCTCTCTGGGAGAGGATAGATAGATATGTTTATTTGCACAATTAATTAAAATCATTGCAATTCATACAACAATTACATAAAAAAACACTCTGGGAGAGGGGCAGAAAGACTACTAGACACCAGTGAGTATTTTATTATAGAAAAAAAGTATTGAGTTGGAATGCCTAACCAAGCATCGGGCCCGACACCCACCTCTAATGGGACCCACAGTCTTTCTGCCCCTCTACCAGGGTTTCTAGGGTTTCCCCCTTACCTGCCCTCCGAGGCAAAAAGCACACTAGTACCAGGTTTTTTTTTATTGAAAATAAATATTGGGATCGGACGCCCAACCCAGGGATAAGGCCTGAAGCCCACCCATGATGGTCCCATGGGGGTGGGAAAGGATACTAGACACCAAACATGTATATATACACATACATACATATATATTTATTTTTTCTGGACCCACGAACAACCCAAACTCCATGATAAATTAATGGAAATTTGAATTCTTTTAAGCATATTTTTGACATATTGCCCGTCAGAGAGCGGACAAATTCAAGTTTCCTCTCACTGGCCATGAGGAATTCAGGCGATATACAGACTCTGGGTCAAACCCAAACATTTTTTAAACTATTCACCCAGGGGTGTGTAGGGGAGAGTGACTTGTATGGATTCAACCATGTTTTCCCATTAGGAATGGCAACCAAACCTCAAACTTTAGTTAAAACCATTTTTGGACTTTTCACCACAGTCACGCTTAATGCTGGTTATGTCCAACAGTGAATGCCCATTGACATTTCATCCCTGTAAACTGCAGTGTTTAGGTGCTGCAGTCCAGGCGGCAAAATGTCAGTCGGCATAAAAATCGGGATGAAAAATCTGCATATCGCCTTGGCATGGTCACTGGTTTGGTCTGTACCCGTCATAGGTTATAGGCCTCGTCATTCAAGAAGGGGACCGAGTTTACTGCGATGAGGGTTGAAGGAGCAACATCTGGGGGTACAATAACACCTCCTCTTTCACTATCCTAAACAATAATGAAAACAAGAACTTTGAAAATCAAGGCTTACATTCAAGAGGAAAGGAGAAAACAAAATACCTAGGATCCGCCATATTTTAACATATAAGCTCTTTACAAGCCGAGTTATTAGAGACTGATTGAGAAAACCAGAAGAATTCTCTGGAATTGACTCTCACGCGCTCTTTCTTGGAAGAACAGCCAATTGAATAGGAAGGTCCTTCCCAGGACACTGTGGTGTTTTCAGGTGTTGCCAGGACCAGTCTGAACTCTGATTCTGAAAAATAAAAAAGACCACCAATGTCTTAAGAGAGGGTTACAAGAAACAGTAATGTTCTGGCAGATGTTGAGGCCCAGGACAAAGGGTTGTTTCACTAAGCATCACCAACACCACATGGCAGAGACCATCAGAGAGGGAGAAACACCAAGCATTTATAGAGCTGAGTAAGTGCTCAGCCAGCAGAGTACCACCTACGTCCAAGAGGCAGATTCGGGATCTGTTTCCCTTTAGAAATGAGAGATTGCTAGCCTGTGGTCAGCTAGATTAGGGCACTGTGCGGAAAATGGATGCACCAATATGTCACATTGCTGCTGATTCAGGGCACTCTTCCTTTATTTTGATTATTGCGGCCTACAATGGGTGCTGAACAATCTTCTCTATTTGGGATTCTGGTGAGGAAATAAGAAATTGATTGGAAGATTTTGCTACTATAAATGGGAACTAAATATCGAGGAGAAACATTTTTATAAGGATAAAAAAAAGTTCAGAGATGGCATACGATTGTTTAGTTGGAAATGGGGATTTACTAAATTATAGAGGACACACCCGTTTCTTTTTGTACAGACCAAATGGGTTGTCTTTTTGTGAGATGTTGGTGATTGACTCTGAGGAAGAACAAGGGGGGGCTCCTTGCGGTTTGATGCAAAGTGGAAGAAATTACCTCAGATTGTAAAAAGAGGAGGGGCAAAAGTTTAGACTTAATGATCAGAAATATGTTATTAGGGATAGAATTAAATGTTACACAGTACTTATCAAGGAGCACAAGAAAGACATTCTTATGAGTGTGCAGCTAAGAACGGACTGTGCGCTTGAAAGGAGAAATGTAAAAATGTATTTATTTATTTATTTATGACATTTAGTTAAGCGCGAACAATTGCCCTTGGGCGTCTCGGCATGTGTTAGAGAGTTGGGACCAATGGGGATCGTGAGGCGGGTGACGAAAGAGCAGAGTGTCACCTTGGAGCAGATTTGGAGGGAATAGCTGAAGGAAGATTAAGGAAGTGCCCTTTGTCTAAAATTACCACAGTAGGTCTGGGCAGATAAAACTTCTAATTATAAATATAAAGAAGTAACTAATGGCTTAAAAATGAGGAAGGTAACAGGACCGGATCACAACTGAATCTCAACTCCAGTGTCATTACAAGAAGGGGGTTTTTGGGTAACATCTTTCATCCTGTTTTTGCGCTCATAAATAAAACTGGGCGATACCGCCCTCTTGGAAAATACTTCGGAACAAGGGAGATCCATCGAACCCTTGGTCACAGTCATTCATTTCATCACTTGAATACTCCTTGGAAAGAAAAAAAGGAGGGGTTATGTCTAAGGCTCCCTGTTTTCCGTTTTTACAGATAAATACAGACAGAAAACCATTTATTTTCTTGTCTGTAATTATTTTTTTATGTTGATAAAAACGGAAAGTGGGTACTTATTGAGTGCTTCTCAATACACTTTGCTATGACTGTCAGGCCAATAACTGTGTGGATTGATAGGCGAGGGGGTTAAAAAAATATGAATTTCAGTAAAGAGGCTTCAAACGCAGTAGATATGCACAAGGCTGATACTGAAATGTGCATATTTTCATATAAGTGCATTGATTTATCTTTTGCGGGTGCTCACAGCACTGAAACATGGCAGGCATTCAAGCATGACTGCATATTTATTGGGGAAATAAATGTGGATAAATACAGATAAAGTTAACAAAAAAGAAATGTGGGTAAATACAGAAGGAAATGTAAAAAAAAAAATACCATTAAACCGGGAGCCCTAGTTATGTCTTACCCATTCAACAAGTTGATTTTAAGGATTGGTAAAGTACATCACGGCACATGTTTACACTGTGGAGTGTGGTAAGAAACAAGGAGTTAACATGCAATATATTTCTTAGCTTCGAGGACTTCCGTGCTGCTTTCAACAGGGTTGATTGGAGAACTTTGCGTTCAAAACTGATTCAAATACATGTGTCCTGCAATGAATCAAAACGCTGGCAGCAGTGCATAAGATACTTGGACAAGAGTGTATGTGAATAAAACAAATGCCACCATTTTCATGTTTTTCTTGCAGATTTCCTGGAAGAACTGAGCATGATAAACATATATCCCCAAAAGTTTCAGATTGACTCTCAAATGTGCTGCTATTTGCAGGTGATCATGTGCTTTTAGAGCAAGCGCACGCGCTTCTGAAGCAAATACATATATCAGGGGAACAGCGTCTAGAAAACTGTTTGAGTCTTAACACTGAGGAAGAACAAATTATGATATATGAGACAAGAGAATGGAAACACTTTAATTACCAAACTGGCAAAAGCAAGCTTTTAGCTCTGTTACAATATAGATGTTGGGGGCGGGGGGGGCGGGGGGGACGTGAGGGGAGTCCCCATTTTTTGGTAATTTTAGTTGGAAGAAGCAGAACAATTTGAAGTCTGAAATTGAGTATAATTGTTTATGGTGACCCCATAGCTGCCAAGGTTTCAGATTGCTCTGAGTGACATTTTCATAATTTCAGTGTCATTATGAGTGACATTATACCAACTATGAGTGACACTTTCTTGCAAGCAAATTAAAGCAATGAAGATGAAGGAAACATATAAATATCAGAAGTTACACACATTTGAGCAAAGGGAAACTCAAAGAAGGTCTTTAAAGATCTGCAAAGCAGCAAAATGGAGAGGTGCTGACTTAGCGTAGGCACCATATTAAGCAGGACTTTAGCTATGCTCCGAAAAGTCATTGTACTACGCAGTAAAAGTAACCAGTGGGTTTCTCCTTTCTCATGTACGCCAGCCTGAGCCAAAGTTTCACTAGATAAAATTATATATTTTTAACATGCACTCAGAGAAAGAATTAGTACTTCATGTTAATAGAATTTGCAGCACTTTACTCACTCAAAGATTTATGGGGGTGCTGCCGTACTACCCTCACTCCTACTTTTTGCACCACTACAGGGGCTGTGTAGATTGTCCCCCTGTGTTACTGTGTGTGAGATATCCACATCTGATTAACTCTTCAGGGGATTGGGGGAGGCAATGTTTCAGACCAAATGCAAAACAATCCGAGTGGGACGGGTATGCTCAGAAGTGAGTCCCAGGCTCTCCACACCACTGGAGTCAAGCTATCCAGGCTGATGAAGGCTGATAGCCAGAAACCGGTCCTTGGATGCTTGATTCCGGTCTGGGAAAGACATGGCTTGGCAGTTCGGGTTGGACTGTTCCCATGAGGCACAGGGTCAGAGCTGATTTGCATATAGCCAGTGTCTAACCCAGGGTGGTGTGGAGTGCAAAAAAACGATGGATTTAGGCCCAGATCCTTGTACTGGGGTGAATGTATGACATTGTTCTACATTCTGTCCATCAACTGTGTTTTTTGCAATGTTCACCCCGAGTGGGCTGGGTATGCTCAGACGTGAGTCCCAGGCTCTCCACACCACTGGAGTCAAGCTATCCAGGCTGATGAAGGCTGATAGCCAGAAACCGGTCCTTGGATGCCTGATTCCGGTCTGGGAAAGACATGGCTTGGCAGTTCGGGTTGGACTGTTCCCATGAGGCACAGGGTCAGAGCTGATTTGCATATGGCCATGTGTGAACTGGGGTGGTGTGGAGTGCAAAAAAACGATGGATTTAGGCCCAGATCTCTGTACTGGGGTGAATGTATGACATTGTTCTGCATTCTGTCCATAAACTGTTGTTTTCACAATGTTTCAGACCACACATTGAAAGACCTTCCACCGAGCAGAGAGTTCTTGTCGAGTGGTGGCTGTGGGTGAGAGGTGCCAGCGCGGATCTCAGCTGTTATCAAGTAAATCAATGATCTAGACCCACTGTAGCTGATCTCCGCTGCCCAACCCACCAAGGTACCATTCCCGTCCAGCCCGAGGAGACAAGCAGTGAGCTCCAGGCTCAGGCTGACGCACACTCAGCTTTAAATGAAATATATTGAGAATCGGTCCCGAGTGAATGAACCACGGCCGCTGCGAGTGTCAGGCAGCCGGCCCCAGTGTCAGATTAGCAGAGCACTGCACAGAGCAGAGCAGTGGCATCATTTGAGCACGAGGTACAGCTGGACTTTTATTATTTGCTTTTTGTCATTTAAGTTCAGCTTGCTAAACCTAACCGCAGCTCAGAGGGCATCAGAGGCGCTCCTTTAAGGGTAGTACATGGAGCAGCAACAGTCTGCAGTCACGGGCCTCATGCTGCCTCACCAATACCCTCAGCCTACAGCCGCGTGCCCCCAGTGGTGCCCCTCCCACCACTGATCACTTAAAGGACTGCAGTGCCACGAGCATCAGCGGCCTGGGCCCTTGGTGAGATAAACGAATGAAGGCTGGCTCGATTATTATCCTGGTTCTCGTAGTCGAAGCCCTGCCTGCATTGACTGTAATAATCACTCACAATGATCAGACTGCCTGAGTGACTGCAGATTTAACCAGGAGGCTCACTGGGAAGAATGATGAGAGTGAGCAGCCCTGCAGATGAGATGCTGTATTGTGTGAAATTAATTTATTTTTCAGATGACTCGGATCTACTTGTTAACACTTACTTGAACTAGAAGAGTTCAGAGACTTTTTTCCCTGTCTGTCCGGAGGCCGCACAGGGATCCCCGCCGCGGCCCAGCTCAGCTGCAGCACTGGACTGCCTTAGTCTTGTCCTTAGAGTCCGACCCCAAGACACTGGCTGCTGACACACTCCTCATCCCCAGGGCACGCCGCAGTTAAACTTTAGTTAGCGCCGCCGCCCCCGTGAGTAGAGACAGGCGTAATGGAAATGCAGTTTTTAGGAAGCCTCCTGGAAGAATAAGCATTAGCAGGAGTGGCTCAGCTATTACAGACAAGTGTGGAAGGGGGCTGAAATGTGTTTACATTAAACAAATGAGAATTAACTTGTTACTTTGAAAAAAATGCTATGTAGAATTACTATGGAATGTTATTCGCTCACCTCTGTGGTATTGTTTACATTACACGAAGGTATTATTAAAAGATGTAGAGAGTATTGAATCCAGACTTTAATTTTACTGAGCAAAAAGTATGAATCCGTCAGAGAGGTAAGCAACAAGGATAGTCGTAGACTTATATTAATGGTAAAATTGGAATTAGTTTAAAAAAAACATTATTTGTTAACAGCATGGCAAAACAGATCAAGGCAGTCATAAGTCATAAGGTACATCAACAGATACCAATGTTACAACAGCCCCACGCAGCTCAGAAATATGCATCTAATCCAGAAAAGGCCGCAAAAATCATAAGGTTCCTATATAGATACCAATGTTACAACACCCCCAGGCAGCTCGTATATATGTATATAATCCAGAAAAGGCAGTCATAAATCATAAGGTTCATATATAGATAACAATGTTCCAACACCCCCATGCAGCTCAGATATATGCATCTATCCAGAAAAGGCGGTCATTAATCATAAGGTTCATATATAGTTATCAATTTTAGAACACCCCAATGCAGCTCAGATATGTGCATCTAATCCAGAAAAGGCCGCAAAAATCATAAGGTTCCTATAAAGATACCAATGTTACAACACCCCCAGGCAGCTCGTATATATGCATATAATCCAGAAAAGGCAGTCATAAATCATACGGTTCATCCATAGATACCAATGTTACAACACCCCCATGCAGCTCAGATATATGCATCTAATTCAGAAAAGGCCATCATAAATCATAAGGTTCATATATGGATACCAAGGTTACAACACCCCCCTGCAGCTCAGATATATGCATCTAATCCAGAAAAGGCTGTCATAAATCATAAAGTTCATCCATGGATACCAATGTTACAACACCCTCATGCAGCTCAGATATATGCATCTAATCCAGAAAAGGCAGTCATAAATCATAAGGTTCATATGTAGATACCAATGTTACAACAGTCCCATGCAGCTCAGATATATGCATCTAATCCAGAAAAGGCTGTCATAAATCATATGGTTAATCCATGGATACCAATGTTACAACACCCTCATGCAGCTCAGATATATGCATCTAATCCAGAAAAGGCTCTCATAAATCATAAGGTTCATATATAGATACCAATGTTACAACAGTCCCATGCAGCTCAGATATATGCATCTAATCCAGAAAAGGCTGTCATAAATCATACGGTTCATCCATAGATACCACTGTTACAACACCCCCATGCAGCTCAGATGTAAGCATATAATCCAGAAAAGGGAGTCATAATTCATAAGGTTTATATATAGATACCAATGTTACAACACCCCCATGCAGCTCATATATTTGCATCTAATCCAGAAAAGGCTCTCATAAATCATATGGTTCATCCATAGATACCAATGTTACAACCATGCAACTCAGGTATATGCATCTAATCCAGAAAAGGCAGTCATGAATCATAAGGTTCATATACAGATACCAATGTTACAACACCCCCATGCAGCTCAGATATAGGCATCTAATCCAGAAAAGACAGTCATAAATCATACGGTTCATCCATTGATACCAATGTTACAACAGCCCGATGCAGCTCAGATAAATGTATCTAATCAAGAAAAGGCCGTCATAAATCATACGGTTCATCTATAGAAACCACTATTACAACACCCCTATGCAGCTCAGATATATGCATCTAACCTAGAAAAGACCGTCATAAATCATAAAGTCCATCCATAGATACCAATGTTACAACACCACCATGCAGCTCAGATACATGCATCTATCCAGAAAAGGCGGTCATTAATCATAAGGTTCATATATAGTTATCAATTTTACAACACCCCAATGCAGCTCAGATATATGCATCTATCCAGAAAAGGCGGTCATTAATCATAAGGTTCATATATAGTTATCAATTTTACAACACCCCAATGCAGCTCAGATATGTGCATCTAATCCAGAAAAGTCCGCAAAAATCATAAGGTTCCTATATAGATATCAATGTTACAACACCCCCAGGCAGCTCGTATATATGCATATGATCCAGAAAAGGCAGTCATAAATCATACGGTTCATCCATAGATACCAATGTTACAACACCCCCATGCAGCTCAGATATATGCATCTAATCCAGAAAAGGCTGTCATAAATCATAAGGTTCATATATGGATACCAAGGTTACAACACCCCCATGCAGCTCAGATATATGAATCTAATCCAGTAAAGGCTGTCATGAATCATATGGTTAATCCATAGATTCTAATGTTACAACACCCCCATGCAGCTCAGATATATGCATCTAATCCAGAAAAGGCTCTCATAAATTAAACGGTTCATATATAGATACCAATGTTACAACAGTCCCATGCAGCTCAGATATATGCATCTAATCCAGAAAAGGCTGTCATAAATCACAAAGTTCATCCATAAATACCAATGTAACAACACCCCCATGCAGCTCAGATATATGCATCTAATCCAGAAAAGGGAGTCATAAATCATACGGTTCATCCATTGATACCAATGTTACAACAGCCCGATGCAGCTCAGATAAATGTATCTAATCCAGAAAAGGCCGTCATAAATCATGAGGTTCATATATGGATACCAATGTTACAACAGCCCCATGCAGCTTAGATATATGCATCTAACCCAGTAAAGGCCGTCATAAATCATACGGTTCATCCATAGAAACCACTATTACAACACCCCTATGCAGCTCAGATATATGCATCTAACCCAGTAAAGGCCGTCATAAATCATACGGTTCATCCATAGAAACCACTATTACAACACCCCTATGCAGCTCATATATATGCATCTAATCCAGAAAAGGCAGTCATAAATCATACGGTTCATCCATAGATATCAATGTTACAACACCCCCATGCAGCTCAGATATATGCATCTAACCTAGAAAAGGCCATCATAAATCATAAAGTCCATCCATAGATACCAATGTTACAACACCCCAATGCAGCTCAGATATATGCATCTAACCTAGAAAAGGCCGTCATAAATCATAAAGTCCATCCATAGATACCAATGTTACAACACCATCATGCAGCTCAGATACATGCATCTAATCCAGAAAAGGCCCTCATAAATCATACGGTTTATCCATAGATACCACTGTTACAAAACCCCCCATGCATCTCAGATATTAGCATATAATCCAGAAAAGGCTGTCATAAATCATAAGGTTCATATGTAGATATCAATGTTACAACACCCCCTTGCACCTCAGATATAGGCATCTAATCAAATCAGGATCCCCTCGAGACCCTGCGCTCCCTAAAATTCTAGCTAAAGCCCTCCCTGCACTAGAACCCCACTTTAGGCACCTGCTGCAAGTCTCCTTTTCCACGGCTTGCCTGCCTATGGAATGGAAACAGGCTGTAGTGCTACCAATTAAAAAAAAGCCGAACTTGAGCCAAGATATATTGGAAAATCTTCGCCCAATATCCTTGCTACCTTATCTCGCAAAGCTAGCTGAGAAAATTGCTAATGCCCAACTCATGGATCATCTAGAAACCCACCATATTTTTCATAGATCTCAATCGGGATTTAGATCCAATTTCTCCACAGAGACAGCTCTCCTGAGGGCTACGGAAACCCTTCGGGCAGGAGCAGATGAGGGCAAGACCATGGCTCTCATCATGCTGGATCTCAGTGCCGCGTTTGACACTGTAGCGCATTCCATCTTGCTACAGTGTCTAAACAGAGCGGGTGTCACCAATAAGGCACTGGGATGGCTGAATGCCTTTCTGATTAACAGGAGCTTTCAAGTCCAAAGAGGGACTTTTCTCTCTGACAGCGTGATGCTTGAACAGGGGGTACCTCAGGGATCTGCCCTGAGTCCCACCCTGTTCAATTTGTACATGGCTCCCCTGGCAGAAGTGGTGCAATCGTTCGGCGTGGAGCTTGTCTCCTACGCCGACGATACGCAACTTCTTATATCACTATCACAAGCCCCTTCTCTAGAAGCAGATAACTTCAAGGCTTGTATGAGTAAGCTTGCCACTTGGATGTCAGAGCACTGTCTAAAACTAAATGGCACGAAAACGGAGGTTATTATAATTGGGGGAAACGAGGCAAAATGGACAAAAGAATGGTGGCCCAACTGTTTGGGTCCTCTGCCTACGCCTAACCATGAAGCAAAAAATCTAGGTGTCTGGATAGTCGATAAGCTGTCCTTCGACAGCCACATCAAGAAAACAGTTGGCAAATGTTTTGGAGTAATGAGAACACTCAATCGCACCCTTGACTTGCTGCCTCTGAACTCCAGACGTACCATGACGCAGGCACTGATCACATCCCGCATTGACTACGGGAATGTGCTGCTCCTGGGCACATCTGCCAAAAACATTAAGAAACTACAGGTTCTGCAAAACTCTGCAGCACGCTTGGTACTAAGGCTGCCTCGGAGAGCTCCTTCGAGACCCTCTTTAGCATCCCTCCATTGGCTACCTATTGGCAAGAGGATCGTCTTCAAAGCTCTTCTATGGTGCCATAGGATAATCCACCAAAAAGCGCCGGCCTATATGTCAGATCTGGCATCCCTGTATGAACCGAACAGAGCTCTAAGATCGCAGGGAATGGGCCTGCTCAGAACACCTCGCCCCAAAAAAGCCAGAATGGGAGGCAGATCCTTCCGCTCCATGGCAGCCAAGCACTGGAACCTCCTTCCCACGGACATCAGGCTAGAGACAAATGAGGCCTTCTTCAGAAAGCGGCTAAAACCCCATTTATTTACGGCATAATGTTACTCCTCTCTCTCCTCAGTATATGCTCTATCCACAGCGCGGGGACACGCCGGGAGGCGTCACCATGTGCTCTACAAACCCCTTTAAACTAAACTAATGCAGAAAAGGCAGTTATAACTCATAAGGTTCATATGTAGATACCAATGTTACAACACCCCCATGCAGCTCAGATATACGCATCTAATGCAGAAAAGGCAGTTATAACTCATAAGGTTCATATATAGATACCAATGTTACAACACCCACATGCAGCTCAGATATATGCATCTAATCCGGAAAAGGCCGTCATAAATTATAAGGTTCATATGTAGATACCAATGTTACAACACCCCCATGCAGCTCAGATATAGGCATCTAATCCAGAAAAGGCCGTCATAAATTATAAGGTTCATATGTAGATACCAATGTTACAACACCCCCTTGCAACTCCGATATATGCATCTAATCCAGAAAAGGCAGTCATAAATCATAAGGTTCATCCATAGATACCAATGTTACAACGCCCCCATGCAGCTCAGATATACGCATCTAATCCAGTTAAGGCCGACCATCGATAGATACCAATGTCAGGGCTCGAAAAATCCACTTGCCCGTTCACTATGGCAAGCCGGGATAATTCAGGACAAGCTATTTTTAGGGCCTACTCCCCCTTTCCAGCGAGTAGGAAGTCAAACTGACTTTTGACCTCTGTTTCTGAAAGCGAAGTAAGTGTGACAAGAAAATAAGATTTAAAGGCATCTTCAATTCTCCCAAAGTAAATAAGCAATAAGGATTCCTTTAAATTTTTTTGTCTTGTCACATTTGCTTGGCTTTCTAAGACAGAGGTCAAGTACATGACAGTTTGGTCGGATAGATTTTTCAAGTTACTAGACCTGCAGGCCTACTAACATTTTTGTGATTTTTCGAGCCCTGAATGTTACAACACCTCCATGCGGCTCAGATATATGCATCTAATCCAGAAAAAGGCTGTCATAAATCATAACGTTCATATATAGATACCAATCTTACAACACCCCATGCAGCTCGGATATATGCATCTAATCCAGAAAAGGCTGTCATAATTCATACGGTTCATCCATAGATACCAATGTTACAACACCCCCTTGCAACTCCGATATATGCATCTAATCCAGAAAAGGCAGTCATAAATCATAAGGTTCATATACAGATACCAATGCTACAACACCCCCAAGCAGCTCAGATATATGTATCTAATCCAGAAAAGGCCATCATAAATCATAAGGTTCATCCATAGATACCAATGTTACAACACCCCCTTGCAACTCAGATATATGCATCTAATCCAGAAAAGGCCGTCATAAATCATAAGGTTCATCCATAGATACCAATGTTACAACACCCCCATGCAGCTCAGATATATGCATCTAATCCGGAAAAGGCAGTCATGAATCATAAGGTTCATATGTAGATACCAATGTTACAACACCCACATGCAGCTCAGATATATGCATCTAATCCAGAAAAGGCTGTCATAAATCATAAGGTTCATCCATAGATACCAATGTTACAACACCCCCTTGCAACTCCGATATATGCATCTAATCCAGAAAAGTCAGTCATAAATCATAAGGTTCATATACAGATACCAATGCTACAACACCCCCAAGCAGCTCAGATATATGTATCTAATCCAGAAAAGGCAGCCATAAATCATAAGGTTCATATGTAGATACCAATGCTACAACACCCCCAAGCATCTCAGATATATGTATCTAATCCAGAAAAGGCCATCATAAATCATAAGGTTCATCCATAGATACCAATGTTACAACACCCCCTTGCAACTCAGATATATGCATCTAATCCAGAAAAGGCCGTCATAAATCATAAGGTTCATCCATAGATACCAATGTTACAACACCCCCATGCAGCTCAGATATATGCATCTAATCCGGAAAAGGCAGTCATGAATCATAAGGTTCATATGTAGATACCAATGTTACAACACCCACATGCAGCTCAGATATATGCATCTAATCCAGAAAAGGCTGTCATAAGTCATAAGGTTC